>NC_142882.1:44614318-44917348 GCF_051225735.1 Oryctolagus cuniculus
TGGGCGCTGGTTTGAGTCCCGGCTGCTCCACTTACTGATCCAGCTCTCTGCTTTGACCTGGGAAAGCGGTGGAAAATGGCCCAAGTCCTTGGGCTCCTGCACTTGTGTGGGAGACTGGGAGGAAGCTCCTGGCTCCTAGCTTTGGCCATTGTGGCCAGTTGGGGAGTGAACCAGCGGATGGAAGACCTCTTTTTCTCTCTCTCTCTGCCTGTCCTCTCTCTGTGTAACTCTAACTTTCAAATACATAAATAAATCTTTTTTTTTTTTTAAAGAAAATAAATATATCCTGAGGTAAGACAGCTGGGGCGATTTAGGAAAAGTTTGTTAAAGCAGGAAGCTCAGTTAGTACTCAGCAGAATTCTTTAAGTGGAGAAGACACAATTCGGTAAGGAGGATTAAAAGCATGTCTTTGGAGGTGGGGTTCATAGGCATCAATCTGGGTGCTTTTCTCCATCAGTAAAATAGTTGTACCAGTGTACCTTAGGGTTGTTGTAGGAGTAAATGCAATAACATTCAAAGTGCCCAACAGGGTTATTAGCCCCTACCGAGTCACCATATCCCAGGCAGCTCCTTCTGAAAATTCTTTTCCTCATTGCAACATGGCTCCTCCTCCGATCTGGAACTCTTCTGCTGTCTATGTCCAGCACTCACTGTGCTACCTTGTTACAGATTTCTGCATTCCTACTTTCTTCAGCTGTAGCTATCTGCCTAAGTAAGGAAGTAACCACACTAAGTGACTGCCAAATCTTCCCCATTTACTCACCCTATCAGTAATATTAAAGAACATGTTAGCAGCAAACCATTTGTTAATAAATTCACATAGTCCCTGACCCAGCTCACCATTTGTAAAAATCCTTCGGCACGGATGTATAAAAGTTGTGTAAGCAAAGATTAGAAAGTTCATGGGAAATATGTTTGATGAAAAAAAAAATGCAGGGATTTCAAAATAGCTTTGCATCTAGGTAAATTTACCTCTTAATTTCATTCTGCACAAGCCTTTTGAAGTTCTCTCCTGTAAAAGCTTTATCAGTATTGTGAAATAGCCTAAATGGTTTTGGGTAGGAGACTGGTTAATTATATGGAGGTCTGTCTGTACAGGTAGTGGAATGCCAGGCAGCTTGTTAAAGGAGGCGGCGTGAGCCCAGGAGTTGATGAGGGAGAAGGCCCGTGGTAAATCAAGTGAAAAGGCAGCGCTTAGAGCAGATTGACCGTGGGCATGCTGCCTGATTTCTTTGTGTTCCACTGCCTTTTCTGTAACTGGGGAACTGGGCACCTGAGGGATCAGAAAGATGTCTGGTGCAGACAGCAAGTGTTAGCTATCCTCAGCACTTCATACAGTAAAAACAGTATGTGTGTCTGCATGTAATTATTTACAAAACATAGGCATATACTATGTGTGTATCCATGTGAAAGGCAGGCATACTTGTCCCACTGCTGCTAGCTAGTTCTAAGGGGGTATTTGTTACATTGTATCATTCTGCCCTGATGA
Source organism: Oryctolagus cuniculus (assembly GCF_051225735.1). Classification (NCBI taxonomy): domain Eukaryota; kingdom Metazoa; phylum Chordata; class Mammalia; order Lagomorpha; family Leporidae; genus Oryctolagus; species Oryctolagus cuniculus. Next base: position 44,615,808 of record NC_142882.1, read on the forward strand.
TCTTGTCCAACAACCATGTGTTATTTTTTTCCAACATGAAAAAATAATTTTAGTGGAAAATGAATGATTTATTCTTTGCACTGCTAGGTGCTGAAAAAGATGCTTGTTTAATGTAGGAATGGAAATGTTGAAGGAAGAATTACGTAAAGAGTTTAATTAAGCCTCACCATGTCTATTAATATCACTCATGTGTTTACATCTCTCCGTTCATGTGAACCTTGAAAACTTTTAACCATTCCTCTCATGATGAATATGATTGCAAGAGTGACTTTTTTTTCTTCCTAATATTTCCATCGGTTTTTTTTTACAATTTTTTTTCTTTTTTTTTTAACTTTTATTTAGTGAATTTAAATTTCCAAAGTACAGTTTATGGATTACAATGGCTCCCCCCCCATAATTTCCCTCCCACTCACAACCCTCCCATCTCCCGCTCCCTCTCCCATTCCATTCACATCAAGGTTCATTTTCAATTATCTTTATATACAGAAGATCGATTTAGTATATATTAAGTAAAGATTTCATCAGTTTGCACCCACACAGAACACAAATTGCCAAATACTGTTTGACTAGTCATATCATTAATTCACATTGAGCTACACAGTAAGGACAGAGATCCCACATGGGGAGTAAGTGCACAGTGACTCCTGTTGTTGACTTAACAATTTGACACTCTTGTTTAAGGCATCAGCAATCTCCCCAGGCTCTAGTCATGAGTTGCCCAGGCCATGGAAGCCCCCTGAGCTCGCCAGCTTTGATCTTATTTCAACAAGGCTATAGTCAAAGTGGAAGTTCTCTCCTCCCTTCAGAGAAAGGTACCTCCTTCTTTGATGGCCTGTTCTTTCTACTGGGATCTCACTCGCAGAGATCTTTCATTTAGGTCTTCTTCTTTTTTTTTTCTCCTCCAGAGTGTCTTGGCTTTCCATGCCTAAAATACTCTCATGGCTCTTCAGCCATATCCGAATGCCTTAAGGGCTGATTCTGAGGCCAGAGTGCTATTTAGGACATCTGCCATTCTATGAGTCTGCTGTGTATCCTGCTTCCCATGTTGGATCGTTCTCTCCCTTTTTTATTCTCTTTTTAAAACCAACTCTGTCATAAAAATGCAGCCTCTAATTGGAATGTTGTACAGTGTAGTTAATTAATTTAGAATGATCTAATTTATCCCATTTCATTGCAATTAAGTATATTTCTAAGTGAATGGGAGTTTTATTAATATACTTAAAGAAATGGTGTTAACATTTTAAAGCTACTTTTCACTCATTTTTAAAAAGATTTTGTTTATTTATTTGAAGAGAAGAGTGACAGAGAGAGATAGAGAGAAAAGTAGATAATTGTCTATCCACTTTTCACTCCCCAAATACCAGCAACAGCAGGGGCTGGGCCAGGCTGAAGCCAAGAGCCTGGAACTCCATCTTTGTCTCCTGCATGGGTGGCAGGGGCCCAAGTACTTGGACCATCATCTGCTACCTTACCAGGCACATGAGCAAGGAGCTGGATTGGATTTTATTTGAAAGGCAGAGAGACAGAGAGCTCTCATACTCTGGTTCAGTCCCCAAATGGGGACTGGGTCAGGCTGAAGCCAGGATCCCAGGACTCTACCTGGATCTCCTACCTGGATGGCTGGAACCCAAGGACTTGGGCTCCCAGGTGTTGCCTCCTAGGGTGTGCGTTAGCAGGAAGCTGGATTGGAAGCAGAGTAGCCAGGACTGTCACATAGGCACTCCAACATGGCATGCGTGCTTTGCAAGCCATCATTGGCAGCTGCAAGCCCATCCCAATTTGTTGACAATTTAATAGGTGTGGATTGGAAGTCAAATGGACAGGTTTGGTTCTAGTTCTGCCACTTACTTGGCATGTAAGTAGTTGGCGACTCCCCTAGCCTCTGTGCAGAGTAATTCTCCTTTGGCCATTGAGGAATCCTGACCGTTGCCCTACCCACCTTACACAGTTGGTGAGGGAGTTGTGCCAATAGTATGTGAGTCTGCGGAGAGGTGAAATGGAGAGCTGGACCAGAGGAGAGCACACCACAAGACTGGCTGCTCTCAGGATCCAAAATGGGAAGTGGGGTGTAAGCCCCTTGCTTTTGGCTTTCATTCAAAATTTTGGGGGTCGCTGCTTTTCTCAATTGCCCTCTCTGGAAAGTAAGGCCCAGAGGGCCCCAGGCGGCATCCCCCTTGCGGCCTTGCTCTTCCAACCGTGTTCTGCCTACTTCCCACAGCCTCATTAGGAGCTGGCTTCACCCTTCTCTGTGCTGTCATCCCCAAAGCTGGTTGGTCAAGCCGCATGAGCCAAGGTTTGCAGCGTGCAAGCCCATGATTGGTCTACAGAGGCCATCAGCATCTTAGAGACCATTTTCTCCCTCAGTGGCCTTGCCCTGAAGATGAGTGGATGCTTTGGGCAGACAAATATGAGCTGTCCAAAAGTGCATGTCCTGGCTTTCTTTTCCTGCCATAAAGAAAGTCCATTCTTCCCCGAAGAAAGTAGGTGCATGTGGCCAGGGGGAAGGGGAACCTCTAAAGTAGTGACAAATGTGAGATGTAATGTGTTTCAGAAAACATCGTGCCTGTTGTGTATTCTTACCTGTTTATACATACAGAGTCAAATGCAAATTTTCATTTTCTTTTTAAAGACTTGTTTTTTATTTATTTGAAAGGCATAGTTAGAGAGAAAGAGAGAGAGAGAGCGCTACCATCCTCTGGTTCACACCCCTGATGGCCTCAATGGCTGGAGCTGGGCCAATGCAAATTCAGGAGCCGGGAGCTTCTTCCATGTCTCCCATGTGAGCACATGGGCCCAGGGACTTGGGACATCATCTGCTGCTTTTCCCAGGCACATGAGCAGGGAGCTGAATCAGAAGTGGAGCAGCTAGGATTCGAACCATTATCTTGTTGGGATGCCGGCCTTTAACCCGCTGCACCACCAAGCCGGCCCCCATATGCAAATTTTGTATGTACACGGTGCCACGTGTCACTTTGTTCCCATTAGTAGTATCCATGGCTGTGTGTGAGCAAACTCAGAAGAAAGATGTGTCTGGTAAGGGTCCTTTCCATATCCCATTTGTAGCTGGAGATGTGGTGACTTCAAAGAGCTTGTGGGAAGATCAAAAGCAAGTGGATTCTAGCGCAAAATATTCTCGAGATTCCTGCATAGGCTTTTCATAATACGGGTCCTCCGTGGACTTCCTGAAGCCCCTTTCCATGTGTGTTCCCAGTGAGGGGTAGCCCTGCTTCGCCTGTGCCCGCGTGTCCGCACAGCATCTCACCACCGGCGGATGGCTGGCTTGCTGTTCCCCGACTGGAGTCCCATGCTTGCTACACACGGTTTCTTTTGTTTGACCCGCAGCTTCTCCTCTTCCTTAAAGCCTTTTCTGAAACGGAGCAGACAAAACTGGCGATGCTCTCCGGGATCCTGCTGGGCAACGGAACCCTTCCCGCCAGCATCCTCACCAGCCTCTTCACCGACAGCTTGGTCAAAGAAGGTAATTTTGCAAAAAAAAAAAAAAAACAACAACAACAAGAGCCAGCAGTCGCTGGTAGACCACCAGGGGCTCCTGCACAGAAGCAGAATGCCTGCGTGTGGGAGGGGGCGCTTCAGAGAGCTCCCGGGGAGAAAAGCCACATGCATTCAAGTGTCCGCCACCGAAATGAGCCGCTCTTTCCTGTCCATTCTCCGTGAGCTCTTTGGAAGTACCCTCATGAATAGTCCCTCCAGTAATGAAAGGAGGAGTGTGTAGGAAACCGCACACACCTGCACAGAGACATTTAAAGGCTACCAGCAAGTTAGAGTGGCAGCTGTCAATACTCAGTGCGGAGTTCGGGTTGAGCTGGTCCAGACCATTTCTCTGTCCCGCTATGTCGGGACGATGCTTCATCATGTAGGGCCATTTTCTGCTTCCTGGGACGCTTAACCTTTTTGTCTGTCCTTGGACACAAAATGCCAACCGGTAGCGCTTTTCTTTTATGTGCTGTACCAGCCCATACAGGGCTCCTCCCAAACAGTGCCTCCTCCCCCTAACAGGACCCCCCTTTCTCAGCTGTTTGCTTGGGGGTCCGGGGAGACCTATGCTCAGATGTTTTCTCGGATGTCACTTTAGAGATGGGAGGGTTTCTGAATGGAGGCAGGGCGCCTGCATCACAAAGAGCCAGCCCCCTTGTAATTCCAAGGCATCCAGAGTTTGACAGCCATGCAGGCAATGATTTGGTTATAGAATAAAACAAAAGTGGCCTGTTTTCTTCTATGAAGGTAATAATTTTCCAATTATAATGCAACACAAAGCATTATTTTTCCTTAAAAATAAAATTAAAAGGCCTTTTGTGAGACCATCTTTTATTTATTTTTTTTTCCTTGAGAACATGAAGAGTTTTCCTCCTACGTGTGTCAGGTCCTAGCCTTGTTCATGCCTGTAATGAAAGAGCTTATGGTTTTCTCGTGACTAAGTACTAAGTAAAGAATTGTGAATCAAGAAACAAAGGGTATTCAGAAATCCTCTATAGCTTTTTGACTTAAAATAGTGTAGACGTAATGACAGTCTGGACTCTGTTGCTGGTATGTTGTTAATATTGCTGTTGAAAGTGTTCCTGAAGACAATTCACCATGTGTCACACATCTGTCGCTAGCCATGTTACACACAGAGACACAAGATAGAGTACAAACATTAAATGTTAATTATAGTGAACGATCCCAGCAATCATAACAGAAAATACTTGCCTCTGAGCTTGCACTAAAATCTTGTGACATCTGCAACTTCCTTTCACATGTATCCAGAAGTGCAGTCATTAGATGTAGGAAAGCAAATATTCTAAATAAATTATATTTATAGATGTTATAAATAAAGCAAATATTCTAAATAAATTATTGTATGTAGTATAGCAAATAGAGCAAAATATTGACAGCTAACAGATTTTAGGTGCATGCGATTGGCTCAGCTTTTCAATGTCTGAGAATTTCTATAGTAAAACCTTAGGTGGGGAGACAAGAAGAAGATCTGCTATGAGAGGAACATGGCGCTGGTATCATGCAGGTCTTCCATATAGTGCACCTTCTTTAGAAACCAGAGGTTTAACTGCTTGCTTCCTGCTTGGAAGAGCATCAGGAAACTGTCTTTCCCCAACCTCGTACCCAACAAATGGCCAAGAAAATAGCATCGTCTCACTGTGTGGAATGAACCAGCTTTCCACCATGAGACATTTTTAATGCAAAGGAGTAGTTTGGTTGAAATGTAGATTTTTAAACTCCCACTTTCTAGCACACTTTACTTTTCTTACTTTAATAAAGATTACAGAATGGTGTTAATTTGATTTTCATTTAGTTACATAAGTTTAAATTTTATATTGATTTAATAAACTAATGATACTGTTTTTAAAAAATCTATGTTAAGTAGTTATCGTAAAAGCCTCCAGCTTATAATGCATATTTGATTGTCACGGCCATGATTTTTTTTTTCTCCTAGTTCCCCTGTTTATTCAAGTGAGGGAAATCTGCCAGAGTTGACGTCTCTATCAGTAGTGGATCAGTCCGATGCCTTTACTTGCACATAGCTGGAAGATGAGGGCATTTATTTCCGATGTAGCAATAAATATAGAAGCAGCACAAACAGAAATACCACTCGGGCCTCGTATTTTCCCCCAGTGTCATTCATGGCCTCAGCTCCAGCTCAAAGGTGGTTTCTCGAAGGCCACCAACAATAGTGGAACCTTCAGTTCAGAAAAACCAGCTGAGCATTTCGTCCGTGCCTTAACTCTTCACCAAAGAAATGCAACATAAACATAGACTTTGAGATTTCCACAGATCCTGATTCTTTGTATTTGAAAATAAATCAATAATATAAATGGGGATATGTGATGCAATAGTTTTCTAATTAATATAACTATCTTCATAACTACTTTTAAAAATCCAGGAAAAAAATATTTGGTTTGGAATAGCCTTAGTATAGCTTAAGGGTATTTTTAAATTCTCTTTTACAAAAAGGAATATTGTAAAGTATATGATGCGTGTTCATCTATAGCTGTACCTATAGTGGTCACTGTTAATTTTTTGTTTGTTTGTTTTTTAAGATTTAGTTACTTGAAAGGCAGAGAGAATCTTCCATCCGCCAGGTCACTCCCCAAATGGCAACAGCCAGGGTGGCAGGGGCCCAAGTGCTTGGGCCATCATCAGCTGCCTTCTCAGAGGCGTTAGCAGGGGTCTGGATCAGAAGTTACAGACAGGACTTGAACCAGCACTCACGGGATATGGTTTACTTTATTGAGCTTCACAACCCCTGCTTTAAATAGGAAACACAGAGGGAAACAGGTGGGACCACTGAAGACACTGGGCTTTAAAAAGGTTTTTGATCAAGATAAAAGTAAATAATTTTTTTGAAGGTTTATTTTATTTACTTGAAAGGCAGAGGTAGAGGGAGGGAGACACAGAGAGAGATCTTCCATCTACTGGTTCACTCCCCAAATGGCCGCAATGGCCGAAGCTGGGCCAGGCCAAAGCCGGAAGCCAGGAACCTCTTCTAGGTCTCCCACTTGGGTACAGGGACCCGGGCACTTGGGCCATCCTCCACTGCTTTCCCAGGCCATCAGCAGGGAGCAGTTAGAACTTGGACCAGCACCCGTATAGGTTGCCGGCGTCACAGGCAGCTGCCTTACCTGCTATGCTACAATGCTGGTTCTGAAAATAAGTTCAGCCAGCACCATGGCTCACTTGGCTAATCCTCCGCCTGTGGCACCGGCACCCCGGGTTCTAGACCCGGTTACTCCTCTTCCAGTCCAGCTCTCTGCTGTGGCCCAGGAGGGCAGTGGAGGATGGCCCAAGTGCTTGGGCCCTGCACCTGCACGGGAGGCCAGGAGGAGGCACCTGGCTCCTGCCTTCGGATCGGCGAAGCGCTGGCCGTAGCGGCCATTAGGGGAGTGAACCAACGGAAGGAAGACCTTTCTCTCTGTCTCTCTCTCACTGTCTATAACTCTACCTGTCAAACCAAAAAAAAAAAAAAAAAAAAAAAAAGAAAGAAAGAAAATAAAGAAATTCCCAGTTGTAATCAGGTAGCAAGGCGTGAATCCAGGAATATTTTCAGCTTTATTTTTCCGTTGTCCCCAGTCGAGGCTTCAGTTATTTGTCCATCTCAGGGAAGCTCGCAGACCTGCGCAGGAGAGGAATGAAATCCTGTGTTTTGTTTCTGCAGGCATTGCGGCCTCGTTTGCTGTCAAGCTTTTCAAAGCCTGGATGGCAGAGAAAGATGCCAACTCTGTCACCTCTTCCTTGAGAAAAGCCAACCTAGACAAGAGGCTGCTTGTGAGTGCCTTCTGCTTAGGGTATCGCGGGCACCCTGCTTCTGGGTGGGGGTTGGTGGTGGGGTTTCTTGCGAGGGCCCTGGGCTGAGTGGATTTGCTGTGAGAATGGCAAATAGAAACTAACTCCATCCTCCTTTCTCAAGTGAACCAGCGGCATGATAAACTGAAAGCTCCCAGTGACTAGGAGACACTTCTAAACCTGGGAGCTGTTGTTGGCGCGCTGAATATTCTAGCAGAACTAAAACTTGGCGTTGTAACCAGTCAGTGACTTTGTAGAAACTTAAGCTGTTAACATGATAAAAATCCCATCAGCCTCACCTAATTAGATTACTTACGGTGTCCTGGGCAGGCGTTAGCACTGACCCCCAAACTGGTGGTGAAAGACTTTACCGACAAAATAGGAGTTTCTAGAAGTTTCACCTAGATTTCTCTAGAAATACTTAAGCTGTTTGAAGAGAGCAAGCAAGTTCACTGTTCAGGCGAAGCTTCCATTGTTTGCATTCCTTTATGGGGACTTTTGTGTCTTGCCATCTTTGAATTTTTCAAAGAAAACCAAGAAAAGTAATTTGTTCTTATCATTTCTGACTGCTCGCTTGGAACCCTTTTCTGGTAGAAGTGACAGCTGTGTAGTCATCAAAGCTTGCTCTGAGTGTAATGGCTCTGTTACAGTTCTAGGATGAACTCTTAGACACCACGCACCCCACCACCTCCCTCTCACAGCATCGCTTCCCTTTTTCTCTCCTATTGTACAAAGTTGGGCTAATTCTAGAACTGTCTCTGGAAATAATTTTAACTATAAACACTTGGCTTGGCATTTTCAGTCACTTAAAATCCCTTTGTCTCCTGAAAAGCAGTAATCCCGTTTATGTCACTTCAGTCTTCAGATTGTGACAAAGAAAATGAAGCCTGGATTCTAGTTCCTTTGTGTGGGTGATTGTGATTTGCATTCAGCAAATATTTCCTGCCAGGGGAGGTCCCAGAAGCCCCTATCCAGAGGCCTTAGGGCAGATCCCAAAACCACGAACCCTGGTGGGGAGGGATCTGGCTTCTGGTTCTAAGCCTGCCCTAGTTGGTGCCTTTCCACCCTGGGGCTCCAGCTCAAGGTGCAGCTCCCAGCTGGGCCGTTCTGTTTTGGCGACAGAGGACAGGGCCACAGAGTGCTGTGAACTCCTTAGGCACATCCAAAAGTAAGGTCATTGGCACGCCTGGCAGCGAGGCGGCAAATCCAGCCCCTCCTCCCGACTGCTCCCAGCTCCTGCAGACAGGCATAGCAAGGAGGAGGGGGCCTTGGATGCTCCCCTGAGGGAGAGCAGGTGCAGCCTGCTGAGTTTAAGTCACTTCACTTTGTTTAAAGGGAAAAAAAAAAAAAAAAAAAAAAAAACACGTGGCCATTCTTGGCAGGCTTCTGTGTGTTGGGAGTGAGACTCATGGGTGGTTGACGCCAGCAGCGCCATCTGCTGCGTGAGGGCAGGAATTGTCTGTGCGCTGGGCTCTGCCTGCGCCAAGAGTTGTTGGGTGAGCACACGAAGGAGGAACGGGAGCAGCAGTTTCACTCTCCAGGGAGAAATGTTTGTTTCCTGAACATGTGTGTCCAAATTGTCTTTTTTTTTTTTTTAATTATTTATTTGAAAGGCAGAGTAACAGAGGCAGAGGCAGAGAGTGGTCTTCCGTCCTCTGGTTCACTCCCCAAATGGCCACAACAACCCAGAGCTGGGACCATCCAAAGCCAGGAGCCAGGAGCTTCTTCCGGGTCTCCCACGCAGGTGCAGGGGCCCAAGGACTTGGGCCATCCTATACTGCTATCCCAGGCCATGGCAGAGAGCTGGATTGGAAGCGGAGCAGCCAGGACTTGAACTGGCACCCATATGGGATGCCAGTGCCACAGGCAGAGGATTAACCTACTGCACCATGGTGCCAGCCCCGAGGGACTCACATTCTGATTCTCAGGAATGGATGATCAACTAGATAAACAAGGAAGACGTGTATTATGATAAAAAGTAGGAAGTGCTATGGGAGAAAATCAAGTAGGGAACCATGAGAGCAGGAGCACGTGGGATGCGTTTTTCACTGGGCTGGGCTGGTCTCCGTGACTCGGTGATGTTTGTGTGAAGGCTCGGTGGAGGGGAGGGAGGGAGCAGGTGCCTCGAGGAACAGTGTTGCAGGCAAAAGGAACAGAAGGTACAACAGCCTGGAGGCATGGCGTGTTGGGGGCCGCTGGGGGAGAGAGCTGGGTAAGAGTGTAGGGCATCCGCTCAGCAGTATCAGGGCCCCTATCACTTAGCACCTATGGTTTTATTCCAAACGAAGTTGGAAGCTTTGGGAACATTCTCGGCAGAGCTGGTGCACAGCAGGACCACCCTGACGATGGCCTAGGGAGCAAGGGCAGAATCAGAGAGGCCGAGTCTGGGGATGAGAGGACAGAGATGTCCATGGCTGACGAATGCAAATCCTGTCCTAAGCGGGGAATGGCCCCGTGTGATTTAAGACTGGCTTCGCACCAGTTCAATCTGAGCGATAATGTTCAATATATATATATATATTTTTTTTTTTTTTTTGACAGGCAGAGTGGACAGTGAGAGAGAGAGAGACAGAGAGAAAGGTCTTCCTTTGCTGTTGGTTCACCCTCCAATGGCCGCCGTAGCCAGCGCACCACGCTGATCCGAAGGCAGGAGCCAGGTGCTTCTCCTGGTCTCCCGTGGGGTGCAGGGCCCCAGCACTTGGGCCATCCTCCAGTGCACTCCCTGGCCACAGCAGAGAGCTGGCCTGGAAGAGGGGCAACCGGGACAGAATCCGGCGCCCCGACTGGGACTAGAACCCGGTGTGCCAGCACCGCAAGGCGGAGGATTAGCCTAGTGAGCCGCGGCGCTGGCCAATATATTTTTATACTGGTAATAAGGACTTTGGAAATAAACTATGAGCGGTGTGTTTGATAACATACATACTGTGAGCGTGACTTGAGATCGGACCACTCGGTCACACTCTTTCCTAAATAGAACACTGCGTGCCAGTCGGTGCAGAGGGCTGGAGTGAGCGCTGGCTGCCTGAATGCATGTTTGACAGCTGTTCCTTCCACCTGCGTCCTGACATTTGTTTTATTTATGTGAAAGGCACAGTGAAAGAGAGAGAGAGAGAGTGAGCAAGTTTCCATCTGCTGGTTCATTTTTCAAATGACCAGGGCTGGGCCAGGCCAAAGCCAGAAACTCCATCCAGGTCTCCCACTTGGGTGCACGACCCAAGCACTTGGGCCATCTTCCTCTGCTTTCCCAAGCACATTAGCAGGAAGCTGGGTTGGAAGTGGAGCAGCCAGGACTTGAACCAGCGCTCTGATAACGAGATGACGACATCACAGGTGTCAGCTTAACCTGCTGCACCACAGCGCCGGCCCCCGTGTCCTGCCTTTTTGAAACGTAGGACTCAACACAGGCAGTTAGAGCCTGATGACACAGCAGAGAGCACTGAGATTTCAGTGCCGACACAGAGCCACTGCTGTGCTGCTGTGTGCCGTGGCAAACCCACGACAGAGCTCTCTGCTTGGACTTGCGGTGGCCCCACATAGCACCAGCCGTGTATGTGCAAAGCTAAGCCACATCGGAGGTTGGATCTTTTGTTTTAGACTCTGCAGCTGTTAGAAAAAAAGTAAAAACTTTGACATTTGTTTGACTGTCATAGTTGGGAGTTGAACTCACACAAGATCAGATTATGACTAAGTGTTGCTGGGGCTTTGCCAAGCGGTAGAGGGGCAACGTGGAAATGAGGTGAAACATAGGAGAGCAGCCATGGAGTATGGCTCTCAAAGTTTCCATCGGAATTACACAATCAACCAAGGAAACAGCTGGGTGGGTTTACATCCAGTCTTGCCGTGAACTTGATTAGGCACTGCCCCATAATGTTTCCAGAAAGCTGCAACATTTTCTCACAAGGTAAAAGGTCATTCTTGAGATGATAATAGTCCCTGGTTTTTTCATTTTTTTTTTAAGATTTATTTATTTGAAAGGCAGAGTTACAGAGAGACAGAGGCAGAAAGAGAGGTCTTCCATCTGCTGGTTCACGCCCCAAATACCAACAGTGGCCCAAGCTGGGCTGATCCAAAGCCAGGAGCCAGGACTTCTTCCAGGTCTCCCACGCAGGTGCAGAGGCCCAAGGACTTGGGCCATCTTCCATTGCTTTTCCAGGCCACAGCAGAGAGCTGGATTGGAAGTGGAGCAGCCAGGACTTTAACTGGTGCCCATATGGGATACCAGCACTGCAGGCGGCGGCTTCGCCCACTGTGCCGCACTGCCGGCCCCGTCCGTGTTGTGGTATTATCTATGGTGTTATCACTCGTCTTAAGCATGACTAAAACTGACTTCTGTTAAACTCACAGCTAAGGAAACAGCGTGGCCGACAGTTTTTCTTTTTCCTCCCTTGTCAGTTTGAAACAATCCAAACGTCGAGAGTTCCCCTTTGCATTTTAGCCAGCAAATTCGGTTAAGAAAATAAGTGATTTGGAGTGAGTGAGGCTAGTTTGGCCGAAGTGGCTTAGCGTTTTTCTCTTCCTTTGTGAAAGTGCCCGATTTCAGAAGTTGCTCGCTCTGAGGGAAATGGAAATTCTTGTCCTCTGTGCCCGCCACGAGCTGTCTGTCTGCTGGGTCACGGTCTCTTCTCTGTCTTTCCGCCACAGGAGCTCTTTCCCGTTAACCGGCAGAGCGTGGATCATTTTGCAAAGTACTTCACGGATGCGGGGCTGAAGGAGCTGTCCGACTTCCTCCGCGTGCAGCAGTCCCTGGGCACCAGGAAGGAGCTGCAGAAGGAACTCCAGGAGCGTCTCTCTCAGGAGTGCCCCATCAAGGAGGTGGGAGCTGCTGGCCACCCGCTCCAGAAACCCCAGGGCCAGGCACCTGCTCTCCTGCCCTGTGGGCGCCACCCTGGTGGACTGCTGGAAACTCCACCATCGAAGTTAACTTGGTGCCAAGGCGTTGATTCAGAACCCTCCATTGTGTGGCACTGTAGGGAGTTCCAGAAACGAGTGGTATCGGCCTCGGTACACGGCACAACCAAAATATCATATCTGGATATCCCTGCCCGCTGTCAGGGCGCCCAGGGGTTTCCGGTTTTGAATATCGTCTAAGACGGCGCAGCATTTTGGCAGGTGTTGTTTGTAGTCTGACTATGTAAGCTTTTTATCTGAAGAAGAAACGTTTCAGGTGTACACCATAGGAGAAGGCTGGTGAGGTCACAACAGCTGTGCATCCTCAAAACTGAAAACCACGTTTTTGATGAGTATGTTGCATGCACCTGGTCTGGACAGTGCTAGTTCATAGAGCTGCGACTGTCGTTTTTTCTTTAATATGCCCCGAAGCAAATATCCGATTAATTAAATCAAGGAGTCCTTTGCTGTTGCCGCTTATTCCTAAATCCCTCCCCGCCTGCCCTGCAGAGCTGCTCAGGTGGTTTAAGGCTGGAGAATTTCAGACTGATATCCACCAGCAGAGGGAGGTGTTGAAGCCACAAAGACTCAAACCGCGTAGCAATAAGGTTAGCAAGTGGCAGTGATGTTTCTTCTTCAAGCAAGAAAACTGTGTGTGATTTTGCACAGGACAGGGTGGAAATCAAAAAACCTGGGATGCTTTTAGAGGCAGGGCTGTCTCCCTCTTTGTAGCTTCCCCAACACCGCTCAGGGGATTAGGGACAGCTACCTGCTGGCAGTCAGTGAGCCAGGCCAGCTCAAGGAAGGCGGTGCTTCCACTCAAGGAGGAGGGGCAAAGCAAAAAGCTTGTTCTACTGCTATCCACACAGTAGAATGCCCGAGGTATTTTGTGGTTGAGGTTTATGTGCCCTGAACCTCTCGCTGGCCAGGCCATGGTGGGTAGGGGTGGGGGCCTCACTCCATCCACCTATCTCCCGATTTCTGACCCCTCCCCCACGGCACGCAGGTGGTGCTTTATGTCAAAGAAGAAATGAAGAGGAATGACCTTCCAGAAACAGCCGTGATCGGGCTCCTGTGGACTTGCATCATGAATGCCGTGGAGTGGAACAAGAAGGAGGAACTGGTCGCAGAGCAGGCGCTCAAGCACCTGAAGGTAAAGGGGCCACAAGGGAAGGGACCGGCCAGGCCACCCGCACCAGCTACAGGGACATCCAGCCAGGCCACCTGCACCTGCACCCGCAAGGGACCATCTGGCCAGGCCACCCACACCAGCTACAGGGACATCCAGCCAGGCCACCCGCACCCCTGCGATACAGCGGGGGTGGACATTTAGCCTAGCACTGAGGATGCCCATGGCCCATAGCACAGCACCTGGGTTTCAGTTCCTGATTTCCAGCTCCTGACTCCAGCTTCCTGCTAATGCAAACCCTGGGAGGCAGTGGATAGGGCTCTCATGGTTGGGTTCCTGGCTCCTGGCTCCAGCCAAGGCTGTTGCTGTTGTGAGCATTTGGGGGGTGAACCAGTGGGTGGAACCTTGCTCTTTCTCTCTCTGTGTCACTCAAAAAATAAGGGGGGGTTATAGAACTAATAGGTCCCAACTGAAATTTTCTCAGACTTGGGTAAACAAACACTTCCTAATCTTTTGAATTTGCCACTGCCTAAAATGTTTCAGATATAAGAGCTTATGAAATATCTAAGGGTGAGTTCTTATTAAAAATCATATCAAAAAGTCCATAGAATCATCAAGTAAGGACCTAAACAGTAAGAGAGAAGTATCGTCTACCAATTGACTTTATTTCTGTTTGACATGAGGAAAACTCACTGTTGAATAATTTTCTAAACCGTGAGTTAACACTGGAATCTGTAAAGTATCTGAGGATTGAAGGAATGAACTGGTTGTGTCACTCATGTAAAACGTTCGTGCGTGGATGCGTACATCTTCTCCCCATGAACTGTATTAACGTAGCCGGAAGACTTCTGTTCTGCCTTCAGGGCTTACATTGGAGTTGAGAAGACAAAGGCAGACACATGCAGTGGTTATGAGAGCGGACAGTGAGGAGCACTTGCTGGTACAGTAGATCTAGGAAGCCTCCCTGGAAGAAAGCAAAGGACATCCAAAGCCAAGGACAATAGGGATGGAGCGTGTCGTGACCTGTGAGGGTCTGGGCATCTGGAGACGCTGTGTCCTGAGTGTCCGAGGCAGTGCCCACTCCAGGAACGCGGTGGGTGGTGTGGGAGGACAAGCACTCACTTCCACAGTACCCAGGGGGCACCGCAGGCACAGCAGTCCCCTTGGGTAGAGACAGTCTCACATCCGGTCTCCTCTTTGAGCAAGTATGGATGACAGGTGAAGTCCGATTAGGAAAAGAGCTCATTCTGATCATAAAGTGCATAATGCTGTAAGCAGACGTTCTCCAAGCAGGCCTGCAGGCGAGCGCCAGGGCCCCCTAGACCCCGGCCCCGTCCTCCCGCACAAGTAACGGGCTTCCTTCCTCTCCTGTTCCAGCAATACGCCCCACTCCTGGCCGTGTTCAGCTCCCAGGGCCAGTCGGAGCTGGCCCTGCTGCAGAAGGTGCAGGAGTACTGCTACGACAACATCCACTTCATGAAAGCCTTTCAGAAGATCGTGGTTCTCTTTTACAAAGGTAATCTGCCCCGGGGGCCCCGGCCACGTGCCTGTGCTTTGAGAGTACAGCGGCAGGGGAGAGGGAGCCAGGCGATTCCTCGGGGGACAGCCAGGTTGCTAACTGGTGCAAGTTGTGGAGGGACTACCACAGGGTAGAGAGAGAAGGAGGACTCCCGGGCATCACCTGCGGAACTGCTCCTGCTGATGGAGAACTTACGGCTGGTTACTGTTTCTTGGGGGGGGGGGGGGGGGGACACTGAGGCAGCCAGGTCTGGAACTGGCAGGATGAGCTCTCGTGATGAGTGTGAACACGCCACGCTCAGGCCCTTGTTGGTGCCGTAAGGCCGACATTAAAAAGACGGAAACGATGTGTCTTTTCACTTTGCATGGCTAGTGATTGGGCCCGGCTGGTCTCCTGTTTGCTATTTTTAGAGTCTCACATTTTACTGTCTTTTCATTGTATTTGTAAGGGTTAGGTTGCCATGGCAACCAGCACTAGGGGAAAAAAAAAATTGAGTGCCGGAGGTTTTCACTGATCTCAGTCTGCATACCCACAGCATACAAAGCATGACCCTGCACACAAGGAAAACCAGAGACCCTCACGAAGGGATGACGCTTGGTGCATGACAACATGTGTACCGGAAGTGACTCCCATCACACGTGGCATATCAGAAAAATCCAGGGAAAACATCAAGCAAATTGTTATTTTCCCTTTGTCTTTTTTAAAAATGACATGGGAATTTGGAGTGTTAAAATTTTGCATTACTGATGATTAACCATTTTCAAAATGCCTAGCAGCATTTCACAGATTTTAGTTGTCTGTTCAGACTCTTTAAACAAAGTGTTTGGATGGCTTTTTTTAATTTTTAAAAAATACATATTTATAAGGTGTCCTATAAATTATATATATTTATAAGGTGTCCTATGATGTTTAGATACCTGAATTTGTGTGTAATGTCCAATCAGGGTAAGCATATCAAACATTTAACATTTCTTTATGGTAAAAAAAATTTAAATCCTATCTTATAGTTTTGCTTTTTTTTTTAATATGCAAAGTTACAGTACATTGACATTATTCAAAATCACCTCACTGTGCAACAGAAGCTTAGAACTACTGTCTCTCTGTAACTGGGTACTCATAGATCAGTATTGACTCTTCCCTCCCAACCTCGTCATTCTGTGAGCTCACCTGCTTTTTAGACTCCGCATCGATGAGTAAGGGCAGGCAGTGCTTTCCGTACTTATTCCTCTCGACCTAACGCTGTCCGGTTCCTTCCCTGTTGTTGCACACAGCAGGGCTGCTCTTGACGGCTGAGTAGAGCCACATTTTCTCTGTCCACTCATCTGTGGACGGACATTCCCTTTCTTGGCTAAGTGTGTATATCGCGACATGTCTCCCACGAGGTGATGTTTTCGTTTGTAAGAGCGCTGAAGTCTTGGCCACATTTATGACAGTGGGAGAAGGTAATGACCACCAGCTCTCACTTGAAGCTCAGTAACAGGGTTCTCTCTGCCTGGATCCCTGTTAGGTCTTAGATGTGGCCCCCCGATGGAGCGGTATTCTAGAACGTGGGCTTCCCACGGGACGCCCAGTGTGATTCGTCAGAGCCAAACCTGCACGTCACACTGCCAGCCCCCGGTCAGGCACCCAGCAGGTGCCGGTCTGATCTGGTGCATTAGCCACAGTGGCCTCCCACTTAGAGTGGGGACCTGAGGACAGACTTTGAGAGTGTTCCGTTGGGTCCCCTACAGAAAAGCCAGTTGTTTAGGAACGAGTTGCCCGAGCAGTCTCCTCGCTCGTCATTTGATGGATGACCCAACACAGTATCTCTCTCCCCCGAGACAGCACTACCTGAGCCTGCTGCAGGGGTCCCTGCCCCATTTCACTTTCCTTGACTTCATTCATTCACAAAACACTCAATGAGCCACTCGTCAGTAGTGGCACCTACATGGCGAGTGGACTGTTCGACTCCTCCTAATGTCTCATTTTGCGGGGAGTTTCTCATTTTAATGCCTTCATCCTTCCCGGTTACCTTCTCGTAACAGCCACTGGCAGGTGGCAAAGCTGGCTACTTAGCTTCAAATACTATGGGACGGTGACCTGAAGTTGCAAAAAGTGGGCACCAGAAATTTAAAAAAACAAAAACAAAACACACAGGTGTTAGCTCTTCCTGAGGCTGACTGTCCCTTGGGTTATTCAGCCAAAGTTAGGAAGGTCTGTGGCAAGAACGGGCAGGCCCCAGGGAACTCAGGAAGGAAGGTTTTATCCTGGCTTATTTTGGGGGAATTAAATCGGGAAACCTTATTTAAAACCAGAAACTAAAATATGGATCACTAAGGTGTCAAAACCAAATCCCGGCCAGCGCCGCGGCTCACTAGGCTAATCCTCCGCCTGCGGTGCCGGCACCCCGGGTTCTAGTCCCGGTCGGGGCACAGGATTCTGTCTCAGTTGCCCCTCTTCCCGGCCAGCTCTCTGCTGTGGCCCGGGAGTGCGGTGGAGGATGGCCCAAGTGCTTGGGCCCTGCACCCTATGGGAGACCAGGAGAAGCACCTGGCTCCTGCCTTCGGATCAGTGTGGTGCGCCGGCCGCAGTGCTGTTCACCACTTTGCCCAGGGCTTTGAGCAATGGAGCACACACGTAAACACAAAACTGAAACAGAAGCCGGCGCCGTGGCTCACTAGGCTAATCTTTGGCCTGCGGCACCAGCACCCCAGGTTCTAGACCCGGTTGGGGTGCCAGATTCTGTCCCAGTTGCTCCTCTTCCAGTCCAGCTCTCTGCTGTGGCCTGGGATTGCAGTGGAGGATGGCCCAGGTCCTTGGGCCCTGCATCCGCATGGGAGACCAGGAAGAAGCACTTGGCTCCTGGCTTCTGATGGGCTCAGTGCTCCGGCCACAATGTGCCGGCCGTGGCGGCCATTTGAGGGGTGAACCAATGGCAAAGGAAGACC
Source organism: Oryctolagus cuniculus (assembly GCF_051225735.1). Classification (NCBI taxonomy): domain Eukaryota; kingdom Metazoa; phylum Chordata; class Mammalia; order Lagomorpha; family Leporidae; genus Oryctolagus; species Oryctolagus cuniculus. Next base: position 44,633,566 of record NC_142882.1, read on the forward strand.
TTTCTCTCTGTTTCTCTCTCTCACTGTCCACTCTGCCTGTCAAAAAAAAAAAAAAAAAAATCCCATTCTCTGGGTGATTTCATGGTCCACAGTACCTACGCATAAAATCTGTTTTCCTAAATGAATTACTCACAAATTACTCACGTGATTTCTCTTGGGAGCATCAGATCCTACTGAGTGCTATTTCCATGCTACTCTAGAGTAGAAGCTGTGCTTGGTTTTTGGTTTTTGGTTTTGTTTTTTGTTTTTTTTTGTTTTTTTTTTTTGACCCTTTCTTTTTCTTTACCTTGACCTGATTTGGGGCGCCAGGAGGCATGGATTGGGTTGTTTTCTGTAAGGATTTGGATATTCTTGTTCTGTGTTTTCACATGCCTAACAAGGCACAGTGAGCACTGAGCTTTCGGGTTCCCTCTCCCTGTTCTGTACACAAGAGTCATCTAGGAGAGCTACCTGTGGATACCCTGGATTCTGATCCCGCAGGGCCAGGGCTGGCCCCAAGCCTGGGCATTGTAGGGGGCTCCCTGGTGACGCTGCAACCACGCCAGGATCCAGAAGAGACAAAGGCCTGTGAGGTGCAGCAGCATGTTCAGGGTCACACCTCCCCCATGCAGTCCAGGGTCACTCCCCCATGCAGTCCAGGGTCATACCCCCTCCCCCCGAAGTCCAGGGTCACACACCCCACACACATGCAGTCCAGGGTCACACCCCACACACACACAGTCCAGGCTCAGCCCCCACACACACAAAGTCCAGGGTCTCACTCCCCACCCCCACACGCAGTCCAGGGTCACCCCCCCCCACACACATATGCAATCCAGGGTCATACACACCCCCACACACACACAGTCCAGACGCACACACACATTTTTCCAGTGATGTACAGCACCCTTTCTGCTGTTTTTAGCCTGTGACAGGGATTTTCTTTTGTTCATTGGAGGGAACATTCTCCTTTGAAAGGTTTGTGACGTGGAGGTTTTTAAAGATGTGATGGAAACTCTTGGCCCTTTTCCATCTCTCTCCCTCTTGTGCAACCCCCGTGAGCACACACTCTCTCCCCAGCACTTCCAGAGACGGATGGTAACAGAAACTTGGGGGATGTGATTACACCCTTTCCCCTTCTAACAAACCCAAATGCTACATGGAACGCCGTTATTGAGAGATTTTTAGATCTTTTATGTAAGTAAACAGTGGAATAAACTATAGATAACACCTGTTGGCCATGAATGAGGAGAAAACAAAACTAGTGATTGGCCATTTAGCAAAGATTCACCTTCTGAATCAAAGTCTGGATTCTTATTTTCTAAGGCAGGAAGAAAACATACTAAGTCCAGCCTTAGTTTGCAAACATCACGCTATTTACTTCGTAAAATAATTTATTCCTGAAGATAGATGTCATAGTCTCAGAATGTGGGTCTAAAAATGTATAAAACCACCTTCTCAAATACTGTTATTATTCCTGTCTTGGGTTTTCTTGTTTGCAGAAATTTCTTGGGTTAAATTCTGTCTCTGCAAATTTTTCTAAAAAGAATCCCTTAGTCTTATTTTTTAAAAAAAGATCGGCGCCCTTCTCAGTATATATTTTTGGCATTCTGAGGGTAAATTATTTCTGACGTGTGTCCCTATGTGACATCTGTAATTTTTTTAAAAAATTCTGAATGTCCTAAGCTCCAGTGCCATAGTTTGGGGCCTCATTGTTTAGATAACTAATGGTGTTTGAAGCTCAGCCTTGCTCAAAGCACTCTCAGAATGTTTACTCTTGGACCTTGTAAACACCTAGGTTTTTAAGTTAGAGCACTACAGTTTGAAAAATGGTTTCCCCCCTCAAGTTAATGAGTGAATACACGTGTCCATTAGGCACGCACTGAGTACATGGTGTACGGCAGGACTGAGGTTAAGTGCTTGAGGTGACATGAACAACACGGTCCCTAACTTCCTGAGTGTCGGGCTATTGGAGAAAACCATCAGGGTCACCGAGTCGCTGGCTGAGATAAGCCTCCCGGCGCCAGCATCGCAGCGCAGTGTGTGAAGCCACCACCTGCAGCGCCCGCATCCCATATCCGAGCACTGGCTCGAGTCCCGGCTGCTCTGCTTCTGATCCAGCTCCCTGTGAATGTGCCTGTGAAGCAACAGAAGGTGGCCCCGCCCCAGCTCTCGTGGCCATTCGGGGAGTGAACCGTTAGGAGGAGAGCAGTCTCCTCCTCCTTCCTTCCTCGAAGGGGGCCGCCCGCTCCTTAGACTTCTCCCCCACAGAAGCTGAGCTGCTTGCTTTGCACACACGCTGGCTTTCGTCTTGTCTTGACTGTTGAGTCCCTGGAGCTGGACATTTGGCCTCGCATCAAGTCTTTTACTCAACTGGGTTCTTAACCCCCACCCCCAAGACTTCAACTTTGTGTCTTTTATCCGCTTTCCAAAGGGGAGTGTCTTTGATCGGCTTTGTCATCCTTCAGTGGCCTTTCCACAGATGCCGTCAGTGACACCCGTTGTAGCCGAGGCCCAGAGCGAGTCCACCTGCAGGACGAGGCGTCTCTAAATTGCAGTCAGACCGGCGCTCGTTCTCATCCCCAAACAGAATCTCCCTTTTATGTGCTTGTCACGTTGTTAAATTCAACTTGTTCTTGTTTTCTAACATTGATCCTGATAGTCTAATAGTGTGTTTAATTGATAAAAACCTACAGATGGGCCGGCGCCGCGGCTCAATAGGCTAATCCTCCACCTAGTGGTGCCGGCACACCGGGTTCTAGTCCAAGTCGGGGCGCCGGATTCTGTCCTGGTAGCTCCTCTTCCAGGCCAGCTCTCTGCTGTGGACCGGGAGTGCAGTGGAGGATGGCCCAAGTGCTTGGGCCCTGCACCCCATGGGAGACCAGGCGAAGCACCTGGCTCCTGGCTTCGGATCAGCGCGGCACGCCAGCCGCAGCGGCCATTGGAGGGTGAACCAACGGCAAAGGAAGACCTTTCTCTCTGTCTCTCTCTCACTGTCCACTCTGCCTGTGTAAAAAAAAAAAAAAAAAAAAAAAGGAACCTACAGACGTAGGCTGCACAAGCTCAAAATTGTCTTACTGTTGAACAGCTTTCAAAGCATTGATCACAAACATCTTAAAAGTTACAGATCATGGGGGCCAGCACTGTGGCGCTGCGGGTACGGCCTCCACCTGCGCTGCCGGCATCCCATAGGGGTGCCGGTTTGAGTCCCAGCTGCTCCACTTTTTTGTTTTTTTTTTTTTTTTAAGATTTTATTTATTTATTTGACAGGTAGAGTTACAGACAGTGAGAGAGAGAGAGAGACAGAGAGAAAGGTCCTCCTTCCATTGGTTCACTCCCCAAATGGCCGCAATGGCCAGAGCCGTGCCAATCCGAAGCCAGGAGCTTCCTCTGGGTCTCCCATGCGAGTGCAGGGGCCCAAGGACTTGGGCCATCCTCCACTGCTATTCCAGGCCACAACAAAGAGCTGGACTGGAAGAGGAGCAACTGGGAGTAGAACTGGCGCTGCAGGCGGAGGATTAACCCAGTGCGCCATGCGCCTCTTCCTCCCCGCTCCACTTCTGATCTAGAGTCCCTGCTAATGCACCTAGGAAAGCAACAGAGGATGGCCCAAGTACCTGGGCCCTTTCATCCACATGAGAGAACCAGTGGATGGAAGATCGTCTCTCTCCCCTTCTCTATAGCTCTTGCAAAATAAATCTTTAAAAAAAAAAAGGAAAATAAATTTGAGGTATATGCATAGCAATCAGTACTCAACAAGGTCCCGTTTAAAAGCTCATGCCATTCTTGCATCCTGTCTACATTTTTTTTTCATTGCCATCATTTGAGGTCATTCCTTCAGTAAGGTCCAGTTGGGCTTGGCAAGACACTGAGTGCCCTGAAATACTGGCATCGCCGATTCATGGGCAGAATTAGCGAGTAACCTTGCTTCCTGACAGTGACTTGGCAGGGTGAGCGATTTTGGCTCGCATCGTGTCCTCTCTGAGGACACGCACATTTCTGCGTCATCGTCCGTACTGCACGCCCTGGGCCAGCTGTAGGAGACAGCAGCCATCTGCATGGAGATGAGCATGGGGACCCCTTCTAAGTGGCCTCCAGGGATTTTCCAGCTCAGAGAGATTGCCCTCAAGGAGTTGTTGCCCTGGGTCACTGATGTAGCGCCTTTTCTCTGTCTCTGATTCAAAATTGCAGCGGATGTCCTGAGCGAAGAAGCAATATTGAAGTGGTATAAAGAAGCGCACGTCGCCAAAGGCAAGAGTGTTTTCCTCGACCAGATGAAGAAATTTGTGGAGTGGTTGCAGAACGCGGAAGAAGGTAGGAGCCCGTTTCACAAGGCTGGTACGCATTCAGCATCTATGTTGTCCTGGGACTACAAGATAACTCTTTGTTGTCCTGGGACTTTAAGATAACTGTCTGTCCCCAGTAGGTTTTTCCGGCTCCTCTAGAACTCAGAGTTCTCGAGGTGTCTCCAGTCTGCGGCATTTCTTACATGTTAGCTCTCCTTTCTGAAATCAGGCCAATAGCAATGTCCCCATGGTGGTTTTTTTTTTTTTTTTTTTTTTTTTTAAACTCTTAACTCATCCACTCTAATGGAGAGAGAATGGTGAGGAAGAATTAATCAGCAAATGTGGACAGGATAAGAGATCTCTAGCCCCTTGACTAAGAGTGAACACAGGAGTGCTTGTTGTAGCAAGGCGAGGTGCTCTTAAAGGACCCAAGGACAAAGCTTGCTGTCCACCCTGTCGGGTGACTGTGCAACACCCGACCCGATGCCTAGCAGAAGAGTGTGTGATGACGGGGTAGACGGGATGATGAAAAACTCTTGCATGACCTGCTATAAAAGAGTTTGTGGGAGAAAGACCTGACTTCTCTCTCTTCTCTCTTCTCTCCTAGAATCGGAATCAGAAGGTGAAGAAAGCTAAATGGTTCACCCAGCACAATACCGAGGTCACCACATGCCACTTTGCTGATCGGGAGTGCTGAACGATTTGGGAAGAGGAAGGGAAAAAAAAAATAGGCTAGGCTTCCCTTGTGCAGAGGGGGATGGGTGTTGTTTTTGTTTTGTTTTTCAATGGAGCCCTAAGGCATCAGCTGTTACACTTGGGACTCTACCTCTCACTCACGTATGCTAACTCAAAGCCATCCAACAGGGAGCCCAGTGGGAGCCGCGGCTCAGCACTCAGCCACTCCTGTTTTTTTAGCCGTGTCGTTCAGGTACTGTGTGGTGAGCGCCCCCTGGTGTCTGTCACAGGCCCACTTTGGTAGTTGTATCTGCTCGTGTACGTGATTGGACAAACCAGTTTTTTAAAATAAACGGCTTTTTAAAAATCTGGGCTCCTATACTCAGGGCCTTTCTTTCTTTAGCTGCAGGCAGCGTTTCCGTGTGAAACATGGCTTTCCCATCCCATTCTTGCAATACTTCCCATGTTGGTTTTCATTACCTTGACAATACAGAGAGAATGACTGTGGGCAACAGGGGTTGAAAATCACAGAACCAGGCTGGGCATTGGTGCAGCTGTTAAGACCCTGCATGAAGTGTCCCCCAACCCCATAACAGGGCCCAGGGTGAGTCTCCTGGCTCCACTTCCAATCCCAGCTTCCTGCTGCTGTGCACCTGGGAGGCAGCAGGTGACAACTCAAGTACCTGGGTCCCCGCCACTGTTTTGGGAGACCTTGACTGAATTCCGAACTCCAGGCTTTAGTCAGGTCCAGCCCCAGTTATCGCAGGTATCTGGGGAGTGAACCAGTGGATGGAAGATCCTCTGTCTCACTGCCATTCAAGTAAAATAGCAGTTTTCAAAGGAAGGAAACTTGTAACCCTGACTGTACTGCCTTCTTTTAGAAAAAAGAAAATCCTAGATTAAAGACCTTTATGGTACTGTTAGGTACTTAGCAAACTCTCAGTTCCTCAAATGGATCTGCTGGAGGGTGTCCCTCTTCCATAGGCTGGTTTCCTTCCCAGTCTTCCCTGGAGCTGAGGACATGGAGCTAAACCAAGGCAGAATTCCAGAGTGGGATTCCCTGACAAGGTCTAATTTCTTCTAGGCCACCAGTCTATGGCCAGTCTCCATTATCTGTCTACCTTTCCGTCCTCCTAAAAATAGAATTAAGTCAAATGGTCATCACATCATTGAGTATCTATGAATGAGTTTCTTAATTGAAAACTAAATTTCATCAATGAATTGACAAGTGCTTACTGCCTGTTTGGATACACAGCAGGCACAGTCCATAGACTGAGCAAGTTAAATCTGCATCTCTAATATGTTGACAGAAGTGTATTAAAGATAAAATATGTCCAGTTTATGATAAATTTTTACAGGTTTTATTTTATTTGACGGAGAAAGAAAAGAGATCTTCCATCCACTGGCTTACTCCCCCAGATGAGGTCGCTTGATCAGAAGTTGAGCAGCTGGGACTTGGACTGGCACCCATATTGGATGCCAGTGTTATAGGTGGCAGCTTTACCTGCTACACCGCAACGCCAGCCCCCTATGAGATTTTTTTTTAAAGGATTCATTTATTTTATTTGAAAGAATTACAGAGAGGCAGAGAGAGAGATGTCTTCCAGATGCTGGTTCACTCTCCAAATGGCCGCAACAGCTGGAGCTGCACTGATCAGAAGTCAGGAGCTTCTTCTGGGTCTCCCACTCAGGTGCAGGGGCCCAAGAACTTGGGCCATCTTCTACTGCTTTCCCAGGCCACAGCAGAGACCTGGCTGGATTGGAAGTGGAGCAGCCGGTACTTGAACCGATGCCCATATAGGATGTCGCTCTGCAGGCGGTGGCTTTACCCGCTATGCCACAGCACCGGCCCAGAGATCTTAAAAATTTGAGAGAACCACCCATCTGTTGATTCACTTTGCAGCTATCCTCCGTGGCCAGGTATGGGCCGGGGCTGACACCAGGAGCCAGGGATGCAATCTGGGTGCCCCACACAGGTGGCAGGGATCAAACCAAGCTCAGCCATGGAACGTGGATGCCTCAGTGGGTGGCTGAGATAAACACCTGCTGCCTATGATGAAGATTTTTTTCCCCTTTGTGGAGAATGGATGTCCACAGCTGAAGCCAATGTGTCCCTAAAAGTAGCACTCCTGTTGAAGAACCATCTGGAAAATCTACTTTCTTCCCTGCAACTGTGATGGTTACAGAACCCTGCTGACCATTTTCTAATACAGAGCGTTTCTCCCAAACAGAACTTGAGACTGAGATAAGCGAAGTGTGGGGAAATGCCTGAACCAAGTGTCTGCTTTCTTCCCTAAAATCCTGTCCCAGTTAGAAAAGTCGTTAAGTTGGTTATCCGTTGGCTACATAACAGGTCATCCCGACCCACAGCAGCGCGGCTCAGAACGGGACTGTGTCCCAGCACTGGTGGGTCAGGTTCTAGCTCGGAGCTCTCCGACCTCAGCCAGGCACGTGGCTGGGGCTCCTGTCACCTGACAGCTGTAGGATCTGCTTCTCAGCTGGCTCATGAGCCTTTGTCACGTCTCGTTTCCCTGTGCCCTTTAGCCTGAGCCTCCACTCCAGCTGCCTGTGTGTCCTGGGGACTTAACAGCCGGCTCTCCAGGCCGAGTGATGGGAGGGACAGGAAGGCGTCTTCAGAAACCTTTTAGAAGTGACCAGAACTGCTCCATTTATCTCCTGTACCAGCTGTATATGGTATAGGAGGGAGCTACATGAGGGTGTGGATGTCAGTATTTGAGGGGTGACTTAGGGCCATCCAGGGGCCTGTCACAGTAGTACATGCACATAAAAATAATTCCTCAAGAAGTTAAAACCTTTACCTCATGTTAAGGCAATAAAAGCGCTAAGAGGAAAACCTTAGGCCTTGCTGGGAAATGGAGAAAGCCTGACACACACACACATCTGATTGTAAAGTTAAAAATGGTTCCATCCAGGAAGTTACTTAAATGGTAGACACCATTGGTAGAACTTCAGCAAATTCACAGAAGTGCAAAAGAGGAGGGATAGGGTTTTTGGCTTAGTGGTTAAGGCGCCACCTGCGATGTCCACACCCCGTATTGGAGGGCCTGAGCTCCAGTCCTGCCTTGGCTCCTGAGTCTAGCTTCCTACTAATGTGCACTATGGGAGGTAGCCAGTGAAGTGCTTGAGACTCTACCAATCCTTGTGAGAGACCCGGATGGAGTCCCAGGCTCTTGCTTTGGCCTGACCCAGCCCAAACAGTTGAGGCATTTGGGGAGTGAACCAGCACATGGGAGATCTCTTTAAGAAGATAAAGAGTATATGCAATATAAAGAGCTATAAACAAAACAAACAAAAAATAATGGCTCAAGTAGTTGGGTCTCTGTAATCCACATGAGAGACTTGGATTCTGGATTCCCAGCCTTGGTCATTGGGTATTTGGGGAGTGAACCAGTGAATAGATGCTGCCTCTTTTCTTTGTCTCTCTCTAAATAAATAAATTTAAATACATAATTCAAGTGAGATAATACAAAAAAAAAAAAAATGAAGAGCCAAATAGGCAATTTATATGAAAGGTGCTCAGTTTTACTGTTAATCAAAGATGTGCAGATTAAAACAATAAACAAGGGGCCAGCACTGTGACATAGTGGGTAAAACCGTCGCCTGCAGTGCCGGCATCCCATATGGGTGCTGGTTTGAGACCCAGCTGCTCCACTTCCTATCCAGCTCTCTGCTATGGCCTGGGAAAGCAGTGGAAGATGGCCCAACTCCTTGTGCCCCTGCACCTGCATGGGAGACCCGGAGGAAGCTCCTAGCTCCTGGCTTCTGATCGGCTCAGCTCCAGGTGTTGCAGCCAGTTGGGAGTAAACCATCAGATGGAGGACCTCTCCCTCTCTCTGCCTGTCCTCTGTGTAACTCTGATTTTCAAACAAATAAATGAATCTTTAAAAAATATATAAACGTTTTTCCCAGGCTAGAAAAGCTACTAAAATCAGTAACTTCTATGTGGGTAGTGTGCACAAAGGGATTCTTGGGGCTGGCATGAAGCTGTAGCCTGTGACACCAGCATCCATACAGTACTGATTCGAGTCCCAGCTGCTCCACTTCCGATCCAGCTCCGAACAGAAGATGGCCTGAATGCTTGGGCCCATGTGGGAGACTGGATGAAGTTCCTGGCTCCTGGCTTTGGTCTGGCCCAGCCCTGGCCACCTGGGGGGTGAAGGGACTAGTTAAATCATGACAAATCCTATCAGCAAATGAAGTAAATTCAAAAAAAAATATTTTTATCACATCCTTAGGGGGAAAGTCAAGTTAAAAAGAATGTCTTTTTCCATTGAAAAAAACTATATGGTACCCAATCAAAATGCCTTTATAAACACACAGAAAAAGAATTATATTCTACAGTAATTGTGATAAATACTTATTTCTACATAAGTTGGGAGGGTTGGGAGAAAGGGATTTTACTCTATTCTTATTTTAATTAATATCTTTCTAATTCAAAACATTCACGCGTGTATTGGAAAAATCCTAAAGTGCTTTTGGAAGAAACTAAACGTTACTCAGTTTGGAAGCTTCTAGAATTCAGCAGGTTCCAACTTGTCAAATTTGCTAGCAGTGGGGAGGGAAGTGAAAAGTCCTTGTCAAGCCAATAGAGCAGCAGTCCCGAAACACACACATTCCTGCGTGGCCTGCATGGTGGTAGAGCCCTTGCCTTGAACTTGCGTGTGCACGGGTGCCTTTGCTCAGTACTAAGGTGTCCCCACCCCCAGCCGGCTCCGGCTGATTCGGTGCCTCTGACCTGACCTTCCCTGAGTTCAAGACAACAGTTGCAGGCTTGGAAAAAAAAAAATTCACAGTCCCCCTCTATGGCATTGGCCCTCTGTTTGGGGAACAGATGGGTGTAAAAAGCTTCTTCCATGAAAAACACCTGTTTGGAGCTACTCTTCACATATTTAAAATCTCCGTGCCTTGGTTTTGTGTGTGGGAGAGACATCAGATGGAGAGACAATGGACAGAAAAGTGCAGCCAGGTTTATGGCGCACGTGAAATGTCTATGAGAAGAGACTCCGCAAGCCTGTGTAACCAGCACCCGAATGAAGAAACCCAACAGCGGTTCTCGGGCCCCTGCAGCCTCAGCTTCTCCAAGATCCCAAATTCCCAACAGTGTGGGCGCATTTTGCCTGTGTTTGAATTGGATGCATCACTTGCTCGTGTCTTCTGTTATCCAACTTTGCTTTGTCTTATGCTGATCCTTTCTGCGGGAGGTGATACAATAAAGGAGTACGAATCCCAAGGAGCCAGCCAGGAGTCGAACCTGGAATCTTTTGATCCATAAATCAGGCATGTTATCCATTGTGCCACTGGCCCTGAGACTCACCCTGTGTTGTTTTCTTTGGGTTTACTGTTTGGTGTGTGATGAACTTGGCTGCGTTTGATCCACTGACAGTAGTGCCCAGCTTTCTTAACAAAAGCCCAAGCAAATCATGAGAACACTATTTTTAAAAAATCTTTATTTACTTGCTTATTCAAAAGGTGGAGTTAGCAGAGAAAGAGGGAGAGACAGAAAGGGGAAGAATTCTCCCCATCTGCTAGTTCACTCCCTAAATGACTGCAAATGGGCCCTTTGGGCCAGGCTGAAGCCAGAACTCTATCCAGGTTCCCCATGTGAGTGGCAGGCGCCCAAGCACTTGGGCCATCACCTGCTGCTTTCCCAGGCGCATCAGCAGGGAGCTGGAAGGGAAATGGAGCAGCTGGGCCTTGAACAGGCACCCACATGGGATGCCAGTGTTGCAGGCAGTGACTTAACCCACTGTACCATGACACCAGCCCCAAGAACATTATTTTTTCAATTCTTTTCTTGGCACAGAGGATGAGTTTGAGGGTCCTGTTTTGCAGAAGCCAGGTTTGAAACGCATTTGGCATTACAAGAAAGACGGTCATCCGTGCTTTCTGACAGTAGTCACATTCTAAGTGCATAAGATGATTTTTTAATATAAAAATGCAGTCATAGATTACGGCGATTTTAGCTGTGTGCATGTCTTCCCACATTGGCCTCTGCAGCCTCCAAGTGGAGTAGGAGGGAGAGATGAACTTGAAAGTGGTTGGCTTTAACTTGGAAGCCTCATTCTGTTTAATTGGTTGTTTAATTAATTAGCAAGTCTCTTGGCTCTTGGTATTTACTTTGCTTAATTGTAAAACAAGGGCCTGGGCAACTTCAATCTTTAGTCTTCCAAATGTTAGGGGGAAATGTGCATTAGAAAGCTCTACAAATGGGGCCAGCATTGTGGCACAGTATGGTTGGGACACAAGCAACCAAGAGTATCAGTTCAAGTCCTGGCTGCTCTGCTTCTGCTCCAGCTCCCTGCTAAAGCACCTGGGAAAGCAACAGGAGATGGCCCAAGTGCTTGGATCCCTGTCACCTCTGAGGGAGATTCCAGTGGAGTTCCAGGCTTCTGGCTTCAGCTTGGCCTAACCCCAGCCATTTTAGCCATTTGCGAAGTGAACCAGAAGATGGAAATTTCTCTCTCACACACCCCCCTCATCGCTCTGCCTCTCAAATAAATAAATTTTTTAAAAAATACATGGATGTCAAATTATTTGCACCAAAATAAATTTATCTTTTAATTCCATTTTCCACTTACTTTCTGGAGCACCACCTATGCTAAACTATATTTTATCACATTCTTAGTGGCGTGTGGCCTAAAACAGGTGAAATACTAAGGGTGTACATTGCGTGTATCAGGATCAACTAACTAAAGGACTTGTGAACACTGAGTGTCTGGGCCAAGGAGCAACAAGTCCCTAGGAGCTGCGGAGCCTAGGTACCAGGATCACACATGGAGCACTGCTGGGACAGATGGGTATTGAGACCTAGTCCTGGGCTGATGTGCTGGAGCCCTTGAGTCCCCAGTAAAGGAGATGGCTTGTATTTTGCTTAACTCTGTACCATTACCTGACGTCTCTCTGGGAAGTTAATGTCTAGCCAGTGTTTGAAGGAATGCATGAGCAAATGTGCATTCAGAACTCCTTTTTTAAGGAGTTGATCATAAATTGATCCTAATGTATTTGTAGTCTTTTAAATAGTTCAGCACTGGAATGTCTCCCGACTGCTGCTTAGTGAACAGTTGGATTCATGCCCTCAATAGCAATGCATCATTGCTGAATGTGTCACTCTGAAAGACAGCCAATGAAACATTCTCCCAGAACTTACTGATACAATGATTCTGACATTACCCCTAACCATGGATTTCTAATTGAAGCAAGAACTACCCCCATGAGGACTGCCTGGCCCCACTGTAACAACACCTTTGTGGGTGCTGCCCACAGAATGCCGACTGGCTGTGAGTTCTTCAGGCTGCCCCCTGTGTTCTACAGCAGTTCTTAGAAAGAGAACACATCAGTGAGCGAGGCCACCTGCGCTGCGCCAGCATTACCTGGAGGGCTTGTTAGTTACAGACCACCAGCAACAGCCCCTGCCCACCTGGGTTGGGCCTGAGACTTTGCATTTCAGCAAGTTCCCAGGTGGACCCACTCATTGAGAACTACTGGTTCAACCAGTAGCAGCTCAGATGAGATGTAATTTCCCTAATGTCTTACTTTGCTTTTGCAAACGCCTGTGAATTCCTAAAGTATTCTTAAGAGGTGTGGGAAGGTTCTCAGTTCAAATAGCCTTGACTTCTTACAACAGACTGACTCCTTTGAGATGCATTTTGGTGCATCCCCTTTAGCAGGAGTAAGTAGCTGGCAGTTTTCTAAGTGTAGAAAACCTAGATGTGCAGCAGCGGTATCACTTGCAAGCCAGCTGGAGCTGCAGATTGACAGGATCCACTCCACCTGCCACATCAGAACCTGGGGGAGGGAGCACCCAGCCTGGAGTAACAAGCTCCCCAGGTGATTCGATGCACCTCTAGGTGTGGAAACCACTGCCTAAGCCAAGCTTCAGGGGGCAAATCATCTCAGAACATAACCTCCCTGAAGAGGGAACAAGGGCAGGTGCCCAGTTAGAACAGAGGCAGGGCCAGGCACAATGGGAGAGATTGGGCAGATGAGAGATTGCGCTTTTCTTGAAGGGTGATTGAAGAATGGAGGAATGTCTCTGAGGGCAAGGCGACCAGGCATACTTTTGTGGCTTTCACCTCATGGCATAGGACAAAGGCCATCAGTGCCCTGGAGCTGCAGGACTCGGATCAAGCTCCGGAAACAGCTGGGAGCTCAGAGGAACACATTCCCAAGTGCATGGGAACTTCTGAAAGATAGTAGTTGTTCTCTCTCTCTTTTTTTTAAAGATTCATTTATTTATTTGAAAGTCAGAATTACACACAGAGAGAGGTCTTCCATCCACTGGTTCACTCCCCAATTGGCCGCAATGGCTGGAGCTGCGCCGATCCGAAGCCAGGAGCCAGGAGCTTCCTCTGGGTCTCTCATGCCAGGGCAGGGGCCCAAGGACTTGGGCCATCTTCTACTGCTATCCCAGGCCACAGCAGAGAGCTAGATCGGAAATGGAGCAGACAGGACTAGAACCGGTGCCTACATGGGATGCTGGCGCTTCAGACCAGGGTGTCAACCCGCTGCGCCACAGCGCCAGCCCCGATAGTAGTTGTTCTCAATACTGGTTTTTCTCAGTTTTTTTGTTTTTTGTTTTTGCCTTTTATTGAGCAATGGCATGAAAATGTTGAATGTTTTCTCTTCTTTCCCATTTTTTTTCCTTCTCTCATCACCAAGCAGAATAGTCGCTTCTATGAGATCAAACAGCAGCTTTTCAAAATACAAGAAAACCCGGGAGGTAAGTATCTTACAACATTTCTCAAAAGAAGCTTCAGGATCAAAGAGGAACACAGACACAGCCCGGCAGTGAGAAATGAATTTTATCTCACACACACATCACAGCCTGCATAGGAGGGCATTAGGCTATTTGCAGCAAATAGCCATTCATGCTGAGGATAAGATAACCAATGAAATATTTTATCATTCATGGGGTTTTTTGGCCCAAGATTAAAGTGTTTCCTTGGATGTTAGACAAGCGTTCACTTTACCCATTTGGCCTCTTTTGTTGCAATCAAAACTGGTTTCCCGTCACGGTGTGCATTGCTAAAAATGGCTTCTGAGCGATGGCCAGGGTCGCTGGGTTGTTTACAAGTGCAGTGTTCAATCTCCAGGCATTTGAGTCCCTCCACAATTGTTACTGCTTTCTGGTTGAATTTCACTGTGGTCAAAGAACACACACACAGTACGATTTTAATGCATTTAAATGATTGGTCTTGGTGAGTATACTCTGTGAACTTGAGAACAATGGATAGTCTGCAATTATTAGGTAGAGTATTGTATAACTGTCAATGGGTCTTAGTGGCTGATGGTGTGTTTGAGAGATTCTGCAGTCTTATTAACGATGTTTCTTTTATTTATGCCTCATTGCTGTATCAACTGTTGAGAAATGGGATAGTAAAATCCTTGGCTGTTATTGTAAATGGTCCACTTCTGTGTTTAATGTGGCCAATTTCACCTCATGTGTCCGGAGGTCCCGTTATTAAATGTGTTTATGATTGCTGTGGCCTTCTCCTGAGTTGACCAGTTGTCGTTAGAAAATCTCCCCATCTCTAGTTAAATAATCTTAGCCTTGAAGCTTGTTTTACCTGGCATCAGAGCAGCCTCTCTGCCCACTTGGGCATTGTGTTTGCGTGCTGGATATATTCATTTCTCTTTTTTTTTTTTTTAAGATTTATTTCTTTATTTGAAAGGCAGAGTTACAGAGCGGGAGGAAGGGGAGGAAGAGGAGGGAGGGAGGGAGGGGAAGAGAGAGAGAGAGAGAGAGAGAGAGAGATTGAGAGATTGAGATTGAGAGAGAGAAAGACCTTCCATCCACTTGTTTGTTCTCCAAATGGCTACTATGTCCAGGACTGAGCCAGGAAGAAGTCAGGAGCCATGAGCTTCGTCTGGGTCTTCCATGTGGGTGCAGGAGCCCATCTGCTTGCAGATCACCCTGTCTCAGGGATTCTGTTACAGCCACAGGAAACAGATGAAAACGGTGTGTTTTATCTCCATCCAAGGCCTCTCCTTCCAGGGCCGAGTTTCCATCTGCGATCTCTTCTTTTCATTGTAAACCAGAATCCTATTTTTGAGATTTCTAGGAGTATAGATCTACTAGCAAGGGATCTCGGTTGATTTTATTGGAAAATGTTTTTATTTTGCTTTCATTTTTTAATAATATGTTTTACTGCATATGGTATTCTAGGTTTGCAGATTTTTAAAATTTTATTTTACTGATTGGTTTGAGAGGCAGAGAGGGACAGTTCCCAATCACTTATTCACTCCCAAATGCGTGCAAATAGCTGAAGCCAGGGACCCAGAACTTAGCCCAGGTCTTCCCGCATGCATGGCAGAGACCCAGTCACTTGAGTCATCACTACTGCCTCTCAGGTCCAGCATTATCAAGAAGCTGGAGTCAGGAGTCAAAGCTGGGTATCAGGGGCACTGATACTTGGAAGTCATAACCCAGCATCCTGACCGCCTGGCCAAATGCCCACTCTGAGTCTGAGGCTTGTCCCGTTCAGCACGTTAAGGTCTCGCTCCACTGTTTGTGACTGCTGTTTACCCGACAAGCCAGGGAGCTTCCAGTTTGCTGCTGTAGACGCAGTTTGCCGCCCCAGATGCACTGCACCCAACCCCACAGCCTTCCTCCAGGGGTCAGCTCCTCTCGCAGCCCGGCTCTGTCAGCCTGGCGTGAGGTCACACTCCAATGCCTTTGGGTAATTGTTCTGTGGTTGTTTTGTTTGTTTGTTTGTTTGTTTACAATTCATAGTTGCTGTCTATAGAAAGTCTGGTCTCACAGAAACTACTCAGCCATTAATGCAGCAGCAGGACCTCGAACGGTGAATTTGTTAGGGATTTTGTTGAACAGCCTGTCTTTCTGCTTGCAGCAACAGCCACGCACTGCTCTCATATTCACCTTCACTCATCTGTTTATTACATGAGAGGCCTTTTGCTCTTTTGACTTTGCTGTGTTTGCCTCATTCAAAATCCTGAGCAGAAATCTAGAACCTGCCCCACCATCAGCAGAGCTAACTTTCAGAAGGATTTGTGGTGTTCTTATTAATAGCGTAGAAGGGTGTTGCACTGGCCCCTTCAAGTAGAGAAAGAACAGGGAGTTGAACCGTGAACTTGGCATTTGGTTCCACCACACCCCAACAACAGTCTATACCATGGCCAGATAATAGTCTACACCACACCCAGACAGCAGTCTAAACCGCACTCAGACAACACTCTACACCACACCCAGACAACACTCTACACCATGGCCAGACAACAGTCTACACCACACCCAGACAGCAGTCTATACTATGGCCAGATCTAATCACAGACTCTTGTGAAAGTTAACTCAGGTTCACCTTAATCCTCCAAAGAGTGGATTCCAGTTCCGGAAATCCTCCTTGCCCTTCAATGGTGCTCTCAATGAGGGTTCAGTTACTTTAGCAGGAGCAAAGAAAGACTGATTTTTTTTTTTTGCAACCATTGTCAATCCCATGAGATGAAAATCTTGATGAAAACATAAAGGCTGTGAATGCAAGTGGCTGTAGAGAAGGGGGAATTCCTTCTGCTCAGAATTTATAATTTCTTTCCTTTTCTAAAATATTGATTTATTTGAAAGTCAGAGTTAGAGAGAAGGGGAGGTACAGAGGAGACAGAGAGAGAGAGAGAGGGAGAGAGACCAGCTTCTATGTGCTGGTTTACTCCCCAAATGGCTGCAACAGCCAGGGCTGGGCTAGTCTGAAGCCAGGAGTCAGGAGGTTTTTCCAGGTCCCCCATGTGGGAGACTTAGGCCTCCATGCTGGGGCCTAAGCACTTGGGCCATCCTCCACTGCTTTCAGATCAGAAGGGAGATATGCAGGGAGCAGGTCAGCAGGGAGCTGGATTGGAAGTAGAGCAGCTGGGACTTGAACCGGTGCCCATATGGGATGCTAGCAGCACAGATGTTGGCTTTGCCTGCTGTGCCACAGCGCCAGCCCCATTTGTCTGTGCTTTCAACACCGTGGTGAGATCAGCAGCTTCTCTTCCCTGGGGGTGAGAGGGAAGTGTAGGTGAAAGGTGGAAAGAGAGGAACCTTGCATACGCACAGGGAGCTTTAAGATCCGCCCCCCACTTCCTCTTTAATGTTTAATAACAAGGAAGCCAAACTGGATATCCTTTCAGAAGAAATAAAAAGGCTTTCTTGTCTATTAAGTTCTCATTTATGGGGAAGCTGGTACAGTGGTTAACTTCTTGGGATGCCTGCATCTCATATTGGATCCACCACCTGGGTTCAAGTCCTGGCTCCACTTCCAATTCTAATTCCTGCTAATGCACACCCCTCTAAGGAGTGATGATGACTCAAGTAATTGGGTTCCTGCCATCCACGTGGGAGGTCTAGATTGAGTTCCTGGTCCTGGCTTTGGCCTGACCCAGCTCTGGGCATCTGAGAAGTGAACCAGCAGATGGAAGGTCTCTCTCTGTGGGGTGTGTGTGTGTGTATGTGTGTATGTGTATCTGCCTTCAAATAAATAAATAAAATGTTGAAAATATAATACTTATGTTCTAAGCCTGAAGTAGTGTAGCATTGGGGACAACTATATCCGGTTGGAATTCGAAAGATGACAGTCTGTGTTTCTCATGCTTATGTTCTCTTGACCTAGATTTGTTCTATAAAATCAGAGGGTTAGATGGATGATGGTCTTAGACCTTATGCCTGTGACACCAGAATTCCATGAATAAGTCCTGAGAATTGCAGGTGCTCCAGGGCTGCCTTCTGACCGCTCCCAACCCCAGCTCAGGGAGCACTGCAGAATGCCTATAATAGAAAGACTTAAAGATCTTCTAATTCCACAAACTACGATATTTTTTATCCCCAATGAAATCTGCGATGGCCACTGATAGGGCCCTTCAACACCCTGTGGTTAAAAGTAATTATTTAAGTCCAACATTAACACCTAAAGTTGTTTAAGTTGGAGTCCAAAGGTTTGTTCATCCCCACCTCTCACCACCCTCCTTGTGTTTAAAAAGTTTGTTTTCAGGGCCTGGTGCAACAGGTTGACGCCCTGGCCTGAAGCGCCAGCATCCCTTATGGGCACTGGTTCTAGTCCCGGCTGCTCCTCTTCCTATCCAGCTCTCTGCTGTGGCCTGGGATAGCAGTGGAAGATGACCCAAGTCCTTGGGCCCCTGCCCCCGCATGGGAGACCCAGAGGAAGCTCCTGGCTTCGGATTGGCACAGCTCCGGCCGTTGCAGCCAATTGGGGAGTGAACCAGCGGATGGAAGACCTCTCTCTCTGCCTCTCCTCTCTCCATGTGTAATCCTGACTTTCAAATAAATAAATAAATATTTTTTAAAAAAAGTTTGTTTTCCATGGATGATGGCCAACAAGGTTTGAAGTCCCAGAAGTTCTTATGATTTGTGCATTCTTCTAGATGTGGGGAAATAATTCTAGTTCTTGAAATCACGCAAGAATAGAGAATGATAGTAACCGCGAAAGATCTGTGAGTAACGGAGTCCATGAGAATGTGTGCACTCGGGAAAATGACAGCTCAGGGAGAAACATGCCGTCTTCAAGAAGAGGATCAGCTGCTGAGACCTGGCCAGCCGGTGGATGATGAGGTAGCTCGTGGAAGTTAGTAACAGCCAGGCAACCCGCCGCCGACGTGAAATACACACGCATCGTCCATGCCACAGGCCCCTCCTAGCCTCTCGGCTCAGTCCTTGGGGGCCGTTCTTCTCTCTAGCACAATGCTAAAGTGAAACGGGAACACCGGGGAGGAAGACTGGATGGAACACCGAAAGGAAGAGCTGCTGTTGACATCTGAGTGCTTGCCCCTCCCCTCAGGTAAGAATTAGCCCAAAGGCACTGCAGGAGACCGCAGAAAAGCAAAAACGCTGTGGCCCATTTCATAAGAAATATGGGGTAGGTTAGTTCCAGGGACGGGGAAATGGTTGTGAGGAATGACCAGAAAACAGATTCACACGCACTTAAGTAGAGAATGGTAGAATGATCTAGAAGCCTCCACTGGACTGACACTGTTGTTCTCTCTAGATGCCTAAGATTTGCATAAATTCCCATCACTTTTTTCCTATCATCAAAATGATCGATAATCCTGCCACTTATCAAAAAAAGAAATACAGAGTAGTTTCGATAACTTACTTTGTGTTTCTGTTTTTAAATACTCAGGAAATAAATTTGAGGGTTTTGTTTTGTTTTGTTTTGTTTTGTTTTGTTTTGTTTTGTTTTTTGACAGGCAGAGTGGACAGGCAGAGAGAGAAACAGAGAGAAAGGTCTTCCTTTGGTTCACCCTCCAATGGCCACCGTGGCCGGCGCGCTGCCGCCGGCGCACCATGCTGATCCAATGGCAGGAGCCAGGTACTTATCCTGGTCTCCCATGGGGTGCAGGGCCCAAGCACTTGGGCCATCCTCCACTGCACTTCCTGGCCACAGCAGAGAGCTGGCCTGGAAGAGGGGCAACCAGGACAGAATCCAGCGCCCCAATCAGGACTAGAACCCGGTGTGCAAATTTGAGTTTTTCAGTGTAACAGCTAAGGTAACAATATGGTATGCTAGCATCTCTCCTGGGTGCGGTTTCACAGCGTCGTTGGATGGGTTACAGGTGGTGCCAGCCCCAAGATTGCTGTGCCCACAGGGAATTCAGTGTAAGATCATGCTGTGTTGATCTTCCAGTTGTGTTGATCTTCCATTGGCCGTCTCTCAACAGAACTCCAGCAGAAAATGTTGTAGGCCCCATGCAGCAGAAGAGCCCACGGTTAATCACGGCAAAAGGGAAGTGAAGGGCAGAATGAGGAAGCAATCACAGAATTGTGGCTTGGGAATGAAGAGTGGAGGAGTCATATTCTTAACTCTCTGGGGAAGCAGAAGCCAGCCACAGGCCATCAGGGATCTGAATTAACTAGGTGACATACACAGGGTTGATATTTAACTAAGGAAAATCAAGATATTACAGTTAGGAAAGCTTTGTGTATCAATCTGGTCAGATAGTTCCAGATTCATCTCAACTAGTAAAAACTCAGGTCCAGCATTGTGGCATAATGGCTATAGCTACTGCCTACAATGTCAGCATCCAATATGGGCACCAGTTCGAGTCCCGGCTGCTCCAGTTCCAATCCAGCTCCCTGCTAATGCACCTGGGAAGATGGTCCTAGTGCTTGGGCCCCTGCACCCATGTGGGAGACCAGGATGAAACCCCTGACTCCTGGCTCTGGCCTGGCCCAGCCCCAGCCATTGCAGCCACTGTAGTGTTCCTTTCTTGTTGGCCCTGGAACAAATCAGCACAAACATAGGAGCTTGAAAACCACCCCGCTTCCTAATTTTGCAGTAGGCAGAGCTGTGTTTCTTCTGGATGCTCTGAGGAAGAATCCATGTCCTCTGGTTTTCCAGCCCCTAGAGGCAGCCGTGTTGTTAGGTCTGAGACCTCTTCTTCCTGTTCTTGCTCTGTTTCTCTCTGCATAGCACTTTAGCAACCACAACCTGGCCCATGCAGGACCCGTCCCCCATTTCACGGTCCTTCCTCCTCCCCCTCGGCAAAGCCTCCTTTGCCATGGAAAGTCACGCATTCACAGGTTCCAGGGAGGGGGACGAAGACATTCTGGGGCCGTGACCCCGCCCACAGCGGTGTGAGCAGAACACAAAGAAGCTTTGTTAACGTGTTTGTTCACAATGCATGAGGAAAAGGAAATTATAAGCCCCGGATGTAATCCAAGGCTGATGAAATGAAAGAAAAAAGTAGACAAAGGTTTCTGAAAACGAAACCTAGAAGGGAAAAAAAGCGGGACTGAAACAGCTGAATGTGAGCACACAAAGCCCTAGGATAGACATTGCAGGACCATGCGCTTCGAGGAGAGAGGACAGTGAGGAAGGAAGGAGAGATGCCCTTTATTTAGTAGAAAAGGGAGGTTGAGTCTGCACTGTCTGTTGCCATCCAAAAGTTGGATTTCTCAGGCTGTTTCCCAGAAGGGAAAGTGTACTTGCCCTCAATATTTTAACTTTAAAAAGCACTTGTCCTCAATATTTTAACTTTAAAAAGTACTTGCCCTCAATATTTTAACCTTAAAAAAAAAGTTTATTCATTTTTATTGAAAGGCAGAGCAACGAGGGGGTGGGGAGAGAGAGAGATCTTCCATCACTGGTTCACTCCCTAAATACTCAGCAACAACCAAGGCGGGGCCAGGCTGAAGCCAAGAGTCAGGAACTCCATCTGATTCTCCAACATGAATAGTAGGGACTCCAGTACTTGAGCCACCATCTGCTGCTTCCCAGGGTGCACACTAGCAGGAAGCTGGATCAGGAGTATAGGCAGAGGCGGGACTCCATCCCAGACGGTCCAGAATGGGATGTGAGTATCCCAAGTGACAGCTTAACCCAGTACACCGTAACACCTGCCCCAATACTTCAATTTTTAAATTTATATTTCATATCTCTTAAGGACTGTTGGCCTTAGAACACTTTTGTTTTGTGTCAGTATTTGCTTTAGACCGGTGTGTTTGTTTACTTTTGGGTGTAAATAATGTTTGCTTAGGAGGTTGAATTCTCTCACTGGCCATGTGATCAAGACTGACCAGTTTCCCTGATCTTACCTCGACCAACTAAGCCGATGGTGATAAAGTTGATTCGTCTAAGTGAGACGTCTTCTAGACTTCCTAAGGGCAGAACTTTATTTTGCAGGTAAAACACAGACACACAATTCTTTCTCTCACAGTCACATGATACTTTTGAGCATTCTGACCCTTTGTCAATGCTTTCAGTGTCTCCTGTGCCCTGTCTGTGGAGATCCAATTGTCCCAGCACCTCTCTCTCTCTCTTCTTCTTCTTCTTTTTTTTGGATTTGAGCATTTTCACAATTGAAAATGAAAATTAGGGACAGGCATCCTGGCACCATAGCCCCTTCTTGAGACATCCACTTTCCATATTGGAATGCTGATTGGAGTCCTGGCACCTCCAACTCTAAGCAGGCTTCCTCCGAATGCATCCTGTGAAGCATCCGTTGATGGTTCAAGTTCTTGGGCTTCTGATACTCATGTGGGAGCCCTGGTGGAGTTCTGGGCTCCTAGCTTTGAACTGGTCCAGCCATGGTTGTTGCAGGCATTTAGGGGGTGAAACAGCAGGTGGATTTTTTTTCTCTCTCTCTCTGCCTTTCAGTTAGATGAAAATAAATTGATATTTTGAAGTGAAAATATTTAAACTATTCTCACAGCATTCAAAAATACTCACATACACATTACAAATTATCTTTTGAGAATCTAGTGGCATTTCAACTCTTTCATTGTCAAATCTTTCATTTTGATCTCTGTGATGGCACAAATGGATCTCAAACCCTTATAAACTATTAAGATATCCAGTATTTAAAAATAATGTGGGGATTCTCACTTGCAACAACTTCAGTATTCATACTTCACCTAACCTCTGCTCCATTAAGCCTACACAGCCATCGGAGAGCAATGGATGGAAACCTGCAAGCATGAGATATCTCAAAAGTCCTGGGGCAGTTTTAGATTTAGGATTTATTTTATTTCTTTGAAAGACTGAGTTACAGAGAGAGGTAGACACACACGCAAGAAAGAGAGAAAGAGAGAAAGATCTTCCATCTGCTGGTTCACTCTCCAAATGGCTGCAACAGTTGGAGCTGAGCCAATCCGAAGCCAGGAGCCAGAAGCTTCTTCTGGGTCTCCCACATGGGTGCAGGGGCCCAAGGACTCAGAGCATCCTCCCCTGCTTTCTCAGGCACATTAGCAGAGAGCTGGATTGGAAGTGGAGCAGCCAGGACTAGAACCAGCGCCCATGTGGGATGCTGGTGCTGCAGGCTTTAACCCGCTGCACCATAGCACCGGGTCCCAGTTTTAGATTTAATAATTTCAGAAGAATAGACACTTCAAATACAGAAGTCACTTGAAGATTTAACTGTTTAAATGTATTGCACTCTCAGTTTTGAAGGGGTTTGAATACTATGAAGATGCTTCACAAAGTTTGTGGAGTGTGCTTCAAGATGGCTACGTAGAGGGGCCGGCGTTGGGTTCCTCCTCCACAAAGAAGAACCACAATGAGCCAGGATCTGCATTTTGAGGTCTGTGCCCGAGGGAGAACCCACAGGACACAGAGAGCTGGGATGGTGGCATAAGAAGAAGAACCAAGTGTGCCAGCAGCCATGACCCTGACCGCACAACTAGCAGGGAGTGCCCCATCTCCAGGGACGCTGGATGTAGGCCATTAGAGCTTCCGGGAGGACCCGCAGTTGCCACAGGCTTGGAGCCCAGCCAGGGGAGCTCCCTGGAGGGCAGAGAGTAGCTTTGCTTCCGAGAAGGAACTCTTGTGGTCTGTGGTGGAGTGGCAGCACACTGATAAAGGGGACACTATTGGAATCCATGTGCCGCTCCAAGGGACAGAAGCCCCTGCATGTCCCCATCCCTGGGACCCCACCCCCACCCCCAGGCATCTCGCCACACTAGCAAACAGTACTGCAGCCCCCACAAACCCACCTAGACGCAGAAGCAATGGGGAGCTGAGTACCTTAGCTCGGGCAGCGTCCTGCACTGCACAAGACCAGTGGCTTGGCGCAGCTGGTGGGTCCTGCTCCCACCCAGGACCATAAAAGCAGGGGCACTTGCTTCTGCAGACTTGAGGTCACCCCGCTGCCAGGGCGGTGCCTGTTGCTATGGAGAGCCGTGTGCCTCCACCCTTTGGCAGACACTGCCATTCCACTCTGCTTCTGCTCTGGAGAGTGTGGGCAGCCACACATGCCTGCCTTGGTCTTAGGCCCAGCTCCACCGCAGCTTCCTTCCAGAGCCTTCTACAGCCTCGATGGGTGTGGGCAGCCACTCATACCCAGTCCAGACTTGGCCTAGCACTGCCACAACCCTGATCACCCACCTCTGCTGGGACGGGAGGAGTCCCCCACACCCCTGCAGCTACTGTCATAGACAAGGATGGGAGAAGATCCAGGGAAACCACACCCCAGCACACAACTGGAACTAAAGCAAAATAGCTGACCAAGCTGTGGCCTGAAGACAGCCTCAGGAAAAGCCTTCAGCCCATGAATGTCACAATTGTTCCCCCTTATGCACACATATTGATGTAGAAACATAAAAAACATGAAAAATCCAGGCAATGGGATGGCAGACAGCAAAGAGTAGTGGGTTAATCCGCCACCAGCCGGCATCCCATATAGGTTCCAGTTCAAGTCCCAGCTGCTCCACTTCCTTTCCTTTTTTTTTTTTTTTTTTTCCTGACAGGCAGAGTTAGACAGTGAGAGAGACACAGAGAGAAAGGTCTTCCTTCCATTGGTTCACCCCCCAAATGGCTGCTATGGCCAGTGCTGCGCCAATCCGAAGCCAGGAGCCAGGTAGCTTCCTCCTGGTTTCCCATGTGGGTACAGGGCCCAAGGACTTAGGCCATCTTCCACTGCCTTCCTGGGCCACAACACAGAGTTGGACTGGAAGAGGAGCAACCAGGACAGAATCCAGCTCCCCAACCGGGACTAGAACCTGGTGTGCCAGCACCGCAAGGCGGATGATTAGCCAAATGAGCCACGGCGTTGGCCCCGGCTGCTCCATTTCCAATTCAGTTCCCTGATAATGTTACTGAGAAAGCAGCACATGACTCATGTCCTTGAGCTCCTACATCCATGTGGAAGACCTGGATGAAGCTGCTGGCTTTGGCTTGGCTCAGTCCTGGCTATTGTGGCCATTTGGAGAGTGAACCAGCAGATGGAAGAGCTCTCTCTCTCTCTCTTGCTCTCTCTCTCTCTTTCTCTCTCTCTGCCTCTTTCTGTAACTCTGCCTTTCAAATAAACTAAATAAATCTTAAAAAATAAAGAAAGGCCCTTTGCCTGTTTTATTGAGTTTCCCTTGTGTGTATGTATTGCAATATTGCACTGTGCCCTATAAAAATCTACCAGCACAATATGTCAATTAAAAACATTTTAGAATCAATTTTTCAAAGTTCATGGAAAATGGAATTAAAACATAAGTTATTTTGTTGCAGAAAATGTTTAAGACACATACAAGAGGTCATCAGAAAGTTCATGAAAATAAAAACTGAATGCATTTCAAAAAGTTTTTATTTTTTTTTAAATTTAATTTAATTTTTTTTGACAGGCAGAGTTAGACAGTAAGAGAGAGAGACAGAGAGAAAGGTCTTCCTTTATCCTTTGGTTCACCCCTCAAATGGCTGCTATGGCCGGCATGCTGCACCAATCTGAAGCCAGGAGCCAGGTGTCTCCTCCTGGTCTCCCATGTGGGTGCAGGAACCCAAGCACTTGGGCCATCCTCCACTGTACTCCTGGGCCACAGCAGAGAGCTGGACTGGAAGAGGGGCAACCGGCACAGAATCTGGCGCCCCAACCGCGGTGCCGGCCTCAAAAAGTTTTACACCAAAATAAACTTATCCTTTAATTCCAATTCCCATGAATTTTGAAAAAAAGATTAATTTCTATAATTTATTTAAAAAGCAGAAAGACAGACAGAAATCTATCTGCTGGCTCTCTTTCCAAATGCCCGACACAGCCAGGTCTGGGCCAAGCCAAAGCCAGGAGCCTGAAGCTTAATCTGGGTCTCCCACATGGGTAGCAGGGACTGAGCCTCATGGGCCATCACCTGCTAGCTTCCAGAGTCTGCATTGTTGGGAAGCTGGAATCAGGAGTGGGCCAGGATTGATGATAGAGGATGCAGGCATCCCAAGCAGTGTCTTAACCGCCAGGCTAAACGCCCGTCCCTCCATGGAAGTTTGGAAGTGCTCTGATTTTTTATAGTGGTGAAAAAGCACGTGCCGTGAAATTTACCACCCTAACCATTCCCACACTTACAGTTTGGCGTTGTTCAGCATCTTCACATCATTGTGCAACCAATCCACAGAACTTTCGCATCTTGCAAAACTGAAACTCTGTGCCCATTGCCATGGACTGAATGTTGGTATCCTCTCAGAAGTCACTCATCAAAATCCTACCCCGCAACGTGTTCGGAGCTCGAGCCGCCGCGGGCAGGGGATTGATTGTGAGGGTGGGGTCTGTGTGAATGAGATCAGTGCCCGGTAAAGATTCCTGAGCGAGCTCTCTGCCCTCTTCCCCCGTGTGAGTTTGCAACAGGAGACGGCAGCCCCAGTCGTGAAGGAGACCCTCCCTCGAGCCTCACCGGGGTGGCACCCTGAGCTCAGACTTGCAGCCTCAGTGAGAAATAAACTTGTGCATCCGTCCCCCAGTCTGTGGTCTTTGGGTTACAGCAGTGCAAACAGACCAAGCCACTCATTCAACGGTGTCTCATCATCTCCTCCTTCCTCCAGCCTCCCACAACCTCCACTCTACGTTCAGCTTCTGGGAAGTTGGCCGCTGTGCAAACCTGGACTGAGCGACACATCACAGAGCCCGGGTCTTTTTGTAACTGGCTTCTTTGACTCAGTGCAACACGCGGGAGGTTCAGCCAGATTGTTGCAAGTATCAGAATTTATTCCTGCTTTGGGGTTGAGTAAATAGCCCTACATACGCCACATTTTTCTTTAAAGATTTATTCATGTATTTGAAAGTCAGAGTTACACAGAGAGAGGAGAGGCAGAGAGGTCGGTCGGTCTTCCATCTGATGGTTCACTCCCCAATTGGCCACAACTGCCGGAGCTGCGTCGATCCGAAGCCAGGAGCCAGGAGCTTCCTCCCAGTCTCCAACACGGGTGCAGGGGCCCAAGGACTCAGACCATCTTTCACTGCTTTCCCAGGCCATATCAGAGAGATGGATCAGAAGTGGAGCAGCCGGGACTCAAACTGGCACCCATATGGGACGCTAGCGCTGCAGGTGGCAGCTTTACCCACTACACCACAGCACCAGCCCTTATTCACTTATTTCTATATATTTGAAAGACAAACAGACAGACACACACACACACACACACACACACAGAGCGAGCTTCTGTCTACTGAAAAACTCCCTAAATGCCCACAGCAGTTGGGGCTGGAACAGCTAAAACCAGGAGCCTGGAACTCAATCCTGGTCTCCCACGTGGAGTACCAGAGCCATCGCTGCTCCCTCCCAGGGTGTGCATGAGTGGGAGGCTGAAATCAGGACAGAGACACACTTGAATCCAGGCACCCTGACATGGAATGCAGGACATCCCAAGCAGTGTCTTAACGTCTTAACTGCAAGCAGTTGGCCCTCATTCCCAGAAGTATTATTTCCTATATATGAGGCCAAATAATAAATCTCAAATTAATCTTGTTTTACTTCATATCTGCCATCTTCTGGGGCACTAACACTGAAATGCCAAAAATTATTTTTTCAAAGACCTCAAGTGTAAATAAGTACAGACATTTCTATAGTCTTCCAAATGATGCTTGCTTTGTAACTCTGCGGCATCCACACGACTGAAGCTATTAAAACGAACAACTGAGCTAAGGCTTTGGGAACAAACTGGATGTAAACCATGGAATCAAGTTCGCTAAGACTGTCCCTAGCCGAAGTCCCCACGGGGCCGTGGAGTTTCACCTACCAAGGGACTCAGCTCCCTGGCTTGTTGATTCCACACGTGGCACACAACTTGAGCAGCTCTCCCTGGAGTGGAGCTCCTTGTGCACGGTGGGCAGCAGCCCTGAAGCTGTTCTGCAGCAGATGTTCAGGTGGAGGAACACTTAGGGGACCTTGGACGTGACCTTGAACTCCTCTCTCTGCAGGAGTCCCCAAGGCAACTGGCCTGGGCTAGCATTCACCAGAGGCCTCCAGCATCCTCAGAGCCTGCTTGGTCACTGAGGACCTCCAGATGTACCCTTGTGTGAAATGGCTGAGTCTTCTGGGGCCAGTACTGTGGTGCAGGGGGTTAACGCCCTGGCCTGAAGCGCCGGCAGCCCATATGGGCACCAGTTCGAGACCCAGCTGCTCCACTTCCTGTCCAGCTCCCTGCTATGGCCTGGGAAAACAGTAGAAGATGACCCAAGTCCTTGGGCCCCTGCACCCACGTGGGAGACCAGGAAGAAGCTCCTGGCTCCTGGCTTCGGATCAGCGCAGCTCTGGCTGTTGTGGCTACCTAGGGAGTGAACCATTGGATGGAGGACCTCTCTCTCTCTCTCTCTCTCCCCTCTCTGTGTAACTCTGACTTTCAAATAAATAAATCTTTAAAAAAAAAAAAAAAAAAGAAGTGGCTGAGTCTTCTTTCCATGTGACTATCACTTAGCTCTGAAAAGCTGCTTTGGTGATCAGCCTGCTTGTTCTCCTCTGAGCTGGGACAATGTTCAGAGCTTCTGGAACCTCTAGAGTTCAAGTGAATATTCGGGACGCTTGCAGCACCTTCGTGGCTTCCATCGCATCAGAGACTGCATCGAGCTGGAAGCTTTCTCTGTAGACTGATGGATACAAACCCACAGAAGTCAAGTCGTCTTAGCATTTTGAATGTCCCTTGAGTTACCATATGCCAGTGAAACCCCATCTGTGTGATGTTACTTGCTAGAATTTCTAAATCATTTGAATCCCCTAAGTGGTACATAAATTATTGAGCAGTGACTTTTAATGAAGGGGCCATTGCAAAAGCTGCTTTATGCAAAATTAAATGCTTTTTAATAGCTAATTTAGAAATCTCTTTCTAACCTGGAAGGGACCACGGCAGGAAACTGAGCAAATGGCTAATTTGGTTGGGCGGTGATCTCAGACAACGTGTCGTATCAAGTGCCTTTCTGTAAATGAATTTCCACAAGCTCAGACTCATATCTCAACATAGCAATACTTCCCCCGGGAGAAAGATACCAGGTGAGAAACTTAAGACTACATAATAAATAATGTTTCATAATCAGGCAAAAAAAAAAAAAAAAAAAGGTGTAGCCAAGGACCACCTGAAAGCGAGTGTTTCCTATCCTTTCCTGAGTTCTACAGGTGTTAAAGGCAACGGTGTTACAGGTTGAGGGATGTCTCCCTCATGTCCCCAGGTTAGTGTTTTGTACGAATTTATGCGGAAATGAGCTCATTGCGGATATCATCAGCTTTTGCTTTAAAGATTTATTTTATTTATTTGAAAGGCAAAGTGACAGGGAGGAAGAGAACCATCCACTGGTCCACCGACAAATGGCTGCCATGGAGGGGGCTGCAGCAGATCGAAGCCAGGAACCAGAACTCCCACGTGGGTGCGGGGGCCCAAGCACTTGGACCACCTGCAGCTGCTTTCCCAGGTGCATGAGCAGGCAGCTGGATGGGAAGCAGAGCAGCTGGAACTCAAACTGTTGCTGTGATACAAAGTGCAGGCGTCACAAGCTGCAGCTTAACCCACATTGCCACAGCACTGGCTCCCTACAGATGTCATGGCTTAAGATGGGATCACATTGGGCCGGTGCCATGGTGTAGCCAGTAAAGCCACCGCCTGCAGTGCTGGCATCCCATATGGCCACTGGTTCGAGTCCCAGCTGCTCCACTTCTGATAAAGCTCTCTTCTAAGGCCTGGGAAAGCAGTAGAAGATGGCCCAAGTCCTTGGGCCCCTGCACCGGCATGGGAAGACCCAGAGGAAGCTCCTGGCTTCTGGCTTCGGATTGGCACAGCTCCAGCCATTGCGGCCAATTGGGGAGTGAACCAGCAGATGGAAAGATGGAAGACCTCTCTGCCTTTCCTTCTCTCTCTGTGTATCTCTGACTTTCAAATAAATAAATCTTTTTTTTTTTTAAAGATGGAATCACAATGGAATAGGGTGTACTCCTAACCCAATTGACTGCTGTCCTTAGGAAAAGGGACAATTTGGACACAGAAGCAGCTCAGTGTGTGATGATGAGGACAGAGACTGAGATGACACAGCAGAAGGTAAGGAGTATCAAAGGTTTCCCACGGGCAGGTGCTGTGGTGTAGCAGGTTAAATCGCCACCTGCAGTGCCAGCATCCTATATGGGCACTGGCCACTCCACTTCCAATCCAGCTCCCTGCTAATGTGCCTGGGAAAACAGTGGAGGATGGTCCATGTGCTTGGACCCCTGCACCTGGGGGGAAGCCATATGAAGCTCTGGCTCCTGGCTTCAGTGTGGCCCAGCCCCAGCTGTTGGTGGCCATTTTGGGATTGAACCAGTAGATGGAAGATCTCTCTCTGCCTCTCTCTCCCTCTCTCTCTCTGTCTCTCTCTGTAATTCTGCCTTTCAAATAAGCAAAACAAATCTTTTTTAAAAATCTTAAAAAAGGTCTCCAACAAGCCACAAGAAGTTGGGAAGAGAGCATGGAAGAGATTCTCTCACACAGCCCTGAGCAGGAACCCATGCCACTGAGGCACTGATTTCACGCCTTAAGCCTCCATAATTCGGAGACAATAAAAGTTTGTTGGTTACATCACCCAGTGTGTGGTGTCTTATCACAGCAGTTGTAGCCAACTATTGGGGACTGAATGTGCTCTTCTCAGATTTGTTTGTGGAAGCCCTGTGCACTAATGTGACGTGGGGCTTTTGGGAGTTTGGATGAGGTTGTGATGGTGGGTGCAGCTTTGCAGATGGGGTCCATGCTCTCATTAGAGGACACTCAGAGAGCTTGCTCTGTCTCCACCTTGGGAGGCCACAGCAAGAAGGCTGCCATTGCCAGCCAGGAAGAGAGTGAGTCCTCACCAAATCCCAGCCGTGCTCACTTTCTGGTCTCAGACCTCCAGCCAGCATAAGGAGAAACACATACCCATTCTGGAAGCCATTCAAGTCACTCATACTTTGTTACAGCATCCTGAACAAAGACATCAGTTAATACGCTGGGTACTTCCCATGGAACTTATGTGGAGTAGGAAGCACTAAGAGCTCTGCTGTTGTCCAAAGTCAAGTTTACACAAACATGTCTTTCAACGTATTCAAGATAGGGGGCGGGCACTGTGGCGTAGTGGTCTGGGCCTCTTCCTGTGGTGCCGGCATCCCATGTGGGCACCTGTTCATGTCCCAGCTGCTCCACTTCCCATCCAGCTCCTCGCTATGGCCTGAGAAAGCAGTGGAAGATGGTCAAAGTGCTTGGGCCATTGCACCTGTGGAGAGAGGAAGCTCCTGGCTTCAGATTGACCTAGCTCTGGCCGCTGAGGCCATTTGGGAAGTAAGCCAGCAGATGAAAGGCCTTTCTCTCTGTCTCTCCTTCTCTCTGTCTGTGGCTCTACTTCTCAAATTAAAAAAAAAAAAACTTTTTAAGTATTCAAGATAATAATGGTAAAATGTCAAATTTGTGAGCTTCCTAAAATTGACCACAAATTGCTTTCAGAGACAGATGAATATACCAGATACTATTGAATATGCAGTGTGATAACTTTGTTCTAAATGTGCCAGTGGTGGGAACCTTGCCACTCAGATCTAATTTAAACATTTGCCAAATTAAATATATAGAAATAAATAAATTCAAAAGCTTCTGTAAATGTGATGAGGCAGTCATAATTGTTATTTGAATAATTATACTTAATTCTCTATGGAGCTATTATTTTTGTGTTGATTTTTAAAAGATTTATTTAGTTAAAAGGCAGAGTAGCTGAGAGAGAGAGAGGGAGAGAGGAAGAGATAGGGGAAGGGAGAAAGAGAGAGATGGAGACAGACAGACAGAGAGGTCTTTCATCCAATAGTTCATTCCCCAAAGGGCTACAATAGCAAGCTCTGGGCCAGGCTGAAGTCAGGAGCCAAGAACTCTCCTATGTGGGTGACAGGGGACAAGTACTTGGCCTATTATCTATTGCTTTCCCAGGTGCATTAGCAGGAAGCTGGATTGGAAGCAGAGTAGACAGGACTCAAGCCAGCACTCTGATATGGATGCTGGCATTGCAAGCAGTGGCTTAGCCTGCTGCACCACAACTCCAGCTCCTAGAGCTTTTATCAATGGGACTGTGCAGCAGATGAACCAGCTTAGCAAAGCTGGGGTTAATCACCTACGTTTTCACTGAAAACAAATCGTGGATGTTTGGCTTTAAGTATGAGTACTTAAATACATGCTATCATGCCCATAAAGAAAATTCATCACTTTCAAAATACAAACTGTAATGAATGAGTTAGGTGAGTTGTTACATTTGGATGTGGTTTGAGTGTGACATCCCCTCGCTCTCCACACAAAGTTCCATGCTGGAGGTTTGGTTCTCAGCGTGGTGGTGGTGGGGTGGTGGAAACTTGAAGAAGTAGTGTTTCATGGGACTCCAAATCCCATTAAGTTGGCAGGTACCAATGCCATTTTACTAGTTAAAGTACTCAGTTCAAGTTCATAACTGATCATAAAGATAGGATTACGTGTCAAAGGGATCACATAAATAAGACCAGTGTTTGCTAGTAATAACTGATAGAATTAAAAAGGAGAGAATGACCCAAATGGAAAGTGGGATACACAGCAGACTCATAGAATGGCAAATGCCCGAAACAGCACTCTGGGCTCAGAATCAGCCCCTAAGGCATTCGGATTTGGCTAAAAAGCCCATGAGACTATTTCAGATGTGGAAAGCCAAGACACTGTGGCAAAAAATGAGCTAAATGAAAGATCTCTGTGAGTGAGATCCTGGTGGAAAGAAGGGGCCAACAACGAAGGAGATACCTTTCTCTGAAGGGAGGAGGGAACTTCCATTTTGATTATAGCCTTGTCTAAATAATGTCAGAGTTTGTGGACTCAAGAGGCTTCCATAGCCTTGGCAGCTCATGACAAGTGCCTCAGGTGATTACTGACGACATAAATAAGAGTGTAAATTGTTAAATCAACAACAGGAGTCACTGTGCACTTACTCTCCATGTAGGATCTCTGTCCTTAATGTGTTGTCCTTTGAGAATTAATGGTAAAACTAGTCTTCAAACAGTGCTTTATACTTTGTGTGTGGGTGGGTGCAAGCTGTTGAAATTTTTACTTAGTATAGAGTTGATCTTCTGTATATAAAGATAATTAAAAATGAATCTCAATGAAGAATGGGATGGGAGAGGGAGTAGGAGATGGGATGGTTTGCAGGTGGGAGGGAGGTTATGGGGAGAAAAACTGCTATAATCCAAAAGATGTACTTTCAAAATTTATATGTATTAAATAAAAGTTTTCTATAAAAAAAGAGGTAGCATTTGTAAGAGAAGATTATGTCGTGGGGCCTGATATTAGGAAGGGATTGATGGGTGTTCTTGTAGGGTTTGGGTTAGTTCCCATGAAAGCAGGCTGGTACAAGCCTGGCCTCACCCAGCTCTCCTGTTCCTTGCTTGTGCATATGGGAGCTGCTTCCCTTACTGCTGTTCCACGATGTTGGGACTCAGGCAGAAGACCCTCACCAGAAGCCTGATTTTGCTCTCCAAAACTGAGCTACATAAACCTCTTTTCGTGATGGTGTACTGGCATTGGCTATTTTGATAAGACATACGTTTATCATTGTTTTATTTTAAAAACATAAAAATAGTGATCATCCTTGAAATTCACCATCACTGAAAGTTAAGGCTCTTTTAAGTATGTGGTTAGAGTAAAATATATTTAAATACATCAACTCAGTGAGGTTTTTTTTTTTTTCCTTTTTAAAGTAATTATTTATCTATTTGAGAGACAGAACTTCTATCCACTGGTTTAATCCCCAAATGCCTTCAATGACAGGAGTTTGGCTGGGGCCGAACCGGATAGCCAGGAACTCTGTCCAAGTCTCCCTATGGGTGGCAGTGACCAATCACTCTGAGCCATCACCACTGCCACCCAGGGAGGGCATTAGCAGGAAGCTGGAATTAGGAGCTGGAACAGGGAATTGAACTCAGGTATTCTGATGTGGGATGTAGGCATCTTAATTACCATCCTAACTGCAATAGTAAACAATAGCCTCTCGTTGAGTTTTTTTCTTAGGCAGAGAACTGAGAGAAATTTTAAAATTCATTGTTGGTGGGGCTGGTGCTGTGGCATAGCAGGTAAAGCTGCCACCTGCAGTGCTGGTATCCCATATGGGCGCTGGTTCCAGTCCCGGCTACTCCATTTCCGATCTAGCTCTCTGCTATGGCCTGAGAAAGCAGTGGAAGATGGCCCAAGTCCTTGGGCCCCTGCATGCACGTGGGAGACCCAGAAGAAGCTCTTGGCTCCTGGCTTCGGATCAGCGCAGCTCCAGCCGTTGCAGTCAATTGGGGAGTGAACCAGTGGATGGAAGACCTCTCTTGCTCTGCCTCTCCTCTCTCTGTGTAACTCTGACTTTCAAATAAATAAATAAATCTTTAAAAAAATTCATTGTTGGTGTAAGTCTTATTTCTTGTGTGTTCTCAAAACTACTCTGTTACTCAAGATCTATTTCTTAATTTTATATTCTAGTATTTTGAGAATAATAGAGAATGGAGCTAAAATGTGTTTTGGTATCAAAGTCAATATTGAAGTCCATATTCTTATCTTCTATTTAAGATCTTTTCTTTTCCTGCCAATTATATTGAATTTACCTTAAAAAATATACTTATTTATTTGAAATGTGGAGTTACAGAGACAAAGGGAAATAAATAAAGAGATCTTTCATCCAGTGGTTCATTCCCCAAATACTTGCAAAAGCTGGAGCTGGGTCAGGCCATAGCCAGAAGCTTCCTCCAGGTCTCTGACATGGGTGCAAGGGCCCAAGCACTCAGGCCGTGCTCCTTTGCTTTCCCAGGCACACCAGCAGGGAGCTGGATTGGAACTGGAGCAGTTCTGGCACCCACATGGGATGCTGGCATTGCAGGCGGCGGCTTAACCCACTACGCCACAACGCCGGCCTGTGAATCAAACGCTTTCACCTGTATCTACCACTCTCAACAAATGTTCCCCATGACTCATTTAAATCACACTATTTTAGCTTCTGTTCGAAAGTTAATTAGCAGGGGTTGGACACTGTGGTGTAGCGGATTAATGCCCTGGCCTGAAGCACCGGCATCCCATATGGGCACCAGTTCAAGACCCACTGTTCTACGTCTGATCCAGCTCTCTGCTATGGCCTGGGAAAGCAGTAGAAGATGGCCCAGGTCCTTGGGCCTCTGAACCTGTGTGGGAGACCTGGAAGAAGCTCCTGGCTTCAGATCGGCACAGCTCCGGCTGTTACAGCAAATTGGGGAGTGAACCAGCAGATGGAAGACCTCTCTCTCTCTGCCTCTCTCTGTATCTCTGTGTAACTCTGACTTTCAAATAAATAAATAAATCTTAAAAACAAGTTAATTAGCAGGAGTAGGCATTTAGCATCATAGTTAAGGCACCTGAATCCAATATGCAAATATCTGGATTAGAGTGCAAGCTCTAGCTCCTGACTCCAACTTCCTGCTAACACAGAGCCCGGGAAGCAGTGGTGATGGCTCAAGTCACTGGGTTCCTGCCACCCACATGTGGGACCTGGATTGTGTTTCTAGCTCCTGGCTTTCAGCCATTGTGGGTCTTTGGGGAGTAAACCAGTGAACGATAGCTTTGTTTCTCTATCTCTCAAATAAATGAAATTTTAAAAATATAAGTTAATTAGCTCCTGAAAGAATTGACATCACAAGTGAATGAGGTGATTAATGCCATTTCATAATACAAATTGTTTATATCACACGCTAGATTATGAAAGCTACTCAGCCTCTTATAAAACTTTAGACATGCTTTATGACATAATGCATATGGTATGCTTAGCACATTGTCAGGAACATGACAAACACTAGGTGCATAGTAGTTAATAATAGAGATGCTGTAATACTGACTCATTTATCATATATGCTGCAGAATAGTTAATAAAAGTGGTTTTTAAATGGGAAATAACATTTAGACTCAATAAATTAAAACAAAAATATAAATAATTTTTTCTTTATCTTATTTGAAAAGCAGAGAGAGAGAGAGAGAGAGAGAGAGAGAGATATCTACTGGCTCACTCCCCAAATGCCACAACAGCCAGGCAAAGCCAGGCTGAAGCCAGGAAGCCAGAACTCAATCCAAGTCTCCCACATGGGTGGCAGGGGCCCAAGTACCTGAACCATCACCTGCTGCCTCCCAGCGTGCATCAGCTGGAAGCTAGAACTGAAAGCAGAGCCAGAACCGGAACCAAGCACTCTGATGTGGGACAGAAGCATCCCAAGCAGCCTTAGAACTGCTGTGCCCAACAGCTTCCCCAGTAATGTCTTCTTCTTGTGTAGTGTTAGCAATTCTACCTGTTCACGTGTAGGAATACCCAGAGAGCCAAGAGGCCCAGATTGCTCAGGAGGACCCCGGGGGCTGCTGGGCTTGGAGTCTTGGGTCCTTTCTGACCTGATGCTCATTCCCCAGGGTTCTCTGGGGCCAGGGAGTTGGTCTCAAGCTGTGGATGACTCGAATGGCTGATGGCCCTGAAATTGCTTCCTGGGTGATATTTGCTGCCTGGAGATGCTAAATAAGTGGAAATGTGCAGCTTCTCATGAAAGAAACTGAGCTCGCGACATCCTGGAGGGATGACGGTTATGGGGAATTCTGCTGGAAGATTCTGTCCAAAGTTTCCAGCAGTTACCTCAATGAGTTTTGGAGCCTAGTTAACCATGTCAGTGTCAAAAGGATAAAGCCAAGGGCTGGCATTGCGGTGCAGTGGGTGAGGCTGCCCCTTGCAACAGCAGCATATCATATTGGAGTGCTGCTTTGAGTGATGCCTACTCTGTTTCTGATCCTGCTTCCTGCTAATGCACCTGGGAGGGCAGCAAAAGATGTTTCCAGTACTTGGGCCCCTGCTACCACCCGTGTAGGAGACCAGGATAGAGTTCCTTGCTTCTGGCTCCAGCCTGGCCCAGTCCTGGCTGTTGCTGCCATTTGAAGAATGAACCAGCTGATGGATGATCTCTCTCTCTCTCTCACTCTACCTTTCAAATAAATAAATAAATAAATGTGGATTTTTTTTTTAAGATTATCATGGGACCAGTATTGTGGCCTCAGATACCAGCATCCCATATGGGCACCATTTCATGTCCTGGCTGCTCTACTTCTGATCTAGTTCTCTTCTAATGGCCTGGGAAAAGCAGCCAAGTGCTTGGGTCCTTGCACCCAAGTGGTAGACCCATATGAAGCTCCTGGCTCCTGGTTTTGGCCTGGCTCAGCCCTGGCCATTGTGACCATTTGGAGAGTGAATCAGCAGATGGAGGAGCACCCTCCCCCAACCCAACTCCCCACAGCTCTGCCTTCCAAATAAATAAATAAATCTTTTAAAAAAAGACAAAGTATGCATTAAAAAAAGGCTAAGCAAGAATATAAGAAATTATATGTGGTCTCTCTTTTTTTTAGATATAGTTCTTATTACTATGATCTCTCTGCTGGTTTTGACTGGTTGCCATAGGAAAGTAAATTGTTTTGTTTTGTTTTTGGTTGATATTAGATCATTGCCCAAAAGGAAAAAGGTAGATTGTTCTTTGATGGTTTTAACATCTGGCGTGTATTCTTGGGCCAAAACAAGACTGGCCAAAGTATTTAGATTTCTGTGAGTACTGAAAGGATTCAACTAGTCTAATTAAACAGAAACTTGATAGTGCTAGAGGAACTTTAGAGAGGCCCGTGTGGTAACAGGTAAGGATGGCCTAAGTGACTGGTGAAGGTTGCAGGACCAGGAGACGGAATTTCCAAGGCGTGCTGGTGATTGGATGCCTCTGCCTTAATTGGCATCATCTGGGTGAAGCAGACGCTGGGCTAAGCTGCCATGTCCTCCCCCTATTCCTAAAGCCCCGTGTTGTGCATCACACCCTAACATGCCGAAAGTCTGCCTTGGAATGACGTTGTCACAGGACTCACCAGGACTCCTTGGGCAAGTATATCACTCTTTCACCAAGCAAGATAATCTGGCAAACACAAGCCGGATGGAGGGGCACAGCTCATTAGGAAACCTCTGTGCCACGCCTCCCCAGTTAGTGTCCTGTGTTCTTGCTTCCCTCAGTGCCCTCTCTTCACTGAGATGACCAGAGCTCAGGATCATGAGTTGCGCATCTGTCTTCCAGAATAAGGGAAGTGTGGTAGAGAACAATCCGTGGGAACAGGAAGCTCCCATCTTAATCATTTGTGCAACAGACACAATATTTGACTACTCCAAGACCCACAATGTGCTAGGTGGTGCGCATTTAGCACTAATAAGACAGACCTCATCTGTGACCTTGTTAGTAGAGATGGAGGGGAGAATTCAGAGAGGAATGCCAGGAAGGTAGCAAGGTGTAATGGGGTAGAGCATCCATCAGAACAGATGGGACAGAATCGGAGAGAGGGTGCACAGACACTCAGACTGGTGGAAAGCAAAGTTACATGGTTTAATGGAGAGAATACACCTGCCAGGCTGAGAGCTGAGAGCTGAGGCTGCAGTCTGGGGCTTCTAAGGGAATGAGGTTCAGTTTTTCTCACTGCTTCTCCTTCCCCTCCTCCCGCTCCTCCTCCAGGACAAAGGGTTTGGGAATCAGGGAGTGTGAATCAGGTGAAATTCCTCCCAAGATTTCACTACTCAGTGCTATCAGACTGGGGAGCTCAGGCAAAGCAGCTTCCCCTAGGGTGAAGGTTTTATTGTTCAAGGTTATCAGGCTGGGTAACCCATTTGGTTCTGAGCAGTGGATTCTCCCGGAGAGCTTTCCTTGGGAGGAAGGCTGAGACCACTGGGGCAGAACTTCCTAGTGTAAAACCTGGGCTGCCATAGCAAGAGTCTCGGGTGATTGCTGACATCATAAATAAGAGTGCCAATTGTTAAATCAACAACGGGAGTCACTGGGTTCATGCTCCCCACGCAGGATCTCTGTCCTTAATATGTTTAACTATGAAACTCAAAAACAACACTACTAGTTGAGCAATACCCTATACCTGGTTCGGTTGTGTGAGTGCAACCTGTTGAAATCCCTGCTTAGTATATACTAAGTTGATCTCCAGTATATGAAGGTAATTGAAAATGAAACGTGATGAAGGGCAGGATGGGAGAGGGAGTGGGTGAGGGGAGGGCCACAGGGAGGGAGGGGGGGGAAGCCACAACAATACAAAAGATGCATTTTATATTCTACTTAAAACTATTGGTTGAACTCTGTAATTAATACACAATTACTCTTAGGTGTTTAATTAATGCTATAACTAGTACTCAAATAGTATTTTACACTTTGTGTTTCTGTGTGGGAGCAAAATGTGGAAATCTTTACTTAACATACGCTAAATTGATCTTCTGTATATAAAGATAATTGAAAATTAATCGCGATGTGAAGGGGAAGGGGAGAGGGAGTGGGAGAGGGGAGCGTTGTGGGTGGGAGGGAAGTTGGGGCGGGGAGGAAGCTATTGTAATCCATAAGCTGTACTTTGGAAATTTATGCCCATTAAATAAAACAAAAACAAAAACACCTGGGCTACATTCAAGGTGTGCTTCTGAGCTTCTACAGGCATTTTGTCTTCCTTAAGCCTCTCTCACACATACACGCTAATTTCTTTTTTCTTTCTTTCTTTTTTTTTTTTTTTACAGGCAGAGTGGTTCACCCTCCAATGGCCTCCGCGGTTGGAGCACCGCGCTGATCCGATGACAGGAGCCAGGTACTTATCCTGGTCTCCCATGGGGTGCAGGGCCCAAGCACTTGGGCCATCCTCCACTGCACTCCCTGGCCACAGCAGAGAGCTGGCCTGGAAGAGGGACAACCGGGACAGAATCCGGCGCCCCGACTGGGACCAGAACCCAGTGTGCCGGCGCCACAAGGCGGAGGATTACATACAGGCTAATTTCTAAGTTCCGGTCTAACAACCTTATGGTACATGTATTTGGCAAAAGCATATACATATATATACACACACACACAGATAAATGTTTCATTGCTATTTTGTAAGTGCTTTGAAGGACAAATAGTGTCTTATCAGCACGAGGGTATGATATAGCTTGAGAATGAAAGGTTAGATGGAATTTACTTAGGAAGCCAGGAGAGTGGTGTGTGCCCTCGGGGTGGGCGGGGATGGGAAGGGTGTGAGGATGGACAGTTCAAGCAGCAAGGACAAAGGACTGCATGCAGGTGCTGCCTGAGAGGAGATGAGGAACAAGAAATCCAAGAGAAGGAGGCAGGCAAGTGAGGGCAGTGCTGGGCTTGTGGATCAGCTGGAGCCGTTTGGACTTTGTGCTTAGAAGGAAGGAAGTTCCTCACGGCTCCTCAGCAGGGGAGTGTCATAAGGAATTTGGGGAGGTGAATGGAGGCAGCGAGTAAGCAGGGAACAAGAGGCTGCGACTGAGACCTCCCAGTTGTCAGACCTCCCAGTAGCACAGCTGCCCGGTGACAGGGATGGGGCACTGTGCAGGTGGTGGGGGTGTGGTCGTGATGACCAGGACAGATGTTTCTAGAAAAGTGAAAGCAGAAGGACCTGATGACTGAAGGGAGTGTGGAGCAGGGCGCAGGGCAGTGTCAGAGCCCTTCCATGAGTCTGGTGACCACAGAGGCGACTTTGAGGAGAGGGAAGACATTGAAAGTGACCGGTGTTGGATTTGGGGTAAGGATTGGAAAAAAACCTGAGTTTTGTTTGAAGTCAAGCAACAGGTAAAGTGAAACTCAGAAGAAAACTGTGGTCGCATGGAGAGCATTTACCATCCAGGGCAGAGGTGCTGAACCCTGGATGATCATGACAGCTACATGAAGGGAGGTGCACGTGCATGTGTGCATGTGTGCGGGTGCACATGCATGCAGTACATATGTGGTTGTGTAGTGCATTTTATATACATTCATACATGCACGTGCAGTTGTGACTGTGCATGTATGTATGTGGCACATGTGTACATGCATTGTGTGTGTGCATGTGGTCATGTATTATACACATGTGTTGTGTGGGTGTGCATGTACACAGTACATACTTACATGCAATGCACATGTGTGTATACATGTATATGTGCATATGCATGTATGCAGTGCATGTTTACACAATGTGTGCCTGTGCATGTGCGGTATATGCTTACACTCACATGTGTGCATCTGTGTGCATGTGTGTGTGCAGTAGGCATTTACATGCACATATGTGTATGTGTGCATGCATGTGTGTGAGTGCATGAATGCATGTTTCATATGCACATTCTAGACCCACTCTGAAGCAACTGAATCAAATCCTGTGGAGGAGAGGTCCAGGAATCAGCATTCTAAAGAGATAGCCTTGAGGAGACTCTGACAAGCTGCAAGATTAAGAACTGGCAGCTCCAACTCGGAGAGAGCTAAGCTACACCTTTGCTTTTCCCTGTCTTCCGGTTCTCCCTGGTCCTTGGGAATGTCAGTGCTAACACCACTTAATGATTAACGTCCCTCCTTCCCCACTTCTGTCCCTACCCCCAATTCTTGCTCTTCCTCATTGCTTAGATAAAATCTGGGCTCAGAGGAGACGGAAAAAAAACCTCAAAATTTACAATAAGAAAAACCAAAAAGGGAAACCCATCCATGAGACAATTAGAAGGTTTAGGTATCTTCTGGATAGTTAATATTCAGAGGCCTTCTTAAAGAAGAAAAGAATGTGAATGACATCACCAAAACAAAAAAGCAACTTGTGAGAAAGAACGTCACAGGGCTGTCCCCAAGCATCTCCTTTGAAATGCAAACCTGCCCGGAGGAGTGGCGACCCAAAGAAAGGGCCCGCACCCTGGAGAGTTGACTGCACACCCTCCCCTCATCCTTCACTGTCAGGTTCAGCCAAAGCACAATTCCCTCCTGGTGAACGGCTGTGGCCCGGTCTCCCAGAGGCTCCCTCCAAAAATGTGAGTAGAAATGGCTTTAATCAGTGGATCGGCATTTCGGAGACCAAAGAGCCTCTCATTGGTGTGGAGCCATCAGCAGGCCCCTGGCTCCCACGCCTCTGCTCAGTCCCTCTCCCTTCTCTTTCTTTGTCCCTCTCTCTGTGCTGCGGTTTAGTCTCTTATTCCTCTCCCTGCTCCCCCCTCCCCGTTTCTGGATCCATCTAGCCTTCCTTTCTTCTGTACCTCTCATTTAACAAATATTTATTGGACTTTTATATTGAGCTCTGGGCTACATTCTGGGTATTTAATAGAAAGTAAGTCAGAGTATTGCTCTCATATGTACATATTGTGACGTGTAAGATGGGCTAGGTTAGGTGAGGGAGTTAGGTGAGGTCATTGTTGGAATGAGAAAAGGGGGAGTCCCTTAAAGAGTACAAAATGCATGCTTCTCCCCAAAAGCTACCTTTAGCAAGATAAAAGTGCTGATCCACCTGTCTGAGTTTCTAGTTTAACCTTGAGACTAGAAAGAAGCCTACGCTGTGGTGTAGTGTGGTGCCGGCATTCCATATGGGCACCAGTTGGAGACCTGGCTGCTCCTCTTCCGATCCAGCTCTCTGCTACGGCCTGGGAAAGCGGTTGAAGATGGCCCAAGTCCTTGGGCCCCTGCACAGAGACCTGGAAGAAGCTCCTGGCTCCTAGCTTTGGATCCACCCATTTCTGGCCTTTGTGGCCATCTGGAGAATGAAC
The DNA here is from genome assembly GCF_051225735.1 of Oryctolagus cuniculus. Taxonomy (NCBI): domain Eukaryota; kingdom Metazoa; phylum Chordata; class Mammalia; order Lagomorpha; family Leporidae; genus Oryctolagus; species Oryctolagus cuniculus. The sequence goes on from NC_142882.1 coordinate 44,675,730, forward strand.
CAGTGCATGGAAGACCTCTCTCTTTGTTTCTCCCTCTCTCTCTCTGTACCTCTGCCTCTCAAGTAAGTAAATCTTAAAAAAAGAAAAAGAAAAGAAAGAAGGAGGGAGGGAGGCAGGGAGGGAGGGAAGGAAGGAAGGAAGGAAGGCAGGAAGGAAGGAAGGAAGGAAGGAAGGAAGGAAGGAAGGAAGGAAGAGAAAAGAAGGAAGGAAGGAAGGAAGGAAGGAAGGAAGGAAGGAAGGAAGGAAGGAAGGAAGGAAGGAAGGAAGGAAGGAAGGAACCTATCCCACCCTCTGATGGCTCTTTTGTTTTATCAGAGCAGGCTGGACAGAATCAGAATTCCTGGGTTTTGTCCCTGCCCATTGGTTGATGGATAGATAGTTCCTGAATTGTGCTGAAAAGACTCCAACCAGTTTCTCAGGAGGTTTCTGACCGAAATGAACCTGGCTTTGCTCACTGCCTTGTCCCCGAGCAAATCTACCTGAGATGAGAACCAAGGTTGCCTCCCCTTTTCTATGTTTTCCCCGTAACAATATCATGTCTGTATACCCCTTTCTTCCGATCTTTTGGACTTTTCTTTGTTTTTCTTTCTACTTCTTCGACCTCTGTGAACTGTGTGTGTTATAGAACACCCCCAAAACTGGTTGGAGGAATTGCCAAGCAACTCCCAAACTGAGTCCCTCTGCCTTGTGCACAAGCCAAACCCTGACATCAGGCTGGTGGGAGACAGGAATTTATCTACAATGTACAGAGCAAGGAGCAAATCTTACAGTTTCAACTGTAAGTGGAGGTTGAGGGCCAGCGCCATGGCTTACTTGGTTAATCCTCTGCCTGCAGCACCAGCATCCCATATGGGTGCCAGGTTCTGGTCCTGATTGCTCCTCTTCTAGTCCCACTCTCTGCTGTGGCCCAGGAGGGCAGTGGAGGATGGCCCAAGTGCTTGGGTCCTGCACCCGCGTGGGAGACCAGGAAGAAGCACCTGGCTCTTGGCTTCGGATCGGTGCGGCGCCGACTATAGTGGCCATTTGGGGGGTGAACCAACGGAAGGAAGACCTTTCTCTCTGTTTCTCTCACTGTCTAACTCTGTCAAATAAATAAAAAAAAAAAAAAAAAAGAAAGAAAGAAAGTGGGGGTTGAGGACTGGGCAGTGGGAACAATGGCTTAAGTCTCCACTTGGGATGCCCTCTTCCCACTTGGTTTAAGTCCCGGCTCCTCTGCTTCCTGCTAGTGTACACCTTGGGAGTCTGCAGGTGACGGCTCATGTACTAAAGTGTCTGCATTCCCCTTGGGAAAACTGGACAGAGTCCCTCTGATTGGGCACTGATAGGGGCCGCCATATTTCCCCAGAAATGGTGAGAGCGGGCTCTGGTCTACCTGGAGTCTGTGGATAGTTTGGGCATTACTCTGATCAATGCCTCTGAGTTCCTGCAAGGCTCTCAGAAGACAGACTGGTGTGAGGCGTTAACCTCAGGAGCCACTGATTCTGTGTGATTCAGGGTCTTGGTTCTGGCTTTACCCTTCTGCTGGTCCCTTCCTGTAGTGAGTTTTCTGCAAGTTGAGGGGGAGATACTGGGGCTTGAAAAAATCTGCACTGGAGACATTAGGCTAGGAGCTCAGCTTCATTCAGGGTGTGAAATTAAATTTTTTAAAAATATCACTTCTATGTGTGAGAGTACTTCAGAAAGTTCACAGATAGAATGAAGAGTGTTTATGTTGGTGCCAAAATTTTAAAATTACATACTTTTTTTTAATCACACATATTTTCCATGAACTTTTTTAAAGACCTTGTGCATAAATTTCAATTATTTTTTTTTTTGCAGGAAGATCAACTTATCTTTTAACAGTTTTCCATTTTAGGTTTTTTTTTAAAAAGGTTTTAATTTATTGTTTATTTGAAAGACAGAGTGACAGAGAGAGAGGAGGAAGGAAGGAGAGGGGAAGAGAGAGAGAGGGAGAGAGAGAGAGAGAGAGGTCTTCCATCTGATGATTCACTTCTCAAATGCCCATAAACACCAGGGCTGGACGAGAACTCCAAACAGGTCTTCCACGTGAGTGGCAGGGTCCAAAATGCTTCAGCCGCTAATATGGGATGTGGGTCAAATGGCAGCTTAACCCGCTGTGCCACAACACCTGCCCCACACTTGTTTTTTAATTCCATTTTTCTACTTCCTTTGAGAAGTACCCTCCTGTTGAATTTAACCCCCCACTCCCCAGCCCTGCTCCAATGTTTTAGTGTTTTTTTCCTTCAAAAAAATCAAAGTACGAAAATAAAGAAGTTAACTAAGCAGGGTCTGAGAAATTGCTCAGTATTCAAGCACACCAATTGTTCTCCGCAAAACATTAAGATTATTCATAGCCAGTGGACTAAATAGAGATTATGCTTAGTCTCAAGTAACTGGGTCAACATTTGCTACCAAAGGAATCTCAGCACCAAACTCAACATTTTTACAGTTTTCTCAGTTTTCTTTTTTAAATTTTTTTAAAGATTTATGTATTTATTTATTTGAAATTCAGAGTTACACAGAGAGAAGGAGAGGCAGAGAGAGAGAGAGAGAGAGAGAGAGAGAGGTCTTCCATCTGCTGGTTCACTTCTCAAATGGCTGCAATGGCCAGAGCTGTGCCCATCCAAAGTCAGGAGCCAGGAGCTTCTTCCAGGTCTCCCACATGGGCACAGATGCCCAAGGACTTGGGCCATCCTCCACTGCTTTCCCATGCCATAGCAGAGAGCTGGATTGGAAGTGGAGCAGCCAGGACTCAAACCAGCACCCATAAGGAATGCAGGCACTGCAGGTGGTGGCTTTACCTACTATGCCACACTGTCGGCCGCTGAACTTTTTGTTTTAAAATAAGGATAACGAATTTCTGACTTGCCCAGCACATGCAGGGCACGTGGGAGGCACTCCTGGACCTGTTTGTTGAATGTAATTCAACTTTATCGCCCTAGGCTCCTACAGTCAAATAAAGACATGTACATGTAACCACTAGCCTTTTGGCTAAGATAAAGTGCAAAATAAGGTCTCGTGTAAAGACAAGTACAAATGAAGGGTCTTAATTCTCCCTGTGGAAAAGCCAGGCCTACATCGGTGCCTTTCACCAAGACCCCTCCGAAGGGAGAGCTTCAGGGGCGATGGCACCCGAAGCACTGACTTCTGGGGACCTGCCTCCATGTTGCAAATGCCCTCCTGTTAAAAAGGCAGCAATTTGGGCCGGCGCCGCTGCTCACTAGGCTAATCCCCCACCTAGTGGTGCCGCCACACCGGGTTCTAGTCCCGGTCAGGGCACCGGATTCTGTCCTGGTTGCCCTCTTCCAGGCCAGCTCTCTGCTGTGGCCTGGGAAGGCAGTGGAGGATGGCCAAAGTGCTTGGGCCCTGCACCCCATGGGAGACCAGGAGAAGCACCTGGCTTCTGGCTTCGGATCAGCACGCCAGCTGTGGCGGCCATTGGAGGGTGAACCAACGGCAAACGGAAGACCTTCTCTCTGTCTCTCTCTCTCACTGTCCACTCTGCCTGTCAAGAAAAAAAAAAAAAAAGGGCAGCAATTTGTTTTTTCCTCTGGATAAAGCCAATTAGCTCACTTAGCTTATCACTCCAATTACAATGAAGTCAGCATGAGTGATGTGTGGTGACAAATGGTGCCATCAGTCCTTTGAGAACTAGTTATTGTCTATCTTGAAAACATGCCTGGGGGCTGGCACTGTGGTGCAGCAGGTTAAACCCCTGACCTGCAGCACCAGCATCCCATATGGGTGCCAGTTCAAATCCCGGCTGTTCCACTTTCGATCCAGCTCCCTGCTGATGTGCTTGGGAAGGAAGCAGAGGATGGCCCAAGTCCTTGGGCGTCTGCGCCCATGTGGGAGACCCTGGGGATCCTCCTGGCTTCAGATCAGCTCAGCTCCAGCCGTTGCGGCCATCAGGGGAGTGAACCAGTGAATGGAAGACCTCTCTCTCTCTGTCTCTACTTTTCCCTGTAACTCTGTCTTTCTAGATCTCCCCGGGGTAAGATTTCCTTCTGCTTTTGCTGTCTCGTAGCAGACAGTCTGTAATGCACACTGCATTCAGACTTGATGCTCATTCAGGGATGAAATGGTTTTCTTTCTCCACCACCATTCTGGAGAAGACTTCAGTCTGGAGGAGATTTTTGTTTATTTCTCCAATAATTTGCATCATGATTTAGAAATACATTTGAAAGATAATGCTCAGCTAGTTTTAATTCCTTCATAGTATATATTTTTTTGCTAATAATCATTCTCATTTGATGTTAAATTCTCTCGCATTTATTTGTAAATGATGCCATACTAATATTTATATGGGGCTTTTATATTCCACGGATTAAAAGTAATGTATTGGGGCCAGTGCTGTGATGCAGAATGCGGGAATCCCAAGAGCACTAGTTCGAGTCCCAGCTGCTCCACTTCTAATCCAGCTCCCTGCTAATGCACCTGGGAAAGAAGCAGAAGTTGGCCCAAGTATTTAGGCCCTGCCAGCCATGTGGGAGACCCGAATGCAGCTCCTTGCTCCTGGCTTCAACCTAGCCCAACCCTAGCCTTTGCAGCCTTTGGGGAGCAAACCAGCAGATGGAAGATCACTCCCTCTTCTGTAACTCTGCCTTTCAAATAAATAAATAAATCTTTTTTTAAAAAGTAATACCTGTAACTCTTGGATATTGTTGCATGCAACAGAGACTGCTGGTGACAGGCAGTATCTTAGAAACTTGAAAAGACTTTTTTTAAAAAATATGTATTTTATTTATTTGAAAGGCACAGTTACAGAGAGGGGGGAGAGCAGAGAGAGACCTTCCATCTGCTGGTTCACTTCCTAAATGGCTGCAAAGGCCAGAGCTGAGATGACCCAAAGCCAGACTTCTTCCAGGTCTCCCGTGCAAGTGCAGGGGCCCAAGGACTTGGGCCATCTTCTACTGCTTTCCAAGGCCACAGCAGAGAGCTGGATCAGATGTAGAGCATCTAGGACTCGAATTAGCGCCCATATGGGATGCTGTCACTGCAGGCGGCAGCTTTACCTGCTATGCCACAGCATAAGCCCTGGAAAATATTCTAAAGTCAATATCAATAGCTAAGAAGAAAAGAGAAAGTATCAGAGCCGAACGAGATTCAGATAGGATTTTTTTAGTTGCACTCACTACAGTGTTCCAGTAGAGTCATCAGTTTTATCTCATTAAAGATCACAAACACATATGCTATGATTTAAACTTAGTTAATCCAGACCTTGAACAATTTCATTGGTCATCTCCTGGTGTAGACTTGAACTTAGGGTAAATGGCATCACCATCCAGGTATTTTTGGAATTTATGTCTTTCCTCTCTTTAAAACTATCTTTGGCTGCACATGAGAGAATTCATGACTCATCACCCATGGAGACATGTTGAGTCACCTGCCCACCTAGAGAAAGGACAGGGCTCTGGGGCTGGCTAAATCTGGATGCCATTTCTCATTCAGTCCCTTGGCTGCAACGTCCTTGTGTTTCACTCTTCCCAGGCTGGTTTCCCTGATGGTGACACATTCCCTGCTTTCCATCTGCCTGCCATAAGAAGAATCTTTTTCTGTAATACTCTAACACCCTTGGGGCTCCCTGGAGCAGACCGCAAGTTGACAAGACTCCCTCTGAATCAACGCATCTGGCCAAAGGTAAGCCACTAAGTCATGTAAGACCCATTCTTGGAACTGGATGGGATTCGTGTTCTCTGTTATTCATACTGCCATACAAAGTGATGTGTGTTTTATGCAAGGGGGAAGGTGATGGGAAGGGAGTATGTACTGGGAAGGCAGGCACCCAACCCATCATGTGCCGTAGGGACTAGCACATGTCCACTACATAAAGCCATGTAACACGTGATCTACCACAGAATGCGATGGTCAGTTTTATAAGATGGACAAACATGAGAGTGCCTGCTAGTATTATCACCATCATCATCACACCAGAGATGATTCCATGGCATGGGACCTGCCTCTGGTAGAGATAAACAGTGCTCTCTGTACAAGGGGACTTCAAAAAGTCCGTGGAGGGACTGGCACTGTGGCGTAGCAGGTAAAGCTGCCACCTACAGTGCCAGCATCCCATATGGGCACTGGTTTGAGTCCTGGCTGCTCCACTTCCAATCCAGCTCTCTGCTATGGCCTGGGAAAGCAGTGGAAGATGGCCCAAGTCCTTGGGCCCCTGCACCCTTGTGGGAGACCCAGAGGAGGAAGCTCCTGGCTCCTGGCTTTGGATAGGCACAGCTCCGGTTGTTGTGGCCAACTGGGGAGTGACCCAGCAGATGAACGACCTCTCTCTCTCTCTCTCTCTCTCTCCCTCCCCCTCTCCCTCTCCTTCTCTCTCTGTGTAACCCTGAATTTCAAATAAATAAATAAATCTTTAAAAAAAAGTCCATGGAAAAAGGAACTAAAAGATAACTTTATTTTGGTGCAACACGTATTTGAAACCCATGCCTTTTTAATTTTTTTTTTTTTTTTTTTTTTTTTTACAATTTGCACTTCCCATGGACTTTTTCAAAACTCTTTCTCATTTGGTTCTCAGGAAAGCTTAGTGTCTTCCAGCAGTTACTTTAGAAAAGGAGCTGTCTTTAAGAGCAGGTGCAAGTTTTCCTTGCTCCTTCTTCCTGTGATGTGTCACATGCTACTGCTGCAAGCAGCTCCCAGGGGTTTGCTGTGACTCATTCCTATCTCAAGCTCTTAATTGCTTCCGAATCACCTGATGTTTTACAAAGATGTTTTTCAGGTTTTTCAGTTATGCTCAAAAAGGAGACAACAGCCAACAATCCTGAACTGGTTTAAACCCTACTGTAAAGGCAACTCCTGTGCAGATGTGTCCAAAATTGTTCCGGGTCACCTTTGGCTTCATTTTAATGCTCAGATCCCTCCCCCTGGAGGAGCCTAAACCTCTTGCCTCATGTTCATGATACAGCACATTTCTGAGCCGGAACTGCATGAGCTGTGCGCCCCCCCCCCCCCATGCAATTTCTTTCTTTCTTCTTTTTAAAGATTTTATTTATTAATTTGAGAGGTAGAGTTACAGACAGTGAGAGGGAGAGACAGAGAGAAAGGTCTTCCATCTGCTGGTTCACTCCCCAAACGGCCACAACAGCTGGAGCTGTACTGACCTGAAGCCAGGAGCCAGGTGCTTCTTCCTGGTCTCCCATATGGATGAAGGGGCCCAAGGACTTGGGCCATCTTCTACTGCTTTCTCAAGCCGTAGCAGAGAGCTGGATGGGAAGAGGAGCAGCTGTGACTAGCACCGGCACTGATATGGGATGCCGGTGTCGCTGGCGGAGGATTAACCTACTACGCCACAGTGCTGGCCGACTCCCATGCAATTTCAGGAATGTCCCCTCTTGCATATTCATCTCCCCCTTAAAATCAAACATACTCATGGCTTTGAAAATCATTCCCTGTGGTCTCCTTATTTACTGAAAATAAATTACATGTTGTGTGGCTGTGGCTTTGGGCAGAGGTTTTGACCCATCCCGGTTCAGTGATGGTATTTTGACCTTGGAAATTTCATACTGCAAGGTGCACAGCACTAGATCGGGGACTCTCCATCATCTAAACCAGGTGAAGCTTCTGCCATCCCTGCTGGGCGGGACATGAGCTGCTGTGCTTAACCCAGGACATTTCAAGGTTCCTATTACCATGTTATAAATGATAATCTATCCCAATTAGATTATCATTTCAGGTTTTTATACCTGGGATTGTTTGGGCACTGTTATCAGCTTTAAGGACTTTTAATATTTATACTGTAATAGTCATCTTAACTGGGAATAGCTGCTGGCTTATTGAAACATTTTCTCTATATTATCCAATCTCAGTCTCTTTTTTAAGGTAAATGAATATATAAATGATAAATGAACATATAAAACATGGCTTTGCTTACCAAGTGCCACCATTGACCCTATAGGTTAACTCAAGCACACAGTATTTTTCTTTAAAAAAGATTTGTTTATTTATTTGAAAGGCAGAGTTATAGAGAGGCAAGGGCAAAGAGAAAGAGGTCTTCCATCCACTGGTTCACTCCCTAGATGGCCACAAGGACATGAGCTGGGCCAATCTGAAACCAGGAGCCAGGAGCTTCTTCCAGGTCTCCTACATGAGTGCAGGGGCCCAAGGTCTTGGGCCGTCTTCTACTGCTTTCCCAGGCCACCACAGGGAGCTGGATTGGAAGAGGAGCAGCCAGGTCTTGATCCAGCACCCATACAGGATGCTGGCACTGCAGATAGCAGTTTTACCCACTATGCCACAGCACCGGTCCTGCACACATTACTTTTATGAGTCAAACTGTTAAGCTTGAAAGTCTGAGTGTCATGATTAAGTGTTACAGTAACTTTTATAAAAGAGCCCACTTAAAAGCCCACCTAAGGATGTACAGTTTGGCACACGCTCACTTGGACTTACCTCTAATGATAGAGCTAGAAACATGCCATGGGATTCTAAGTCCCATTAAGGTAGCATGTACCAATGCCATCTTACTAGTTAAAGTGATCAGTTTCAGTTCACAATTGATCATAATGATAGGATTAAGTGTCAAAGAGATCACATAAACAAGACCAGTGTCTGCTAATAATAACTGATAGAATTAAAAAGGAGAGAACGATCCAACATGGGAAGCTGGATACACAGCAGACTCATAGAATGGCAGATGCCCTAAACAGCACTCTGGGCTCAGAATCAGCCCTTAAGGCATTCAGATCCGGCTAAAAATCCCATGAGAGTTTCTCAGGCATGGAAAGCCAAGACACTGTGGCAAAAAATGACCTAAATGAAAGATCTCTGTGAGTGAGATCCAATGGAAAGAACGGGCCATCAAAGAAGGAGGTGCCTTTCTCTGAAGGGAGGAGAGAACTTCCACTTTGATTATGGCCTTGTCTAAATAATGTCAGAGTTTGTGGACTCAAGAGGCTTCCATAGCCTTGGCAGCTCATGACAAGAGCCTCGGGTGATTACTGACGACATAATTGAATTGAATTGTTAAATCAACAACGGGAGTCACTGTGCACTGTGCACTTACTCCCCATGTAGGATCTCTGTCCTTAATATGTTGTACTATAAGAATTAATGGTATGTCTTCAAACAGTACTTTATACTTTGTGTGTCTGTGTGGGTGCAGTCTGTTGAAATCTTTACTTAGTATATACTAAGTTGATCTTCTGAATATAAAGATAATTAAAAATGAATCTCAATGAAGAATGGGATGGGAGAGGGAGTAGGAGATGGGATGGTTGCGGGTGGGTGGGAGGTTATGGGGGCAAAAACTGCTATAATCCAAAAGTTGTACTTTCAAAATTTATATTTATTAAATAAAAGTTTTTTTAAAAAAGAAAAACAAAACCAGACAAAAAAAGCCCACCTAAGAAAACAAGTGAGCTACACTGAAACTTGCTTCCACACTGAGATAATAGTGTGAGATTTATCACATCACAGCACCAGTGGGACTGCCCACAGCTGCCCACAGGATAATCCTGGCCCCTGAGTCCCACCAGAGCAAAGCCGGCACTCACCATAAATATGGCATGACCCGAGGCCGCAGGCACACAAAAGCACCTGATGTCCCTCCAAGTGGAATGTTCCTAGGGCTCAGGGTTTCTTTCAGCCTTTCTTTGGGAAGTATGGGGCTCAAGCAAGTGCTGAATGTAGCGTTTTATGCCCAAGTGTAGGATAGGGGCCTGGAATGAGGAAGAAACATCCCTACTACATGATGGATAATAATTCCCTTCTTCAGAATTCTCAGCGTCAATGGAGTTAGTAACTACAGAGATCATAAGAGACCCTAGGAGTGTAACCAGACAAGCACAGGGATGTATGTGCATGAGTTTCACGATCTATTCAGGTGATGGTGGGAAGTTGGGGTTAGGAGCCTCGTGACAAGCATTTGTCAACGGCTGTATTTTTTTTTTTTTTTTTTTTTTTGACAGGCAGAGTGGACAGGCAGAGAGAGAGAGAGACAGAGAGAGAGAAAGGTCTTCCTTTGCCGTTGGTTCACCCTCCAATGGCCGCCGTGGCCGGTGCACCATGCTGATCCGAAGCCAGGAGCCAGGTGCTTCTCCTGGTCTCCCATGGGGTGCAGGGCCCAGGCACTTGGGCCAACCTCCACTGCACTCCCGGGCCACAGCAGAGAGCTGGCCTGGAAGAGGGGCAACTGGGACAGAATCCGGCGCCCCGACCTGGACTAGAACCCGGTGTGCCGGCGCCGCAAGGCGGAGGATTAGCCTATTGAGCCGCAGCGCTGGCCAATGGCTGTATTTTATTCATTCATTCATTCTACTCATTCCTTAGGTGAGTAGCATTTGCTGGGGGCTAGGAGAAAGCAGAATGTTTCACCATGCAAATATGCTTCAAGCCCTCAGGAAATGTATTATGTATTAGTTAAGGGCTAGAGGGGTAAGTGAAAAGGCCAGGGCAAAAAGGCGTGATGGAGATCAGGATGGGTTGCTAGAAAGTGTGCTGGGAGTAGCTTAGGTGGGTAATGCCACCGGTTAGGGGTGCTCCCCAGTGACTCCCGCTGTTCAGTCCTCTGGCCACTTTAAGTACAGGGTTTGGGCCCACATGTGTGTCCTCTGGACTCTCTCACCTTGTAGTGGGGAAGATCCTGATTGCACTCCTGGGTCTCCCTTGGAAGATAGCTGCTGTGTGAGGAATAAATGGGTGTGTTGCCATAGTGATGAATCTGGGCTGTCAACACATCTATTACAGCATAGTCTACAAGATGCGACTCACTCAGTGCCTAACAGACCTGAGCGGCAGCAGGATCCAGGCTGAAAACAGTGCTAGGGGCTTAAAGAGTTCGGTATGATTGGCTCAGAGAGCATTCGAAGGCCAGCAGGAAGGTTGAAGGATAGATATAGTCGAGGCTTTGAAAAGCTGGCACCATGGCACAGCAGGTTAATCTTCTGCCTGCGGTGCCGGCATCCCATATGGGTGCCAGTTCGAGTCCCGGCTGCTCCTCTTCCAATCCAGCTCTCTGCTGTGACCTGGGAAAGCGGTGGAAGATGACCCAAGTGCTTGGGCCCCTGCACCCTGCATGGGAGACTGGGAGGATGCACCTGGCTCCTGGCCTCAGATCAGCACAGCTCCACCGGTTGTGGCCATCTGGGGAGTGAACCAATGGAAGGAAGAGGGGAGAGTGAGGTCACTAGCACAGCCTTGGGAGGGAGCCCACAATGCACCTGCACAGGTCATCATTTTTCTAAATTTGCAAACATGAAATAGTTCAGGCTGCTGATCCCTCTACTGCAACTTCTCTGTCACATCTCTCCAATCAGGTGACTTTGCAGAAGCTGTCCATAGGCTTGGGGTGTGTTGAGTTGGGGGTGTCGTTTGGGTTTGGTGGCATATAGTTATGTAAGCTGTCACACGTTCATACAGTCAAGTTGTTGCTGCTCCTCAGGGTGAATGGCTTCCAGGAAGACCCGTCCTCCCACTGTGTCCATTCAGCTCACGAAACACAAAGGCCCAGTCACAGATCACATAGAAACTTGTGGGGCCGGCGCTGTGGCATAGCGGGTAAAGCCACCACCAGCAGTGCTGGCATCCCATACAGGCGCTGGTTTGAAACCTGGCTGCTCCACTTCCAATCCAGCTCCCTGCTGTGGCCTGGGAAAGCAGTAGGAGATGGCCCAAGTGCTTGGGCCCCTGCGCCCACATAGGAGATCTGGGAGAAGCTCCTGGCTTCGGATCAGCTGAGATCTGGCCGTTGTGGCCAATTGGGGAGTGAACCAGTGGGTGGAAGACCTCTCTCTCTCTCTCTCTCTCTCTGTCTGTCTCTCCTTCTCTTTCTGTGTAACTCTCACATTCAAGTAAATAAATATATTTTTGAAAAAAAAAAAAAAACAGCCTCTGCATTTGGGTGTGGCTTGTTAGAAGGCAGTAGAGAACTGGAGTAGAATCATTGTGTTATAATATAGACAGTTTCAGACTAAATCTTTGCTGCCAGTACCATCAAGAGGCTGGGTTTTGGGGCTGGTGCTGTGGCACAGTAGGTTAATCTTCTGCCTGTGGCGCTGGCATCCCATATGGGTGCTGGTTCTAGTCCTGGCTTCTCCTCTTCTGATCCAGCTCTCTGCTATGGCCTGGGAAAGCAGTAGAAGATGGCCCAGGAGCTTGGGCCCCTGCACCTGCGTGGGAGACCTAGAAGAAGCTCCTGGTTCCTGGCATCAGATCAGCACAGCTCTGGCCATTGTGGTCATCTGGGGAGTGAACCAGCAGATGGAAGACCTCTCTCTGTCTCTACCTCTCATTGCCTGTAACTCTACCTCTCAAATAAATAAATAAAATCTTTTTTTTTTTTAAAGAGGGTGGGTTTCTTTCCTTTCCCCTTGAACTTGGGCTAGCCTGTGACTGCTCACCCAATACGGTACAGCAGAAGTGATATGCCAGTGCCGAGGCCTGGCTTTTTAAAAAATTATCTGTTTATTTCATCTACTTAAAAGGCAGAGCATACAAGAGAGCTAGAGATAGGGAAATGGATATATATCTATATCCTATATCTGTATATAGAGAGATCTTCCATCTGCGGGTTCACTTCCCAAATGCTTGCAATAGCCAGGGATAAGCCAGGCTGAAGCCAGGAGCCCAGAACTCCCTCCAGGTCTCCCATGTGAGTGGCAGCGACCCAAGCATTTGGGCCTTCACCTGCTGCCTCCCAAAATGCGTTAGCAGGGAGAAAAATTGGAAGTGGAGCAGCCAGCACTCTGATGTTGAATGTGAGTATGGTAAACAGTGGCTCCACCCATCACACCACGACGCTTGTCCGTGGGACCTGGCTCAAAGAGATTGGCAGGTTCTATACTCTATCTGGGAGCAACGTCCACTGTGAAGGAAGTTCAGCCAGCTTGTTAAAGGAGTCAAGGAGTCTGCTCCAAGTGCATCCCAGCATGGAGGGCTGGGCCCCCTAGATCAGCTTGGCCATCCCCTGATGCCTCTGCGTGACCCCACTGACTCCATAAGGAGCAGAAGAATCATTGAGCTATGTGCTGCTCAAGTCCTTGACCCATGACATTGTGACATATAATAACATGGTTATTGGTGTTAATTTTTTAAAGATTTATTTATTTGAAAGTCAGATTTACACACACATACATACACACACGCACACAGAGAGAGAGAGAGAGAGAGATCATCCTTCTGCTGGTTCACTCCCCAGATGGCCACAACGACCAGGGTTGGGCCAGCCCAAATCCAGGAGCCAGGAGCTTCTTCTGGGTCTCCCCTGTGGGTGGCAGTGGCCCAAACACTTGAGCCAACTTCCTCTGCTTTTCCCAGGTGCATTTGCAGGGAGCTGGATCGGAAGTGGTGTAGCTGGGACAGAAATCGGTACCTATATGGGATGCTGGCATTGCAGGCAGCGGCTTTACCTGCTATGTGACGATGCCAGCCCACATGGTTATTGTTTAAAGCTACTAAATTTTGGAGTAGTGTGTTATGAAAAAGTAGAAAAGGATCATGGAGACAAGAGATTTTTGCATATTCATGTAGAATTACCAATAATGATTATAATGGTAAAGCAGAAAGAAATTAAATTATTTTTAATAAAATCAATTTCAATCAGGGAAGACTGAGTTTCCTTTCTGCTTTTTCTGTGGAAAATGCTATACAACTATTTTCATATGAAGAAGCTAAAGAGTAAGTAGCCAGAAAAAGTAGTAAAAATGTATTACAGGGGTCAGCGTTTCGGCCTCACAGGTTAAGCTACCATTTATGATACTGGCATCCCATATTGGAGTGGTGATTTGAATCCTGGCTACTCTGCTTCCAATCCAGCTCTCTGCTAATGCATCTGGGAAAGCAGTGGAAGATGGCCTAAGTGCCCAGCCCCTGCCACCTACATGGGAAACCTAGATGGAGTTCCTGGCTCCATGTTTAATCCTGGTCCAGGACTGCCTTTTGCAGTCATTTGGGGAGTGAACTGGCAGATGGGAAATCTCCCTCTCTTTCTCTGACACGCTGCCTTTCAACTAAATGAATAAAATAAACCTTTAAAAACATATTGTATCTACATATCATAAGGTTGTTAGTTATAATAGATTAAAAGAGAGTCAATTACACTGTGGCAAAAAATGACCTAATGGAAGATCTCTGTGAGTGAGATACCAGTGGAAAGAACGGGCCATCAAAGAAGGAGGTGCCTTTCCCTGAAGGGAGGAGAGAACTTCCACTTTGGTTATGGCCTTGTCTACATAAGATCAGAGCTGGCTAACTCAAGAGGCTTCCATAGTCTTGGCAGCTCATGATGAGAGCCTCGGGTGATTACTGATGACATAAATAAGAGTGTCAATTGTTAAATCAACAACAGGAGTCACTGTGCACTGTCCTTAATGTGTTGTACTATTTGAATTAACGGTGAAACTAGTCTTCAAACAGTACTTTATACTTTGTGTGTCTGTGTGGGTGCAAACTTGATATCTTTACTTAGTATAGAGTTGATCTTCTGTATATAAAGATAAGTAAAAATGAATCTCAATGAAGAATGGGATGGGAGAGGGAGTAGGAGATGGGATGGTTTGCAGGTGGGAGGGTGGTTATGGAGGGAAGAACCGCTATAATTCAAAAGTTGTACTTTCAAAATTTATATTTATTAAATAAAAGCTTTCTAAAAAAAAGAGTCAATTAGTAAAAAACAGAATTTCATGAAAGATTTGCAGTAGTTAATCTTTGTTTTAAAAATGTGTAATTTGTCATGTCTTCCTCTTCAGTTTAGGAGAAATATTCAGTTTCGTGCTTAATTTTCTTTCCTGTACTTTGGTGTTGTTTTCTTTGGTGACGCTCTGCAACTTTTCAGAATACTTTGATCTGGCCGGCACCGTGGCTCACTAGGCTAATCCTCCGCCTGTGGCGCCGGCATAATGGGTTCTAGTCCCGGTTGGGTGCCAGATTCTGTCCCGGTTGCCCCTCTTCCAGGCCAGCTCTCTGCTGTGGTCAGGGAGTGCAGTGGAGGAGGCCAAGTGCTTGGGCCCTGCACCCCATGGGAGACCAGGAGAAGCACCTGGCTCCTGCCTTCGGATCTGCGTGGTGCGCTGGCTGCAGCGGCCATTGGAGGGTGAACCAACGGCAAAGGAAGACATTTCTCTCTGTCTCTCTCTCTCACTGTCCACTCTGCCTGACAAAAAAATAAACAAAAGAGAAACCAGAGGAAAAAAAAGAATACTTTGATCAAGGAGAAGGTTCTATGAACTTCCAAAGAGAAGAAAAAACACAAAGCATCATATGCACAGGATCCCATATCAGAATGGCTTTGGAATTTTCAACACCACTGGCAGATAAAACCTAACTTTCAGTGTGAAAATACTTCCAGCCTAGGATTCAATACATGGTGAAACCCTGAATCAAATGAGAGAAGAAGAGGAATACTTTCAGGCCAGTGAGTGTATAAGGTCTTAAAGATTTCACCATGTGTCTTATTTTAGGAAAGTGCTAAACAATGTGTTCCAGCCTATCTGAACGGAAGCAAACAGGATGTGACTTAACTCTGACACACTTGCTTTTCCAAAAGCTGTGTGTTTGCTCCAGAGGCCACATAGTGGACTTTGCCAGAATTACCATGACTGGCACTTTGGGGCAGTAACAGCCAATGTCCAAAGCCCACGGGAGAGAAATTATAAAGGTCACCTTATCGGCTGCATTTCTGAATAAACAGCATTACAAAGAAAAATTGTATAAGAAATGAAATTTGAAAAAAATATACACAGGTGGTTTTATGATTTTTTTTTCCTTTTGAGCACTGTTTAT
Source organism: Oryctolagus cuniculus (assembly GCF_051225735.1). Lineage (NCBI taxonomy): Eukaryota > Metazoa > Chordata > Mammalia > Lagomorpha > Leporidae > Oryctolagus > Oryctolagus cuniculus. Next base: position 44,691,456 of record NC_142882.1, read on the forward strand.
GTAATCTAAAATTCAGATTGTTAGTACAATGTCTGTCAGTATTTATCTTCCCCTGTCTCTACTCCTTTATAGCTTAATCACAAAGCGACCATCTAGTTACATTATCAACACAGGGACCCTCTCTGGTCCTTTCTCAATCACTATTTCCATGCCCCTCCTCCTAAAAATGTCTGAGAATCTTGACTTTTATTGTTACCAGTCCCTCACTTTTATAGATGTCAGTGTTGTCTTCTTTTTTTTATTTTTTAAAAGATTTATTTATTTGAAAGTCAGAGTTACATACAGAGAGAAAGAGAAGCATAGAGAGAGAGAGAGGTCTTCCATCCACTGGTGCACTCCCCAGATGGCCGCAACAGTCAAAGCTGCACCAATCCGGAGCCAGGAGCCAGGAGCTTCCTCCAGGGCTCTCATGCAGGGGCCCAAGGACTTGGGCCATCTTCCACTGCTTTCCCAGGACACAGCAGAAAGCTGGATCAGAAGTGGAGCAGCCAGGTCTTGAACCGACACCCATGTGGGATGCCAGCGCTTCAGGCCAGGGCGTTAACCTACTGTGCCACAGCACTGGCCCCATCTTTAACACCTGCAACAGCCGGGGCTAGGCCAGGTTGAAGCCAGCAGCCAGGGGCTCAACCTGGGTATCCCATATGGGTAGCAGGGACCCAAGTACTTGAACCATCACCTGCTGCTCCCTCCCCTGGCCCCTGGCCCAGGATGAGCGCTAACAGGAAGCTGGAATCAGAAGAAGAGCCAGGCACTCTGTAGGAGTCACACTTTGCAGGTCTCATCTTAACAGCTGCATCAAACGCCTGCCCTGATATTGTTTCACTCTTTAACATGCGTTGTCATATATTGCCATTAAAATTTAAATATTTGAGTTTTATGCACATGGAATCATACAATATACATTTTTATACACAAGTACTTCTAAAAGTTTGTGAAAGATAAGATTATTTTGGTGCAAAACATATTTGAAATCTATGTAGAAGTTTTTCCTTTTTTTAATAAATATTTTATTTATTTGAAAGTCAGAGTTACACAGAGAGAGGTAGAGAGGTAGAGAGAGGTTTTCCATCCACTGGTTTACTCCCCAATTGGCCACAACGGCCAGAGCTGTGCCGATCTGAAGCCAGGAACCAAGAGCTTCCTCCAGGTCTTCCCATGCACGTGCAGGGGCCCAAGGACTTGGGCCATCTTCTACAGCTTTCTCAGGGCATAGCAGAGAGCCGGATCGGAAGTGGAGCAGCCAGGTCTCCAACCGGCGTCCATGTAAGATGCTGGTACTGCAGGTGGTGCCTTTACCTGCTACCCCACAGCTCTGGCCCCAGAATTTTTTCATAACATGCATTTTCCTTTAGCTTTTTGCGGACCCCTGTATGCACGGATGTAACAAAAATTTTGCACTAAAATATCTTTTCAGTCTACCTTTCATGAACTGCTTGAAGTATCTTTAGGTTGCTGGTTCCTTTCACTCAGCTGTTCTTTTTGGTATTGGTTAGGCTTGCTTTATATATATGTATGTATGTATGTATGTATGTATATATATTTACATTTTTATTTACTTGAAAGTCATCCATCCAGGTCTCCTACCTGGGTGACATTTGAACCATCACGTGTGTCTCCCAGAGTGTATATTAGCAGGAAGTTGGTTCGGAAGTGGAGCTGGAACTCTAACCCAGGTACTCTGATGGGGGATGCTGGTGTTCCCAGTGGTGCCTTCACTACGGCACCAAACACCCACCCCTGCGTGGGATTTCACTGTGTGACTGGACCAAGGTTGAGTTCTCGGCTTCTACTGATGCATACCTGAGTTGTTTCCAGCTTCGAGGAATACTAGTGCAGGAAGGATATTGTTCATAAGTAAGAGGCAGAAAAATACATTTTACACATTTTTAAATTCAAGAACACTTACTCACCCTTGCAAATGGCAGGCTTACTTCTGTTATCTCCAGCATAACGACAGTTTACTTATATAAACGCAGCCAGCCACGTTGAGTGCAACTTTTTCTATTCATTCTTACCTGTTACTTTCTCCATTGTACAGGTGCAGTATTGTTAGCATTCAGAAACAAAGGACTCATAGTTGTCGAACTAGCCATTGGACAAATGAGCACGGCGCGTTCTGATCTACAACATTCAAAATGGAAACAGATCCAGGTCTCTCGGAATCCAGTTAGGGCAGATTTCTAGAAAGTTCTTTAGGTGTAATGGAGTAGTCAAAATATCACCAGTTCATGCTGTCTGGGAAGGTCCTTGGTTCAGTGCTAGTGCAAATAAAAGACAATTGGAAGGAAGGCTGGGGGAAGATAAGGCAAAGAGTAAGTGGATTATCCTGTTGTGAGAGTCAGGTGCTCAGTGGTGAGGCTGGATTGGATCTTGGGATAGCCAAATATGCCACTAAAAGGAGTCACTTCTAAGAGTTCCGATGAGGTATTGCTGCCTGTATAGTATAGCAAGACAGTCGCATACACTCAAATGTGTTTGTTTTCATGTCGCTGGCATCGTGTGGGGGGAGGGGGAGGGAAGAAACACTGATACACGACAACTGGCAGGAGAAACACTTCACGTTTAATTTGCGGTTAGATCAAAAACATCTTCTGAAATTGAATTCCGGTTTGAAGTCCTTTGGCAGGCGCAGTAAGACATCCTGCCTAGCAAAAGGGAGACTGAATTTCATCAGGAGCAATGAATGGGTGGCCTTTAATTGCCAAAGTTTGGCCAAACATCAGAAAGAATAGGATAACACCCAAAATGGAGCAAGAAGTAGACTTGAAAGGAGCGAGGCTGCTGCTCGTGGGCTTCTCAGCCTCGTTGTGGGACAGGAGACTCTCTGCCCATCAGTCCTCAAGACTGCAAATAATCACAAAGGAAATCAATTCTGTCCTGCGTTTACCTAGGAGACTTTCCAAAGAATGATGGACTCACAGATTTGTAATAAAATACAATCATTAGAAATATTTGGATCAAGTCCACTAAAGGCCATTGACAGACAGTTTCTTAAATCGGCAATCAATTTATTCAGTTATATTCTATTGGCTTAGGAAATATGAGGTATCTTCAAAAAGTTCCCGGAAAATGTATTCTATGAGAACAATTCTATGTGGATCTCATGGTATTTTGCACCAAGGCAAACACCTCTTAATTCTATTTTTGAACTTTAAAATAGCTTATTTACTTGTATTTATTTGAAAGAGAGAAAGAGCAAGAGAGAGAGAGAGGAGAGAGAGAGAATCTGCTGGTTCACTCTGCAAATCTTTGCAACAGCCAGGGCTGCGCCAGGCTAAAAAAGTCAGGGGCCAGGAACTCCATCTAGGTCTCCTACGTGGGTAGGTGGTACACAAGTTCCCACGGCATCATTTCCTGCCTCTCGGGGTACACATTACTGGGAAGCTGGATCAAAAGAGGAGGTGGGACCCGATCCCATGCACCACCTCACTGGCTGCAGGTGTCTCGGCTGCTGAACCATGACATCCACCCCTCCATTAACTTTTGGAAACACCATTGCACTACACTGCAGTTTAGCTACAGACAGACAAGTGGACTGTACTGAAGCAATTTGAAATGTGCTATATAACCGACATTTTATGTGACTATAAATTGAACAATTTCATGTGTATCCAGTTTCATGTTCAAATTTCTGAGAAATCTAGAAAATATTTGGTAGGGCCAAATTTCTGAGAAATTAAGAAAATATTTGGTAGTGGTGTATGAGCTTAGGAGTAATTTTTTCTGAAAGGCAAAGAGAGAGAGAGATCTATTCTGCTAGTTTGCTCCCTAAATGCCCTCAAAACTGAGGCCAGATCAAGCTGAAGTCAGGAGCCCAGAACTCAATCTTGGTCTCTCATGTGGGTGGCAGGGCCCCAAGCACTTCAGCTATCTTCTTAAGCAGTCATCTGCTACTCCATAGAGTACATGTGAGCAGCAAACTGGAATTGCGACTCAAACCCAAACGTTCTGATATGAGATGCAGGCAACTTACCTGCCACAACATATGCCTGCCCAGGAATCATTTTGTTTAGAATTTACTGAACATGATCAAGTCCTGGTGCTGAATTACTAAAAAAGAAATGTTGGTCTTAATAACAAAATAAGAATTTAAAAAATATGAGATGTTAAGGTAAACCTACAGGATGAGGTTTTTTTAAAAATTTATTTTATTTATTTGAAAGACAGAGTTGCAGAGAGAGGGAGAGGGAGAGAGAGAGAGAGAGAGAGAGAGATCTTCTGATGGTTCATTCCCCAAATGATTGCAATAGCCACAGCTGAGCCAATCCAAAGCCAGGAGCTTCTTTCAGGTCTCCCACATGGGTGTAGGGGTACAAGGATTTGGATCATCTTCCACTGCTTTCCTTGGCACATTAGCAGGGAGCTGAATTGGAAGTGGAACAGCTGGGACTCAAACTGGCACCCATATGGGATACCAGTGCTGTAGGCTGGGGCTTTAACCCTCTGTGGCACAGTGCCAGCGTGTGTGTGTGTGTGTGTTTACGATTGATTTATTTATTTGAAAGTCAGAGTTACATAGAGAGAGGGAGAGACTGAGATCTTCCGTTTGCTGGTTCACTTTCCAAATGGCCACCATGGCTAGGGCTGGACCAGGCAGAAGCTTTTGGGTTTCCCATGAGAGTGCAGGAGCAAGTGGGCCATCTTCCAGTGCTTTCCCCAGGCCATTAGCAGGGAGCTGGATCAGAAGTGGAGCAGCTGGGACTGGAACTGGCGTCCATATAGCATGCTGACACTGCAGGCAGTGGCTTCACCTGCTATGCCAGAACATTGGCCCCATTTTTGGTTTATTTTTTTTTAATTTTTAAAAATTTTTTTAAAGATTTATTTGAAAGGAAGAGTGACAGAGAGCTAGGGAGAGACAGAGAGATCTTCCATCTTCTGGTTCACTTCTCCAATGGCTGCAACAATCAGGCCTGGGCCAGACCAAAGCCAGGAACCAGGAACTCCATCCTGGTCACCCACATGGGTGGCAGGGGCTCAGACATCTGGGCCATTATCTGCTGCATTCCCAGGAGAGTTAGCAGGAAGTGGGTTCAGAAGCACAGCAGCCAGGCCTCACAATTGTGTTCCCATGTGCGATGCGGGCATCACACGCTGAGGCTTCACCCGCTGTGCCATGACACCAGTCCCGTAAATAAGGATTGTTAAAACATGAAGCATGTTACCCAGAAGTGTCAGGATTTCTCCACTGAAAATAAGTTAAATGTCCAGCTGGTTTCTCCTTACTGCTCCCCATGGCAGAGCTTTTTTCCTACAGGCAATGTACAAGAGATAAAAATATTCCTAATAATGAATCAATTCCTGGATTTAAGTTTCTTTAGATGCCTTTAGCTCCTCAGTTCCTTCCTTTCTTTTTTTGTGATGGGGGTGGTAAGGAGAGGCTGGAAGAAGCAGCACAAAATTACAGGACAAATTAAGCAGCTGAATGTTTCACATGTATAGACTCAACAAGAACCTTAGGTTTCAGGCTGGCGCCGCGGCTCACTAGGCTAATCCTCCGCCTTGTGGCGCTGGCACACCGGGTTCTAGTCCCGGTCAGGGCGCTGGATTCTGTCCCAGTTGCCCCTCTTCCAGGCCAGCTCTCTGCTGTCGCCAGGGAGTGCAGTGGAGGATGGCCCAAGTGCTTGGCCCTGCACCCCATGGGAGACCAGGAGAAGCACCTGGCTCCTGCCATCGGATCAGCGCGGTGCACCGGCTGCAGCACGCCGGCCCGATGGCCATTGGAGGGTGAACCAACGGCAAAGGAAGACCTTTCTCTCTGTCTCTCTCTCTCACTGCCTGTCAAAAAAATTTAAAAAAAAAAAAAGAAAAAAAAAAAACCTTAGGTTTCATACATGTGTTGTAATTAATACAGAGTATTTTTGCTGGAAGTTACTATGAAATTACCAAACTTTTGTTGGCTTTGCTGAGTTTCTAGAATACAGTAGATATTTCGTTTTTTAAAGATTTATTTTTAATTTATCTGAAAGAGTTACAGAGAGAGAGAGAGAGAGAGAGAGAGAGGTCTTCCATCCACTGATTCACTACCCATATGGTCGCAACAGCCGGAGCTGCGCTGATCCAAAGCCAGGAGCCAGGAGCTTCATCTGGGTCTCCCACATGGGTGCAGGGGCCCAAGGACTTGGGCCATCTTCCACTGCTTTCCCAGGCCATAGCAGAGAGTTGGATTGGAGGAGGCGCAGCCGGGACTAGAACCGGTGCCCATATGGGATGCTGGCGCTTCAGCCCAGGGCTTTAGTCCGCTGCACCACAGTGCCGGCCCCACAGTAGGTATTTCATAAATGGTCAAGCTTCAAACATTAACTGACATTTTGCAAGCCCTTACCATGATCCGTGCACTATTCTGAAAGTGCTTGACATAGTTTAAACAATTATTTATTCATTTTCATTTTATTTGAAAGGTGGGGGGGCGTGAGGGGGAGAGAATCTTTCATCATCTGCTGGTTCACTCTCCACGTGTCTATGTCAGGCCAAAGCTAGGAGGCAGGAACTTCCTCTGGGTCTCCCACGTGGGTGGTAGGAGTCCAAGCCTTTGAGCCATCACCTGCTGCCTCCCATCAACAGGAAACTCACAGGGGAGGTATGGGGGATACAAGACAAACTTCTATAGTGATGATGAGGTGGAGGTTTATTTACAGATCCTCACTGTTCTTGTTGAAAAACCAGCTCCTTGAAATTCAGGCCTGGAGGCGCTCCCATTGTGGCACAGGGGGTTAAGCTAACATCTGCTGGTTGGAGAACTGGCTGATCCACTTCCAATCCAGCTCCCTGCTAATGCTATGGAAGATGGCCCAAATGCTTGGGAACCTGCACCCACGTGGGAGACCCAGAGGAAGTTCCTGGCTCCTGGCCCAGCCCTAGCCTTTGCAGTCCTTTGGGGAATGAACCAGTGGATGGAAGATCTCTGTCTCTCCCGACCGCTGTAGCTCCGACTTCAACATAAATAAATTTAAAAAAAGGGAAAAAATGTAGATACTTAACACATAAATATTTTAAAAATAAAAGAAAGCCAGGGCTGGAGCTCAGAGCTGGTCCTGGGCTTGCAACGGGTTCACAGGGTTTATGGATATTCTGCAAGTCTCTGCACTGAGACAGGCACAGCAGTCAGCAGTCCTGAAACAGGATTTACGTTCTCCCCTTTCTCGGCTCCCGCGGCCCCTTCCTTTTATTCCTGCCTGCCTGCCCCCAGAGCCAGGTGCGCGGTCTGAAATGTCATTCAAAGCGGTGCCACGTCACCCACCCCGGGCCCAGAAGCCAGAGGCGCCGGCGCGGGTCTCCTCCCTCCGCCAGCGTGGACCCGCGCCCCGCCCCACGCCGCTCACCTGCCGCGGGCGTGCACCCCAGCCGGGCCCCCGGGCCCCCAGGCTCCCAGTCCCGCTCCCAGCCCTAGCCCCAGCCCGGGCCCCGGCGCCCCCGCCCCCGCGCCCGGATCCCGGCGGGCTGGGCGCACTCATTTGCATATTCCTACCTTTGTTCCAGGCCAGCGGCCAATCAGCGCGCGGGGCGAGGCGGCGGGCTGGGCGGGGCCGGGGCTGGCGCTGGGGCTGCGGCGGCCGCAGGTTCCCGAGCGGTAGGAGCCGCCGCGGGCGCGCCGCGCACTGCAGCCCCAGCTCCCGCCGCGAGCCTGCGCGCGACCCGCCGAGGGCCCTGCGCACAGCGGCGGCAAGCCGGGGAGCCCCCTACCCCCACTCCCACCTCCTACTCCCCGTTCCGGGCCTGGGATTTACCTGCAGCTGCCGGCCACCACCAGGCTCCACCATGGTGTGCGGGGGCTTCGCGTGTTCCAAGAACTGCCTTTGCGCCCTCAACCTGCTCTACACCGTGAGTGTCCCCGGGGCCCCGTGCACCTGCGCGCGCGGCCTCGCCAGCCAGCCGCTATCGCCGCCTCGCCTCGGTGGTGAGGCCGCGGCTCGGCCGCGCCCCGCACCCACCGCCGCCAGCCGCCTGCTGCTCCTGCTGCTGCTTGCTCCCGGCTCTGCCCGGCTGGGGTGCAGGCGGAGGAGCCGTCGCCCGGGAGGTGGGGGAAGGAACTCGGCCCCCCCCCCCATTTTTTTTTGGCAGAGCGACGCGGGGCGCACCTGGCCAGGCGCGGTGCCTGGCGCGACCCCGCATCGCGGCCGCCGAGCGCGCTCCCGGGGTGCCTGTACCGCCAGCCAAGTTTGTTTCGGGGCTCGCAGAGAGGGGGTTGTCTGAGGCCTCCTACCCGATGATGCGTCCTCCTCGTCCTCCCTCCCCCCTTGGCGTGGAGGCGAGCCCAGGCAGGGCCCCCTGTGGCGTGTCAGACACAAGGGGACAGCTCCGGGAGGGGCCTTCCTGAACTCCCACGCCTGGCAGGGCGGCGGTGGACGCCAAATCCTCCCCAGGATGCCCCCACAGCGCCCAGCCGCTTCCTTGGTCAGTCCACCCGGACCCCGCACCTTTCTATAAATACACCTGCTGCCCCGAGCCCTCGGCCTGGAGACGCACCCGGCTTCCCCGCCTGCCTGGTGGTCGCCGCAGGGGAGAGGGGCTGGGGCTGTAGCCACCACTGCCTTTTGTATTTTGTCTTATTGTTTGAAGGTGGACATGGCTGCGGGGCTTTGAGGGCAAGGCTAGCTCGACTTGGGGGACAGGGCTGGATTTGCAACATCTGGTGGCGCAGCTCCTTGTGAGTAGTGGAGGGGCAGCTCAGGTCCACATCAGAATCCACCTGCCTCACGCGAGCCTCGCTTACAGCACTGTTTGTTGAGTACCTGCTGACCAATGAGCCTGAATGGTATGCTGAGAACTTGAGAGTCCTTATGTCTATCCCTGACTTCTGATATACACTCCCTGTCAATGACTCAGTCGTCTGTTCACCAGAGACTTAATCTTGCAGTGTCGGCTAACACACAATAGAATGTCTGCTCTGCATAGTTGCTTGACTGCTGAGCCTGTATAAATACACATAAAACACACACACACACACACACACACACACAATGTGTATACAGATAGATTTTTAAAGGCAAGTTATTTTGTTGCTTTTCACATATATCATTTCGGGGTCAGTGTTGTGGCCCAGCAGCTTAAGCCACTACCTGTGACTTTTGCATCCCAATATGAGCATCAGTTTGAGGCCCAGCTGCTCCACTTCCCATCCACTCCCTGCTAATGCACCTGGGAAGGCAGTGGATGATGGCCCAAGGAGCTGGGCCCCTGCCGCCCATGTGGGAGACCAGGATGGAGTTCCAGGCTCCTGGCTTTGGCCTGACCCAGTCCTGGTTATTGCGACCATTTAGGGAGTGACCTGGTGGATGAAGATCTCACTGTGCCTTTCTTTCTCTGTACCTCTGCCTTTCAAATGAATAAAATGAATCTTATTTACAGTGAATCAGGACATGGAGGAGAAAGAAAGGGGATTCTTAAGGGACATAGCAAGACTACTTAATATCTATTCTAGATGGTTGACCTTCAGAGTGTGTTTTATGGATCTTAATAGCTATGCAATGAAGCTTAATTAATTGGAAATTCATAGGAGTATAAAAATGGTCAGCCCTTTTCAATCAGAGACTTTTTAGACAAAGGGGCATTTCTTAAAAGGAATTAGTGGCTGCTTGATTCATACACATTGTGCCTAGGCTTAAATCAGTTCAGGAGTTTACCTGGAGGCTAGTGACAAGTGAAAACTGGACCACATCTTAAATAGATGCTGAAAATAGGCCATGGCCATTATTTAGATTCTGTCTTCCGTGATTTCTCCCTTGGTTATCCTAAGATCGAAAAAAAAAATGTGGAGTGGGTAGGGTGGATGGGGTTGAGTCTGAGGACTCAGGAGAGACCCTGCTTTGTAAGGCATGCATAGAAGTTCCTGTGTGGGTTCTGGTCCCACCCTGGCAACGGCCGCTAAAATGTGGGTGCAGCTCCAGGATGAAGTCTGAGCTCATTTCTGAAAGCGACAGCAAAGCTGGGATCACGGATGGGAGTGGCAGGTGTAAAGGCCACAGCCTGCCCCTGACGTCATCGATGCTGTGTCTTTGCAAACCTGGGACAACACCAGGTGAGCTGAGGGCTCAGGGGGCTTGCTAATGAGCCTGCAGTTGGCACTGGATTTGTGATCCAATGGGGCAGGCAGGCCTGTTGCTAAGGGTGGCCTGATCATGGAAATATGGTGATGTGGCAGAGGGCAGTTGTTGCTTTTTTGCTGTGTATGTCTTGGTTGCTGCAGAGCTCCCTATATATGACATGAGGTTGGTGTGGCACAGCTGTGTAAGCCACTTGTGACGCTGGGGTCCCATGTCGGAGTGCTGGTTTGAGCCCTGGTTGCTCCCCTTCTAACCTAGCTTCCTGCTAATGTGCCTTGGAGGGCAGTGGAGTGCTGGGGTCCCTGCCACCCATAAGGGAGACCCAGGCCCTGGCTTTTGCGGTCATTTGGGGGGAATAAACCAGTGGATGAAATATCTCTCTCTCTCTGACATTCTGCCTTTCACATAAATAAACAAACCTTTTTTTGAAAAAGTAATTTTCTACATAACAATAATTATTAAGTGCCTACCATGTGCTATGCCCTGCTCTCAGCCTGGAAATACAGCAGGCGTTAAAATCAGTGTACTCTATTGAAGTTTCGTGTTAGCTACGACCTTTCTACATATGATCTCAAGCACTATATTTAGTCGATAAACATTTGTCCAGTGTGTATACTTTCTGGGAACTGTGGGAAATAACAGTTACATACATAGGCAACTGCCAGCCCTGAGCAAATAGGATCTGGCTAGAGACAGGAAGTGGGAAAATTAAAGCAAGTACTAGGAATATGCAGGCTTTACATCTATAACCTTTAGGGTTATGATAGATCTTTCTGGGTTAAGGGAGTTGAGAGAACACCAAACGTACTATGGAATGGGGGAAAGGTAGAAATAATGTGTGGGTCTTTTTGATAATGTTTAAGATATAAATGCATGTTAAATATATTTTGGGAAAATCTTTCATTTTTAATATTTTATTTCTTAAGATTTATTTTACTTATTTGGAAGGCAGAGTTCCAGAGAGAGAGAGAGAGAGATCCTCCATCGCAAGTTCATTCCCCAGTGGCCCCATCCGCTGCAGCTGGGCCAGGCCAAAGCCAGGAGCCAATAGCCTCATCTGGGTGTCCAAGTACTGGGCCATCTTCTCAGGCACATCAGCAGGGAGCTGAATCGGAAGTGCAACAGCCAGGACTGTAACTGATGCCCATATGGGATATCAATATGCAGGCAGCAGCCTAACCTGCTCTGCCACAGTGCCAACCCCGATATTTTATTTTTATTTGAAATTTTTAGGTTGAAAATATTTTGACATATAGTAAAAATTACTTTAAAAATTATACTAAATGATTTCTGGGAAATGTTAGCAAAATAAGTCAGTGTTATATTAAAGATGCAACATTTTGAAGTTTTATAATGCATTTCCTTGTATGTCTAAACCAGAGAAGAAAGCTATCTTTAAAAAAAACAAAGAAGGGACTAGCATTGTGCTGCAGTGGGTTAAGCTGCTGCTTAGCACACCAGCATCCCCTGTTAGAATGTCAGTTCAAGTCCCGACTGCTCCATTTCCACTCCAGCTTCCTGCTAATGTGCCTGGGAAAGCAGCAGATGGGGACCCAACTGGACCCTGCCACTCACATGGAAGATCTGGATGGAGCTCCTGGCTCCTGGAGTAGGCTTGGCCCAGACCTGGCTATTGTGGGCATTTGGGGAATGAACCAGTGGGTGGAAGATCTCTCTTTCTCTCTGTCTCTCCCTGTCACTCTGTATTTCAAATAAATAGATAAATAAATATCAAAAAGAAAGAAAAATTAGTTGACTTTGTTAAATGGAACCGAACTGAAAAATATGACCAAAAATGTATTCAACAGGACTTTTACAAGTTGTACTACCAATTTTACATACATGTATATGTGTGTATATGTGTATGTGTGTGTGTGTGTGTGTGTGTGTTTGTATGCTGAGTTTGAACTAAGAATGTAAGGGGCAGAGCATAGCTTGTAATCCTGAAACAGGAGGGAAATTTCAGCTTTTGGATATTTATTATTATAAAATCTTTCAAGATTTGTTGTATTTTTTTTCCTTTCTACCTCTTACCTTTGGTTGTTTTGAGAAAAATCATGCAGCATCAAAAATTATGCTGATTTATGTAAATTCTGAGATACTTTGGTTCACACCTTGACATCTCTGGAATTTGGATGCATTTTGTAGATTAAGTGTGCTATAATAAAATCCCTGGATTTGTGGAGAGAACTGTAGTTTTCCAACTCCACTTCTCAGGCAAATAGCTCAATTAATTATGGATTTCAGTTTTCTTCACGTACAAATCGGTGATAGTGTTTTCTGTTCTTGCCCCATGGAATCGTAGTGAAGATAAAATGAGAAAATGTACATAAATGCTTAGGATGTACTATAGAAGTAAAATTATGACGGCTTCCGGTGGAATAAGTTGAATTATTTTAAACCTCTGAGTTACCAGCCAGCATGCCATTCTGAAGAGACTTTCAAGCTATTGGGTTTTTAACATATTTGGGCTGGTGTTAAGTCAGAGATCCCCATGGAGGCCAGAGTTCATACCCTCAGAATAAAATAATGATCTGTCAGTTGTAAGAAAAATATGACTGGCCGGCGCCGTGGCTCACTAGGCTAATCCTCCGCCTGCGGGTTCTAGTCCCGGTCAGGGCGCCGGAGTCTGTCCCGGTTGCCCCTCTTCCAGGCCAGCTCTCTGCTGTGGCCCAGGAGTGCAGTGGAGGATGGCCCAAGTGCTTGGGCCCTGCACCCCATGGGAGACCAGGATAAGTACCTGGCTCCTGGCTTTGGATCAGCGCAGTGCGCCGGCCGCAGTGCGCCGGCCGCGGCGGCCATTGGAGGGTGAACCAACGGCAAAGGAAGACCTTTCTCTCTGTCTCTCTCTCTCTCACTGTCCACTCTGCCTGTCAAAAAAAAAAAAAAAAAAAAAAGAAAAAAAAAGAAAAGAAAAGAAAAATATGACTGAGGTGTCATAAGTACAGATTTGGAATTTCAATATTTTTTAAAATATATGTTTATCTTTAACTGAGATATAGTAATTGTATGTGTTTAGGGGGGTACAATGTGACATTTCTCTTTTTTAAAAAAGATTTATTTTCTTTATTTGAAAGGCAGAATGACAGAGAAAGAGATCTTCCATCCGCAAATGGCCGCAGTGACCAAGGCTGGGCCAGGCCAAAGTCAAGGGCCTGGAACTTCATCCGGGTCTCCCATGTGGGTGGCAGGAGCCCAGGTACTTGGGCCATCTTCCCCTGCACAATAGCAGGGATCTGGATTGGAAGCAGAACAACAGGACTTCCCCGGTATTCCGATATGGGATGCCAGCATCACACGTGATGGTTTGACTTGCTGAGCCACAGGGCCAGTCCCGATGTAACATTTCAGTACTTACAGATATGCGTAATGGTCAGATCAGGGGAATCAGCATATCTGTCATCGAAGACGCTTTTCATTGCTTTGTGTTGGGAACATTCAAAATCCTCCCTCCTAGCTTTTTTTGAACTATTCAGTTAGGGAATTGCAGCTTTTTAGCTTTATATTTTTTGAGTCCTAATCTGGTCCTCAAACTGGTGGGAAATTATAATCTTGTTCATTGTCAGCTCCAAAGTAAATGAGAAACACTCTTACTTCCTCCAGACAGAATCTGCTTCTTGCAGTTGCTTTATAATTATTGGCCTTTTTTTCCTCCAGAATTCTTGTCATTCTTCACATTATTGTCGTTTTATATTTTAAGGTGTGATTAGATTTGTGCTGCTATTTCTGCATTATTTAAAATGATTAAGAAATCTTCGAATATATACTTGCCCTTGGAATTAAGAAAGTGACTATTTGCGCTGTAAATTTTTTGGAATCTGGAATTTTCACAGGACATTATGCTGATGCTTATATGTTCTTGAAATTCCCCAACTTTTGATTTAAAGCTACAGTAACAAAAATGTCTCATTCTTGCTGTTATTCACTTGAAGTAAGCTTATTGATATTGACAGGGCTTAACTGCAAAATTTACTGAAGGCATTTCCAAAGAAAAAACAATTAACCCTCAGGAAATCCGGCCTGTATTTATTTTGTATTAAAAAGAATTTAAAAATAAAAATTTAAAAATTAAAATTGTATGCATTTATGGGTTACTGTGTGATATTTCAAAATATGTATACATTATACAGTATCCACTCAGAGTAAATGATTCTATCTTCTCAAACATTTAACATTTCTTTATGATGAAAGCGTTTAAAATCCTATCTTCTGGGGCTGGTGTTGTGATGTCCCATGGATGCCAGTTTGATTCCTGGCTGCTCCACATTTGATCCAGCTCCCTGCTGATGGCCTGGGCAAAGTAGCAGAAGATGGCCCAAGTATTTGGGCCCTTGCACCCATGTGGGAGACCTGGATGAAGTTCCTGGCTCCTGGTTTCAGCCTGGCCCAGCCTGACTGTGGTGGCTATTTGGGTAGTGAACCAGAGGGTGGAAGATCTCTCTCTCTCTCTCTCTCTCTCTCTCTCTGTGTGTGTGTGTGTGTGTGTCTTTATGCCTCTACCTCTCCTTCTCTGTAACTCTTACTTTCAAATAAATCTTTAAAAACAAAATAGTATACTATCCCTAAAACATCTGAAACAAAGGTTCTTTTTGAATTTTTGTGTATATTTTCAGTCTATTTGAAAGAGAGAAGGAGACAGGGACACTGACAGATATCTCCCATCTGGTTTACTCCCCAAATGCCTGGGACAGCTGGTGCTGAACCAGGGAGCTGGGAGCTCAATCCAGGGGACCCAAGTTTCTGAGACAGGATGTGTAGTAACAGGATGCTGGAATGGGGATTGCGGGTGGGTTTGGAACGCAGGCATCCCAGGTAACATGTCAGCCTGTAGGCCAAATGCCTGTGTCTCAGTGGCTTAATTTATATGTAGTTGGAGATGGCTTAACAGTGGATGCTGTCATCAGAAACACATTTGGTTACTAGTGAAGGCAGACTGGCTTGGGTCCTTGTCACACTGTAGCTGAGTTCATCTCCCAGTCATCTTTCCTCTTTATAAGGAATATTCCAGACCTGCCTGTAGTAACGCATGAAACCTCTGGGAAGTCCAGGTTGCGTAGCTATTCCCTGTAGATTTTTTTCCCGTTCCTGACTTTCTGTCTTTGCCAATCCCATGTTCTTCTTTTTTTAGAAAAGTTACTTAATAAAGGTTCCTATTTCATTTTTCTTTGAAGATTCACTTATTTATTTGAAAGGTAAAGTGACAGAGAGAATCTTCTATCAGCGGGTTCACTCCCCGGATGGCAGGGATAGCCAACGCTGGGCCAAGCTGAAGCTGGGGGTCCAGAACTCCATCCAGGTCTCCCATGCGGGTAGTAGGAGTTCAACTACTTGGGCCATCTGCTGCTGCTTTCCCAGATGCATTAGCAGGGAGCTGGATCTGAAGCAGAGCAGCCGGAACTTGAACCAGTAGTGCTCATATGGGATGCTGGCATTGCAAGTGGCAACTTATTTTAACCTGCTGTGCCACAACACCAGCCCCCCAAAGTTCCTATTTCTTTAATCAGCAAGAAATCTTTTACTGTTTCTCTCTGGTATCTTAGTTCTTGAGTGCTACCCTAGACTAATTCAGCCAGGATTTGGGGAGCAGGAGAATGTTTGGATGTATGCATAATATTTTTTTTAAGATTTTAAATTTCCTAGCTAATTCTCCAGAGAGCTGTAGTTATTGAGATTCTGTTTTGCTTTCTTCTCGTAATCATACCAGCTACACAGGTAGTCTTGAGCCTGTTTGTCTCCTCTGTTAGACTTCTTGCTGGCAGAGGACATAGCTTTGTCTGTGCTCTGTTTTTTTCTTCTTGTTGCATTATTCAGTTTGTAGTTTTTTATATTATTATTATTATTATTATTATTTTAACATAGAGCCCATGTCCTGTAAATCCTTCCTGAATTAAATTTGCAGAGCAGGCTGCCCCCTCTTCTTGCTCTTCCCAGTCAAAACCTGCATAGGGAAAACTTGTATAAAACGATACCTTGTTTTCTTTTCACACTTGATACTTGGTTTCTTTCTCCACTTGATACTTTCTTTTAGTCCTCACTCATCCAAATGAAATCCAAAGCACAGCCAAATATTTCAAAGCCTGAAAGTTAGTATGAGATTAAACATTAGTAATATGAAGTAGGAATTACTTTTATCTGTCTGCTGTGGAATTTAATGTGTCTGGAAATGCTGGTTTTTGGGTGCTATTCTTGGCCAACCTTTCAGACATGTCTGAAGGTTTCCTGAGCCTTTTGCATAAAGAAGTCCAGTAAAACTGTAAGGGTGCTGTTACTGTAGTCAGCTGGTGCTCTTCATATCATGAGTGTAATATAGCCCTCTTCTTTTCTTTGTTCATTCCAATCATAAACACTAACTGAGCACCAATTACAGTGAACAAAACCAACACAAATACCGTGCCTTCATGAAGATCACATTTATGGGGGTGGGCAGAAAATAAATAAAGAAATGAGTTGGCTGGCGCCGCAGCCCAATAGCCTAATCCTCCACCTGCAGCGCCGGCACACTGGGCTCTAGTCCTGGTCGGGGCGCTGGATTCTGTCCCGGTTGCCCCTCTTCCAGGCCAGCTCTCTGCTCTGGCCAGGGAGTGCAGTGGAGGCTGGCCCAAGTGCTTGGGCCCTGCACCCCATGGGAGACCAGGAGAAGCACCTGGCTCCTGCCATCGGATCAGCGCGGTGCACGGGCCGCAGCGGCCATTGGGGAGTGAAGCAACGGAAGGAAGACCTTTCTCTCTGCCTCTCTCTTACTGTCCACTCTGCCTGTCAAAAAAAAAAAAAAAAAAAAAGAAAAGAAAAGAAAAGAAAAGAAAAAAGAGCAGCTTATATATCAGATTAGAAGTCACAAGAGCAGTATGGAGGAAAGCAGGGCAGAGTAGGAAGGGTGGTGGGGCAGGGTGGGGACAGGGGCACCCAAGTTTATATGCAGTGGCCATAGTTGGCCTGCTGGGCAGACAGTGTGGGGAGAAAGTCTTGAAGGACGGGAAGGGCATATTTAGGAAAACTGTTTTAGGTGGAGAGAGTGGCCTTTGACAAGTACGGGACACCGACAGGCATTTGCAAGGGACAGAGGAGGACAAAGGGAGGAAGCAGTGTTTGCTTGGTGGGAAATGAGGTCAGAGAAGTTATGGGCCTGTATTTCGTTTATCGTTAAGAATACTCCAGGGGGTTGGCGCTGTGGCATAGCGTGTTAAGCCGCTGCCTGCAGTGCTGGCATTCCACATCGGTGCCAATTTGAGTCCTTGGTTGCTCTTCTTTCAATCCAGCTCCCTGCTGATGGCCTGGGAAAGCAGTGGAAGATGGCCCAAGTGCTTGGGCCCCTCTTGCACCCACGTGGGAGACCTGGAAGAAGCTCCTGGCTCCTGGCGTTGGCCTGGCCCAGCCCCAGCTATTGCAGCCAACTGGGGAAGGAACCAGCTGATGGAAGACCTCTCTCTCTTTGTAACTCTACCTTTCAAATAAATAAAATAAATCTTTAAAAAAAAAAAAAAAAGGACAGGCAGTATAAAGACTTAAGCTTTTACACCAAGTGAAATGGGGAGCCATTGGTGGGTTTGGGCCTGAGGGGTGATATGGCTTCATTTGTATATATGAGTATACATCAAAAAGTTCACAGAAAATTACTTAGACGTGAACAGTTTTGACACCCATGCCTATGAGGGCTCTTCAAAAGTTCAGGGAAACTGAGTCTTTTGAAAAAGCTATGATGAATTAAGGAAGTTTTTGCATCAAAATAAGCTAGTCTTTCTTTTCCCCCTGAGGTTTATAATGTACCCTCCTAAAAGACTGTCAGGCTCTGAATTGAGACGGGTGTAGATGGCACAGGTGGAAGCAGTGAGAATGGTTGTGAGGTTGTTGCTGTAATTACACAAGTGGTGATGGAGGCTTGGATCTGCATGGCAGCGATGGAAGTAGAGAACTGGTCAGGTTCTGGGCCTGTTGCGAAGGTGGGACTAACATCATTTCCTGATGGATTGGAAAGGGACAGGTCACAGATCACTCATAACAGTGGCCTGAGCAGTGAGTTGGCTGGATTCACCATGACCTGTGTTGGCAAAGGCTATGGGTAGAGCAGGCTTTGGGATGAAAGTCAGGAGTTCAGTATGAGATACAGTAGATACCCAAGTACGTAACACTTAGACTGACAGCACTGAAGGTCATGGGAGATGGCTCTCTGGGGATTGTCCAAATGGGATTGAAGTCAGTACATCCGGGAGGGGAGACAGTGAATAGCAGTGGCCCGTGGACTGCAGCAGTGCCATCCATCCATAGAGAGGTACAGGTGACAAGAAAGATTCTGCAGGAAGGAGCCAGGGCCATGTGGAGGGAGCTTGGTAGCAGCTGGTGTCCTCCAGGCCAAGTGCAGCCATGGCAAGGGGAAGGGATGGGAGGACTTAGCGATGAGGAAGTCATTGAAAAGAGGTAGACCTGGAAGCCCCTCAACAACAAGGACCGTGCCCCAGTCATTCCTGCTTTCCTGAGTGCCAGCGAGCTCTGGCATATGGCTGACATTTAGTTAATTGAATGCAGGAATCAGGGCAGGGTTGTTCGGCCCAGCATTGCATTTGCCATTTCCCTGCAGTGCTCCATAGAAGGGCAGGAGAGGGTGGAGTTGGAACTTTATTGGCAGCTGTGGGTGCCACCTCAAGCTCATTATCCTTGGAAAACGACAAGTCAGGCTCCCTTCCTTTCAATTCCCTTTATATGGCTGCTTTCCAGGGGATATTATGTGCTTCGTATTTTGTGCCTATTGCCTTTAAAAGCAGTGGCTCCACAGAGAACCATAAAGAAGAAGAGCATGAGCAGAGTACGGCAGGCTCCCTGGATCATTGAGTGAAAGCCCAACAGCCAAAGAATGAGGTTTTGGCTGGAACGCTAAATACTTGGATATTTAGCAATATCTAGATTATTTATAGAATTCTCTCATTTCCACCCAAATGGTTGGCATCATAGAAACACATCTTTGATCTTCCCCAAATTGCTCTCCTGTTTTCCAGATGAAGCAGAAGTTCAGAAAAGAGTCCAGGTTTCATTGTGACTCCTCTTTGTCACCATGGAAGCATGCCAGGGAGGGCATTCTAGATCTTTCTTTCCTTTACCTGTCCATGGATGCTGTTACACAGCTGGAGGCATAGTCCTATGTCCTGCTACCATTTTTTTTTAAAGTTTTATTTATGTATTTATTTGAAAGGCATAGTTGCAGAGAGAGAGAGAAGAGAGAAATGGAGGGAGGGAGGGAGGGAGAGAGGTCTTCCATCTGCTGGTTCACTCCCCAGATGGCCACAACAGCCAGAGCTGGGCTGATCCAAAGCCAGGATCCTGGAGCTTCCTCTGGGTCTTCCACGCAGGTGCAGGGGACCAAGCACTCAGGCCATCTTCTACTGCTTCCCCAGACCATAGCAGGGAGCTGGATCAGAAATGGAACTGCCAGGACTTGAACCAGCACACTGTAGGCGGTGGCCTCACCTGCTTTACTACAGTGCCAGCCCCGCCCTGTTACTATCTTATGTGTGTTTGCTTTCCAATGTTGTCATAAATTCTCTCTTTCTTTAGTTAACTATGAGTACACTACAACAGCCACTCCAGTATTCTCAAATGTTCTACATTTTTCTTTCCTCCTACAGCAATTTAGTTGCCTTGGTAGAATTTTCATACCCCTCCCCCTGCCAAGATAGCTGTTTTGAGATATTCAAACTGGGTGAACGTTTGGCTCGCAAATAAGACACTGCTTGCTTGATTTGAGTCCTTGCTCTGCTTATTGTCAGTGTGCATCCTGGGAGGCAGTAGATGATGGCTGAAGCTGTTGGCCCCTGCCACCCATGTGGGAGACCCAGATTGGGTTCCAGGCTCCTGGCTTCAACCTGGCCCAGCTCTGGCTATTAAGAATATTTTGGGAGTGAATCAGCAGATGGAGGTACTCTGTCTCTTTCTGCCTTTCAAGGAAAAGTGAAAATAAGTAAAAAAAAAAATTAAAAATACCCCAATCTGATTGTTCATCTGGTTCTCTGGATATTCGATGAATGAACATCTCTTTGATAGGCTATGTAGATAAGGAATAAACTTGGAACATCCTTGGACTGGATTCCTTCGTCCCAAATCTTGTGTAGGTTAGAGGAAAACATTTGCCTGTCCTCAAAGTGTGATGAGTACTGTCAAGAACTGCTGCACTCAGCAAAATACGTGGAGCACCACTCCTGACCCAGGCGCTTAGCCAGGTGCTGGGAATTTATGGTCACCACGTGCCTGACTGTGTGGAACAGCAAGTGCAGAGGGCACAACAGAAGAATCCAACGTGTAGCTGAGGGGAGGGGAGAGTGACTGAGAGAGAAATGACCTCTGGGGGAAGTCCTGGGGTTTGTCAGTGGAGGTGCAGGGACTGAATCCCAAGATGAGACACACAGAGCCGCCGCAGGGGATTTCCAGATCGGATGAGCTTTAACAAAGGGCCTTTGTGTTGACAAGAGGCTCAGTCTGTTTTCTGTTGCTGTAACAGAATGCCACAGACTGGGTCATTTCGAAAGAAGAAATGCATTTCTCATGGTTCTGGAGCCACAGGATGTCCAAGGCGAAAGGGTTGCCTCTGGCAAGGGCCCTCGGGCTGCATCGCAGCCTGGCGGGGGGGCTTCCTTCACGTGGTGAGAGGCTGGGAGCCTGCAGACTCACCTGCCTCTTCCTCTTCCTAAAACAGTGGAGAATCCCATTGGAAGAGCTCCAGCCTCATGACCTCACCTCACTCTACGGGTTCTACCTCCAAATACCATTAACCTATGGATTTGGGGGTTATGTTTCTAACACATGAATTTTTGGGGCACACATTCAGACCTCAGCAGCCAGGAATGGAATTTAGTTGCATGTGAGAGGGGGAGCCTGGCTGTCCCTGCTAATGTTGGTTAAGTTGAATTTTCATATAGAAAGTAGTCAAGATGTAGGCAGCCTAGGGGCAGGCATTGTGGTGCAGCAGATGAAGATGCCCTGTGTTTAACTGGCATCCCGTATTAGAGTGCTGGTTCCAGTCCAGGCTTCCATTCCAGCTTCCTGCTAATGCACCTGGTAAGGCAGTGGATGATGACCCCACTGTCATGGGCACCCCATGGGAGACCCTGATGGAGTTCTTGACTCCTGGCATTGTGTAGACCGAGCCCTGACTATTGCAGGCATTTGGGGAGTGAACCAGTGGGTAGAAAATCTGTCTCTATCTCTCCCTCTTTGCCTCTCCCTCTCTGTCACTCTGCCTTTCAAATAAATAAATAAATCTTTAAAAAGAAGGGCCGTCACCCAGACCAGGTGCCCAGTTCAAGTCTGTTGTTACGAGCGCGGTCTCCATCTGCTTTTCTGCTCAGTCATCTTTGCATGTGACGCTCTTCCTTGTCACCAGATGACACCTGCAACTCTAGGCACCACTGTGCGTTCCATGCCAGAAGGGAAATGCCCGGAAATGCTTTTCCTCATAAAAGGCTTTGTCCTCTAGGGGAACAGACGTAAGTGGCATATGCTTAGAGTCTAGCATCCAATTAAGTTTTGGCCTCAGCATATACCTGTGACCCTGTCACCACCTTCAAGACCTTAAGCAGTCCCATGAGCTCCCAAAGTAGCCTCCTTTTCCTTTGCAGTCCCTTTCTCCCACCCTACAACCCTCTGCTCGCCACTGATACACTCAAACATAGATTGGAGTTGAAGTATAGGCAGGATGCTTGCAGAAAAAAAGATGGCCTGGGATATTACTCTGGCTCATTAATACCCTCCTTCTTTTGGCTGTAGAGTAAGAAGTTTTAGGGAGGTCTTTTAAACTAAGAGGATCTGATTGTGTTCTTTTAAAGCTCATTGACAAAGGTGAAGGATTTAGATTTGGTCTTGGTGGGAAGAGTGCTTTCAGGAGTGAGTACTGAGAGAAGCAATGCAAGTTTGCAGGTATTAAAGCATTCATGATAACTGTTTGCCAGGTGGAGCTTTGTGGGCCAGGCGTGATGGCACAGTGAGTTAAGCTGCTGCTTGGGTTGGCCACATCCCATTTCGAAGTGCCTGGTTCAAATCCTGGCTACTCTGCTTCCAATCCAGCCTCCTGCTAATGCATCCTGAGAGGCAGCAGGTGTTGGCTCAAGTGCTAGGGTCCCTGCCACCCATACGGGAGACCTGGATGGAGTTCCGGGCTCCTGGCTTCAGCCTGGCCTAGGCCTGGCTGTTGTGGACATTTGGGGAATGAACCAGGTGGTGGAAGATCTCTGTATATATAAACTGGGACGTCCAACACCTGTATCATAAGGCTTACGTGGCTCAGGGCGCTCAGGAAATGTGAGAACCCACTTGCTCTTTCTATTCCATTTTCAGTTCTGCTGGCTGATGCTGTTTGACGTTAGAGCTTTTCACATGCAGCTGGTCTCTTGGAGAATTCATTTTGTCTGTACAGCTGGCTAGGTTGGGGGATGCCACCTTTTCTTTCCATTTCCCTGTATCATATCTTAACTCTGTTGGTGAATGCACCATCCCTTGGTCCGGTCACTCTTGACAGAAGAATGGGTAGCCGTGGTGGACAAGCCTGTCTTGTGGTCAGAGGGGCCAATGAAGCTCTGTGAGTAGGGTTATCCAAGAGACACATGTGCAGGGTTGCAAAGACAGTATGTGTCTACCCCAGATGTCAGTCCTCCCCTGGGAAGCAGTTCAGTTGTTCTCAATTCTAGGATGCGCTCACAATTTCTTCATCATTTGGATGGCTTAGTGTAGTGGCTTAACACTTCAGTGCCTGCTTGTGTGAGATCATGAAGAATCTTATGTGTGTGTTCTTTGTTTTAAAATATTTTATTGATTTGAGAGAGGGAGAGAGATTCCCCCATCAATTGGTTCATTCTTCAAATGCTCACAATAGCCAGGGCTGGGTTAGGCTGAAGCTTGGAACTGGATGTTCAATCCAGGTCCCCCATGTGGGTGGCAGGGTTCCAAGTTCTTGGAACATCTCCCAGGATGTACGTTAGCAGGAGGCTGGAGTTGGGAGCAGAGCTGGGACTCCAGTCGGGATGCAGGTGTCCTAAGTGGCTTCTTCTTCCTTCGTCTTCTTCATTTCTTTGTTTATTTGAAAGTCAGAGTTACACAGAGAGAGAAGGAGAGGCAGAGAGAATGAAGTCTTCCATTTGCTGGTTCACTCCCCAGATGGCTGCAATGGCCAGAGCTGCGCTGATCCGAAGCCAGGAGCCAGGAGCTTCCTCTGGGTCTTCCCACGTGGGTGCAGGGGCCCAGGGACTTGGGCCATCTTCTACTGCTTTCCCAGACCATAGCAGAGAGCTGGATCAGAAGTGGAGCAGCCAGGACTCGAACCAGTGCCCATATGGGATGTTGGCACTGCAGGCGGCAGCTTTACCTGCTATGCCACAGGGCCGGCCCCTCCAAGTGGCTTATTAACCACTGTGCCAAACACCCCTCTTTGTTCTTTAATAGTATTGCATGGATCAATCCAAACCAATCATTCTAAACAGTTCTTGTTTGCTAGACTGCCTCAAAGATAGACTCTTTATCCTGGTAGGAGTTCTTGCTCCCCTACTCCAGGCAATGCCCTATGTGCCCTCCCGTTGGTGTGGTGTAGGTGCATGTGACGACCCTTTTGAGTTATAGAAAAGACAAGGACAAAGCACAGCACAAGTGAGCAAGCATTTGGTAGCTAGCTAATGGATGTGTCATTTAAGAAGAGGGTGTCTTTGTTCTTTTACATATCACTGTGTAGCTAGGAGGTAGGTTACAGATGTTTTGATATGGGTACAAGGTAAGAACTACAATTTCTTGAGTGTTGTAATAATGTCTTTGATATTGCATCTCAGTGTTAAAAATTACTTAAATATATTGGTAGGTGCTATGAAAGAGTCCTACAGGGAGAAAACAATGTGCTAAGCCCAGAGGTGGTGCTCCTCTGCCCCCCCCCCCCCACCCCATTTCCTCTCCTATGGAATGGAGGGAATCGGTCAAGGTCCTGGGCCAGGTACCTTTATGCCTCAATGTCCTGTGGCTTTGTGTTAAGTCATGTGGCATGGTGGAGAGTCTCTGTGTCGCTTGCACCTGTTTCCTACCTTCATCAGAGTCTGTCAGTGCTGCAGGGGTAGCCCTGGGTTGCTTGGGGAAGCAACATGGAGTTTCAGATACTTAAAATCCTGCAGTTCAGCTCTTTGAACTCTCTTTTTAAAGCTCTTTTTATAGGATGCGTTTTTCTTTGTTTTTAAAGAGAAAACAGGAAAGGTTGGCTCTTCCTGCTCATAAAAACATCGCTATCAACGAATTAACAGATCCATAATCTGTGTTCTGTCTCCCAAAGGAAGGAAACTATTTGTCATAGTCTAAATTTATTTTCTGTTACAATTGATTTCATACGGAAACTGTTCTTACAATTGAACAGAGTATTGTTTGCAGTTCCTTTGTGTAAGGTGTTCCAGTGGCATACTGAGGCCTTATTTTCTTTTTTAAAGATTTATGTATATATTTGAACATCAGAATGACAGAGACAGGAAGAGACACAGAGAGAGAGAGAGAGAGAGAGAGAGAGATCTTCCATCTGCTGGCTCACTCCCCAGGGGGCTGCAGCAGCCAGGGCTGGACCAGTCCAAAGCCAGGAGCCTGGAGCTTCATGTGGGTCTCCCATGTGGGTACAGAGACCCAAACACTTGTGCCATTGTTCGCTGCTTTCCCAGACCTTTAACAGAGAGCTGGATTGGAGGTGGAGCAGCCAGGACTTGAACCCCATATGGGATGCCGGCATCTTAGGTAGTGGCTTAACCCTCTGCGCTACAACATAAGCCTTCAAAGTGAGGCTTTTTAATTATGCATTTAGAATTAATTTTATTTGAATCAGTAATTTTTAGATAACTAGTTGGGGGAAGACATCATCTAATCTTATCTTCAAATTACAAGCCAACTGTAACATTTCATTACCACTACTAAGAAATAAATTGTTTCATTGTTACTTTTAAAAGACTTCTTTTTAGTGAATGTTAAACACCAATAATCAGATTTTAAAGGCATATTATACATCTTTAGGTGTTACATTTAATTGAAAAAATTGCTAATAATGTTTGGGGAATTTTTGCTGTAATGTGCCAGAACACCAGTCACCTACAACAAAACACATCGTTTCTAATTTTTTCATTAAAAAACCTGACATATTTAGTTACTCAAAATAAGTTCATGTTTTTACAGTTTCACTGTGGTAGCAATAAATGAAAAACTTGTTTTGGATTACACAGATGAATCTGTATTCTGTTCCACCATTAAGAATGGCCCCTTCAAGTGAGAATGTGTGTGTGTGTGTGTGTTGCACACACGCTTGCATCTAGGGGTTAGGAATGAAAGGGTGTAGGTTGTGTCTTGGTTCTCACCAATATGAAACACACTGAGAATTGCTCTTTGTTATACATATGTGTGAATGCAGCCTGGTGTATACCTGAAGTAATCGGAGAACATTATGGGAGGAAGTGTGGAGTGTGGTTGATGACTCACAGATTGGAATGGATACAAAATGTCAGAAAGACAAATGAGAAGGTCTTGATTTGCAGTCTCTGGCTTGGGGAGGAGTGGGAGCTAAGGTTGGATGAGGAAAGATGAGCGAATTTATAGAGAACAAAGCAGAAGAATTTGTAATTGGTGCCCTCCTAAGATGCACCTGTTAAAATTCTCTAGTTTTTTAAAAAATATTTTATTTATTTGAAGAGAGAGCGAGAGAGAGAGTGTGCGTGCAAGCATACTCCTATTCTCTGCTTTCCTCTCTAAATGCCTTTAACAGCCAGGGCTAGGACAGCCTGAAGCTAGGCATTGGGAAATCCATCCGGATGTCCCACATGAGTAGCATGAACCCATGTTCTTGAGCCACCTGCTGCTTCCCAGGGTACGCATTAGTAGGAAGCTGGAATTAGGAACGGAGCCAGGACTTGAACTCAGATACTCTGATAGTAGGTATATCTGCTGCACAAATACCTACTGCTTTCCAAATTAGGACATATTTAATATGCACTGAAAATAACATGAGACGTCTGTGAACCCTTAGCTGGATTCCCAGTGTCAGCCTTCTGCCTTGTCTCTCTTTCAAAGTCCAGTGTTGCAGTGGCACAAAAGGCCCACTCACCCTTGGACCCCTTTCCCCATTCCTCCCCTCAAAAGTAGCCGTTGTTTTGAAATCAACATCTGTTTTCTCCATGCATGCTTGTGATGTTGGTGACAATTTCTTGTACGCACATATGCAAATGTTGTTTGTTGAATCTGAAAATTTCCATAAGTGGTATGGCTTATCTGTATCTGCAGTTTATTTGATTTGTTCTATGCTGTTGACACAGTAATTGGTGATCTGCTGTGTTATATCATGTGATCCCACCAGAGTTTATGAAGTCCTGTGTTTGGGGTTGTTTTCCTGGTGGGTGTCTGAGTTGGTCCCATGACTGTTTCTTCTTGGGGAAACAGAATTGCTAGGTTGGTGGGGGACACACAGCCTTGCCTTACCAGGTGCTTCGAGTCCGCTCTGCACTGTGGCAATAGCAGTTGGTACCTAGATTTGTGGATGAGTTCTAAATTCTCTTTGCCTGTGGTGCGAGCAGGTTCAGTTTGTGCCAGTCTAGTACGTGTGAGATGATGTCTCAGGGTTCTCAGTTCTGTCTTCCTGATTATTGATGTTGACTGATGTTTTGATTCTGTTGCAGTGAATTGCCTCTTAGTACCTTGGACCACTTTTCAGTGTGACCTTTGCTGTTTTATTTATTTTTTTTTAAGATTTATTTATTTATTTGAAAGAGTCATGGCAGGAGGAGAGGAGCAGAGAGAGAAACAGGGAAAGAGATTTTTTGTCTACTGATGCACTCTGCAGATGGTGCAATCTTCAGGGCTGGGCCAGGCTGAAGCCAGGAGCCAGGAGCTTCTTCCGGGTCTCCCACGTGGGTGCAGGGGCCCAAGCACTTGGGCCATCTTCTGCTGCTTTCCCAGGCCATAGTAGAGAGCTGGATTGGTAGTGGAACAGCTGGGACTCAAACCGGCACCCATATGCGATGCCGGCACTGCAGGTGGTGGCTTTACCTGCTATGCCACAGCTCCGGCCCCATAAATAAATCTTAAAATACTTTGCTGGTTGCTATCATTTCCCCCCTCTGCTTTCTCCTGTTTATTATATTTCTCTTGTTTCTGCTTCCTTTGGGTTTGCTGTGACTCCCTTTCATGTCTGCAGTGTTCAAATATGACTTTGTCTTTCTATATTGTTTTTATTTCTCTTTTATCTTCTTGGTGTAAATACATCAGTTGTACTCTAATTTGGTTCTGTTGCCTCAAGTTCCGTCTTTGTCTCTGAGCCTCCTTCGGCTGTGTGTGTCACGTCTCTCTCTCTCTCTCTGGTGGTGGGTTTTCCTTATGAGTTTTGGGAGTTTTGATGGATAGCGAAGTTTGTGTCTTCTTCCTTGGGAATGGTTTGAGGGCTGTGGTTTGCAAGCATCCCCCCTGAGTCATTTCGGCTTTGCCCTGTGAGTTTTCCTGTGCTTGGCTTTCCTCGGGGTTGCTTGCCTGCTGCCCATGTGCCTGGGGACCTGTGCATATTGCACTCCACGCCCAGGCAACGTCTGCCTGGTGTCTGTGTTTCCAGCAGAAGACTTTTTTTTCTTTTTGACAACACTCAGCAAGCTTTGCCGTTTTTCCCAATATGTAGTTGTGTTTTCTGTAGTGCTTCAATGTTGAAAATCAAGCTTTTTGGAGGTCCTGGCTTTGCAGGAGTTTTGGTTCCACTTTCCAGCTCGCTCTGCCTGAAAGGAAACCTGAGTCCCTCCCCCAGCCCTGGGATTGCTGTGATCCAGGAACTCACCCCCATCCTCTCGGCCCCCACAGCAGCAGCTGTATCCGTCCAGGCCCACTTTCAGTTCTCTGTTTGGTTCTGGGATTTCCCGTGCTGCTTCTGTGTCCAGCCATACTGAAATAAAATGTTCAAACATTTCCCAACGTTTTAAACATCTTTGTAGCAGGGGCTGGTGCTGTGATGCAGTGGGTTAAGCTTCTACCTGCAGTGCCAGCATCCCATATTGGTACCAGTTCTAGTCCCGGCTGCTCCACTTCCAATCCAGCTCTCTGCTGTGGCCTGGGAAAGCAGTAGAAGATGGCCCAAGTCCTTGGGCTCCTGCACCTGCATGGGAGACCTGGAGGAGGCTCCTGGCTCCTGGCTTTGGATTGGCGCAGTTCCAGCCATTGCAGCCAATTGGGGAGTGAACCAGCAGATGGAAGACCTCTCTCTCTCACTCTCTCTCTCTGTGCCTCTCCTCTCTTTGTGTAACTCTGACTTTCAAATAAATAAGTAAATCTTTATAAAACAACAACAACAAAAAGAAAGGTGGTAGAACAGAGCCAAAGGACCAATAATATTTTGTGACCCATGCAAACGACAGGGACTCAAGTTTCTATGTCTGTAAGGTGCAGATGGGATGCAGCCCACTCACTAGTGTGTCGTCTGGCCCTACTTTGTGTGCGGCAGTGAGGCGGAGTACTCGGGGCGCAGGGACCCTGTGATCAGAGCCTGATCGCCAGTATGTGGCCCCTGGCAGAGGAAGCCTGCCGGCCTGTGTTCTGGGAGGGCTTCTTGTCTCCCCGGCTCTGAGCACATAGTCAGCACTCACCGTTTATTGACGAGTAATTTACTTCTCATTAATATTTAAGAATATTTAACTTCTAATACTCTTAGTAATTAAGAATTTCATTAATACAGCTAAGGATTTGGGATGATTCTCAAAAGTATTCTTTTTTTTTTTTTTCAAGATTTATTTATTTATTTGAAAGACAGAGTTACCAGAGAGAGAGAAGGAGAGACAGAGAGAGACAGAGATCAATCACAAGATGGTCTCGGTGGCCAAGGCTGGGCCAGGCTGAAGCCAGGAGCTTCATCCGGGTCTTCCAAATGAGTGGCAGGGGCTCAAGCACTTGGGCCATCCTAAGCTGCTTTTCCCAGGCCATCAGCAGGGAGCTGGATCGGAAGTGGAGCAGCTGGGGCACGAAGTGGCACCCATTTGGGATGCTGGCATTGCGTAGCAGCTTTACCCACTATACCACAATGCTGGTCCTGAAAGATTTTTTTTAAGATTGATTGATTTGTCTGGAAGGCAGAATAAGGAGTTGGGGGCAGATCTTCCATCTGCTGGCCAAATGGCTGCAACAGACAGAGCTAGGCCATGGCCATGCCAAAGCCAGGGGCCTGAAACTCCATTCTGATCTCCCACTTGGGTGCAGGGGCCCGTCTGCTGCTGCTTTCCCAGGTGCATTAGCAGGGAGTGGAGCAGATGTGGAGCAGCCAGGACTGCAACTGACCCTCCAGTGTGGAATGCAGGTGTTGCAGGGGTGGCTTAACCTGCTGGGCCACAAATGCTGGCTCCCCAAATGGGTTCTTTACAGCTGTTGGGGTGGAAGCCTTGTATGTAACAGATGCTTCATGTTTCTGATGCTTTTGGCTCTGTGACCAAAAGAGTGAAACAGAGAGTGATCGGGCTGCCACGAATGTGATGAGGCCAGAAAGAAGCTTCACCCCCAGCCCTTGATGTTGGCACATGGGGCATTGAGTTACGTCAGCGTGGCCAGACTGTGGTCCAGCAAACAGCCTAGGTGTTGCCCTGCGGGTGTTTGGTAGCTGTCAGTAGTAGATACTGTCAGATGAATTCATGTGAATCAGACAACCCTCTGTGATGCGGGCAGCTCTCCACCAGGTAGTTGAAGACCTTTAAGAACAAACTCTGAGGCTTCCCAAGGAAGAAGGAATTCAGCCTGAGTTCCCTCCTGACTTCTGAGTTGCTGATGACCTCAATGACATGGGCTAGTTCTTTAAGATCCCTGATTCTGTAGGTGTCTGTCTGTATTTCTGCCTTTTTTTCTCTCAGTGGGGAGGTAGAGGCTGATGTATTTCCTCTTGGTCTGTGTCTCTGGAGAGCTCTAACTGACGTAGCAGGTGCCGCTGCTGGGGTGCGGGGGTGGGGGGCCCTCATCAGCATTGGGACCAAGCTCAGAGTGTCCCTGTGACTTCGCGGGGGCGAGGCCCGGCCTGGGGCCCTTCTTCCTTCGCACCTCCGGCTGCTGCCTGTGACAAACGTGCTATATTTGGACACCAGCAAGCCAGAAATAAGTTCACTGGTGAAGGGGCGGGGGACTTTTTCTCAGTCCAAAACGAAACAGCAAATGGGCGTGCTGATGAGGAGCCATCGAGAAAAGAGAGGCGCTGGACACGCTTCCTAGGGGCAGGATTTGTGCGATTTATGCCCACCCCCTCTCCTGCATCTGAAGACAAAGCTTCTGTGTGTGTCCACCAGGTGCAGCCGTGACCGGAGAGCATGGCTCTAGTCCCGGGCAGATGTGTGCTGTCCTTCTCAGCTGTAGCCTCTGTGGCAAACATACATACATATTTTGGATAAAAATACAAACGGATGGGCAACAACTAGTGCTTTTTCTTGTATCTTTACATATGCAAGACATTTTAATAACCTAGATATGTCTGATTAATTATTTTCCATATGGAAAATGACATAGTTCAGCAGAAAAAGATCCATTTCAGTAATGATGATTTTTATATTTCTTTAAAAACACTTTTTATTTATTTATATATTTGTTTATTTTTGTTTGAAAGGCCGAATGGCAGAGAGAGAGGAACGGAGAGAGTTGAGAGAGAGAGAGAGAGAGATCGATCTTCTGTCTTCTGGTTCATGAGAGAGAGAGAAAGAGAGAGCAGTCTTCTCTCTACTGGTTCATGAGAGAGAGAGAGAAAGAGAGAGAGAGAGATCTTAAGGCTGGGCCAGGCTGAAGCCGGGAGGTGGGAGCACACTCTGAGTCTCTCGTGGTGGCGGGAACCCAAATACTGGAGCCGTCGTCTGCTGTCTCCTAGAGTGGGCGTTAGCAGGAAGCTGCATCGGAAGCAGAGCAGTCAAAGCTCCAACCTGGGTCTTTTGGTACAGAAATGCACCTATGTCAAGCAGTAGCTTAAGCCCTGTGCCAAAAGCCCACCTTTGTTTTCAGATTTTTTTTAAAACATAGTTTATCAGGCTTTTAAATGGTGCTAGAAAGTATGAGGGTCTTCCATAAGTTCACAGAAAATGGGAAGTAAAAGAGAAGTTTATTTTGGTGCAAAAAAACTTTGAAATTCATGCCTGCAAGGGGTCTTCCAAAAAAAAAAAAGTCCACAGAAAATGCATATCATGAAAATAAAAAACTATACATGGATTTCAAATTTTTTTTTTCAAAATTGACTCATTTTACTTCTGTTTTCCATGAACTTGTGAAACATACTGATTCTTCCCAACTGGGAATTACACTGTCCGATTGCTCCAGGTTATACTGTTGGCTCACGACTGAATTGAAGATTGTTGGTACTTCCTGTTTTCTCTTGCCTGCTCTGCCTAGGCTTCATCTTCTATCAGTTAGGGGCAGTCTTTATGTGGCACGCTGTTCATTTGTTACTTTATTTATTTATTTATTTTTAAGATTTATTTTATTTATTTGAAAGAGTTACAGAGAGAGGTAGAGACAGAGAAGTCGTCCATCTGCTGGTTCACTCCCCAGATGGCCACAACTGCCGGAGTTGTGCTGAACTGAAGCCAGGAGCCAGGAGCTTCCTCTGGGTCTCCCACATGGGTGCAGGGGCCCAAGCACTTGGGCCGTAGCAGAGAGCTGGATCAGAAGAAGAGCAGCTGGGACTAGAACTGGCGCCCATATGGGATGCTGGCGCTTCAGGCCAGGGCTTTAGCCCCCTGGGCCCCAGCGCAGGCCATCATTTGTTACTTTAAAGGAGTAATTGTAACTTTGAGTTCTATAGGTCACCCAGTAAACATTTAGGTTCTGCTTGTACATCTGGTGTTGTGTTACAAATACGTACAGAAATAATTGAGATATAATTTCTCCTTGGTCAGAATGCTGTTTCAGTCTAAGAAATCTCTCCTTCTTTTCAACCTGCTACAAGTTTTAATGGCCTGTCTCTATGTATAGTCATTCTTTAAAGGTTTCTTCTTCCCTCTCCCCACCCCTCCCCTCCCCTCCCCCCTCCCCTCTCCCACCTCCTCCTCTCTTCTTCTTTCATTTGTTTGAAAAGAGAGACAGAGACCAAGACCTTCCAGCCACAGGTTCATTCTACAAATGTCCCCTGCAACTGAGGCTGGGCTGGGCTGAGACCGGGAGCCTGGAACTCAGTTCAGTTCTCCCACATGGGTGGCAGGGACCCCAAGTACTTGAACCTGCTGCCTCCCTGGTTGTGTATTAGCAGGAAGCTGAGATCCGAAGCAGGGCTGAGATCTCAGCCCAGGCCCTCTGATACGGAATGCAGGTGTCCCACACAGGGCTTGGCCGCTGACCCATTAAATTCTCTCCTTATGCAATAGACTAGGTAAGGACATAGAGCAATTCATTTCCGCAAATAATCTTTTCCTTTGAATTTGTATTTGAGAAGCAGAGAGCGAGAAAACACAATTTTTGAATATTCCCTGGGCCAGGGCCTGGGATAGATCCCAGGGAGAAAGGTGAAGCAGGGTGGTGCCTAGTCTCGACTTGCTACCAGTCTCCAAGAGAGAATGCGAGGGTGACATCAGGGACAAGGGACCCACATTCAAGGGACACACAAAGAGTACCCAGAGAAGAGGGAGATTCATGAGTCTTCGAGGGACTGGGACAGTGGGGAGCTGGCCTTTGAAGAAAGGGTCACTGCTTTCCACGGTGTCCAGACCCTCTGTACACACTATGGTTTCAAAAGCTGGAGGAGTACTTGCTTAAGACAGCAAACCCTGCAGTCTTTGACACACGGGATTAAAGCGATTTGTGAAAACAGCCGCGTTCACAGAGATCTCGGACAGGTTTTCTAGCACAGACCCTCTGCCCTGCCACACAGGTGGTCTCCGTGGTCTGTAACCTCCTGTTTCTCCCTTCTCTTCCCCCACCCTGTGCTGGTGCAGTTGGTTAGCCTGCTGTTGATTGGGATTGCCGCCTGGGGCATCGGCTTCGGACTCATCTCCAGCCTTCGAGTGGTCGGCGTGGTCATCGCCGTGGGCATCTTCCTGTTCCTGATTGCCTTGGTGGGACTCATCGGCGCTGTGAAACACCACCAGGTGTTGCTGTTTTTTGTATCCTTTTTAAAATTGAGGATCTCTGCACGCCCCCTCCTCCTCCATTTGGGTTCTTACTTGATGACTGTCTTGATAGATGCAGCTAATTTAATATTACCCTCGGGAAATTTAATCAACAGGAAACAGCTTCTGCTCCTATTAGAAGTATTTCTTACCATCAAGGGATTGCATGTCTACATGTTCCCACCACTCTCTCCTGCTTCAGTGTAGTGTTCGTGTTTATATATGAATTGTAAATAACAACCGATCCATGTTCTTTCCAGCGTGTTAATATTGGGTGGAGAATTTCATGCTTCCATGTATCTATCCTCAGTTCCCATTTTATACATGTGCAAGTTTTATTCTATCCTGCATGAAATCCAAAGACTTACTTTTTAGTTATGCAGTTATCATTATTAGTATTTTCCTGTATGAACTTGCACCTGTAGTGCATTGTCGAAATGATAATGACGCGTGTCCTTGTGAATGCTCTCAAAGTGCCATCTGTTCGGTTTTCTCGGTAATATTGCTTCCAGTGCATCCGCAGGTGTGCGATTTTAATAGTATTTGGAAATCTCCTTAACTTCTAACCCTCAGTATATGATTATTCTCTTACTTGTATTTATTGTTCAGTTTTCTGTGTCTTGTGCTTGCTTAGCCCTGAACCAGGAGCAGCAGGTGAGAAGAAATATATTTTTGTCTCCTTCTCTTTTATTATGCCCCCACGGAACATGGGTGAAAAGGGGGGTGGGAGAACGATGGGAACGCAAAGCAGTTTCTTCTTGCCCAGAAAGCCATTGCACTGTACGGAGCTAAACCCTGTTGTGTCCTGTGACATTCGTGGGGCTGATTGGAGCTGAAGACACCATGAGGGGTTGCTACTTTTTATGTCCCTTAAATGGGATTTAGCTCTTGCTGGGTATACAGTGCCACTGCTGGGAGATGGTTACCCGGTCCTTTTTCTCGGTTACCCCTCGAGCCATTTGCTGCAGACTGTGTGTGGGTCTGTTCTAGCAATTACGCTTCCCAGGCACCAACTCGTGCAGGGATGTGAGTTTCTGCCTCATCTTGTTACCCTGAGAATTAGAGCTTGGACTTAAGTGTTGCTTTTAAATTGCATGTGCAACTAAAACCTTTTCATTCTTGAGATAGAAAAAACAATGCCTCAATTTTTGTTGACGGTCAAGGATTTGAAAATCTCTGCAGGTTTTTAGGGGCTCTATCAAGAGTATTTATTTGAGGTGACAGGCCCCAGACTTGTTTGTCGCCTGCAGAGATGGCAGGCATTCGTGTGTGCAGTAAATGCATTTTCTAGGGCCAGCTCCTGGAGGTTGGCTGGAACAACACAGCAAGTGCTCGCAATGACATCCAGAGGAACTTAAACTGCTGTGGGTTCCGAAGTTTCAACCCCAACGACACCTGTCTGGCGGTGAGTACAACGCAGGAAAAGTGTTTAGGTGCAGATGAACATGGGCTGTCTGGGGCTGAGTTGCATATCCAATGTGTTTCACATCTGCTTGGGTTTCTGTCCCCACTGTTGAATTGAATACCTGTCCTCAGATGCCCACTGCTGACAGGTATTTGGGCAGTTACACCAGGCAACCGAGATGGCTTTAGCAGTCATGTATTGACAGATGTTGGTTTTGCAAGGGAAGGGCTAGGCCTTAAGAAACAACAGCAGCAGGGCAAAGAGGAGGAATGCACATTTTGTTTTGAGTTGAAAGAGGGTGTGCTTTTCCCCTGATGTTATTTCCGACCCATGTGGATTCTTTGGGTTTGGTGTCCCTAATGCCTTCCCATTGTTGCTTGAACAGGCTGTGGAGAGAAATAGCAGGGATCAGTTCCCATGCGTTTAGGTTTTGGGCGCCTCCCAGAGCCCTGGGTATCCCCTCTGTGAAGCCTGTCCTGTGGGATTGCCTTCTCCCAGGGGTCTGTATGACTTTCCTTTCACCGTGCAATCCTTGATCACAAACGCGGTGGCTGTGCCAGCAGCTCCCACAAGCTGGCCACCAGAGCTTTGTATCTTTTCCATTCTTCCATCCACACAGAGCTGTGTGAAGAGTGGCCACCCGTGCTCGCCGTGTGCTCCC
Organism: Oryctolagus cuniculus; assembly: GCF_051225735.1. NCBI lineage: Eukaryota > Metazoa > Chordata > Mammalia > Lagomorpha > Leporidae > Oryctolagus > Oryctolagus cuniculus. The sequence continues at coordinate 44,726,631 of NC_142882.1, forward strand.
ATCATTGGAAAATACGCTGGAGAGGTGCTGAGGTTCGTGGGTGGCATCGGGCTCTTCTTCAGCTTTACAGAGGTGAGTGCGCGGGACTGGGTGGCCATAGGCACCTTGGTGGGACACGGGGGCCCCCGGGCATCCTTAGCTGAGGGCTGCCCTAGAAGAGGAGCCCTGCCCTGACTTGGGGTTGGAGCTCAGAAATCCACACTGGGACAGGGTGGATGCTTCCTGGGTGAAATTTAAGAAACGGGTAAGTTGAGATTAGAGGGTCTATTCCATAATTCTAGAGTTGTATGATAAAATAGAACTTAAACTCGTATGCTTAAGTTGTAAGGTATATATAATTTTATAAATTATATACTCAGTAGCTGTAATTTGGAAGAAGTAGCACAATCACCATGTTTAATGTATCTGTTAATATATCACGCACAGACACAAAGGTCAGAGTTGAAAAACTGCCTTCCAGTACCATCCTTTATTCCTCTCTGTTCCTAGTCTTCTGAATCCTACATATACCCATTGTTAATTTCGTATGTAGGGGCCAGCGCTGTGGCGTAGAAAGTTAAACCTCTGCCCTCCGTGCCGGCATCCCATATGGGTGCAGATTTGAGTCCTGGCTGCCCCACTTCTGATCCAGCTCCCTGCAAATGCACCTAGGAAAGCAGCGGAAGATGGCCCAAGTGCTTGGGGCCCTACACCCATGTGGGAGACCAGGAAGAAGCTCCAGGCTCCTGGCTTCAGCCTGGCCCAGCCACAGCCATCTAGGGAGTGAACCAAGGGATAGAAGATCTCCCCTCTGTCTCTCTCCTTCTCTCTGTATCTCTGCCTTTCAAATAAATAAACCTTAAAAAATCATATGTATATGAATTCTTTATTAATATATCACTACCAAAAACATTTTAATATAGTATATATGCCTATAATCAAAACCACACACATATTTTATGATAACTTTTTTAAGGAATGCTAATTCTTTCTTTAGTGTCTTCATTAAACACTCAATATCTGTGGACATTTTTTCAAAAAAAGTTTATTTATTTGAAAGGCAGAGGGAGAGACAGAGACACATACACATAGAGAGAAAGAGAGATCTTCCCTCCAGTAATTCACTCCTCACGTGTCAGCAGCAACTATCTGGGCCAAGCTGAAGCCAGGAGCTGGGAACTGAATCCAGGTCTCATGTGAGTGGCAGGGACCCAAGTGTTTGAGCCATCATCACTGTCTCCCAAGGGTGAACATTAGCAAAGAGGCTGGAATCAGAAATGGATCTGGAACTCAACCCCAGGCATTCCCACATGGGCTGTGGCCATTCTGAGTGGTTTCTTAACCACAAGGCTGTATGTCCACCTTAGGGACATTTTTTGATGTTTCTGAATTGGTACCATGTATCGAGATTACATTTATTTCTTTAATTCCTGAGTTCTGCTGATGGTAGTTTATTTCATGGAAAATTACATAACTAGGTAAAATGAATGCACAGGGATGCTCATGGTCCAACCACTGGTTCACTCCCAGAATGGCTACAGCAGCCAGGTGTGGGCCAGGCTGAAGCCAGGAGCCAGGAACTCCATCCCGGTCTCCCACACTTGTGTTTGTAGTGGATAGTAGGGACCCAAGCACTCAGGCCAGCATTTACTGCCTCTTAGGTGCATGAGCAGTGAGCTAGGTTGGAAGTGGAGCAGCCAGGACTCGAACTGGCACTCATACGGGATGCCAGCATTGCAGGCAGCAGCTTAACTCATTATACCACAGTGCTAGCCCCTGATTTTTCCCATATAGTTTATTCTTTTCATTTTATGTTCAGGAAGAATTTTCTGGGGCAGATATTAGGCCCAGCTGTTAAGACGCCACTTGGGATACCCCACCCCATATCTGAGAGCCTGGGTTCGAGACCCTGTTCCACCCAGAATTTCAACTTCCTGCTCATATGCACCCTGTGAGGCTGCAGGTGATGGCTGAAGTGGTTGGGTCCCTGCCACTCCCAAGGAGACCCAGGTTGATCTCTGTACTCGCGGCTTTAGCCTGGCCCACTCCCAAGTCTTCAGACATCTGGGGAGTGAACCAGGAGGGTGGGGGCTTTCTGTCTCTTTCTAGCCCTCAGCCCTTCTAATAAGTAAAATAATAAATCATTTTATAAACATACAGGCCTGCTGTTATGGTTATTCAACATTGTACTAGAAGTCTTAGTCCAATAAGGAAAGGAAAAATAGTGAAGAGAGGGAGCAAAAAGGCAAAGCTGCCATTGTTCACTGCATTAATCAGCTTTTCACTACTGCAACCAAATACCTGAGACAAGGAAGTTATGACGGAATAGGGGTTTATTAAGCTCACGGCTTTGGAGGTTCAACTCCAAAACTGGGCAGTCCATTGGTTTGGCCTCTGTGGGGGTGGTGGATGGCAATGGCAGAGGGTATATGGGGGAAAGGTCACAGGACAATGGGTCTGGAAGGAGAGAATGAGCCTGGGCCCAACTCAGGTTTTTATACCCAATCCATTCACAAGAAACATCTTCTGAGAGCATGCCGCCAGTGACCTAGGCACCCCTCTGCTGGTCCTGCCTCCTAAATACCGTAATTAGATTAGGTTTATTCCTTCTTAGTACTGTGAACATGACATATTTTTTTTTTTTCCCAAAGAAACCTTTTGTTTAAGGAGTACAAATTTCATTCAGTATGACATTAGGAATAGAGTGATTCTTCCCGCCATATCCACCCTCCCACCCCTCCTCCTCCTCCTTCTCCCATTCCCAGTCCCATTCTCCATTAAGATTCAATTTCAATTAACTTTATACACAGAAGACCAACTCTGTACTAAGTAAAGATTTCAACAATTTGTGCACACACACACACAAAACTGTTTGAGAATGAGTTTTACAATTAACTCTCATAACTCAACTCATTGAAGACAGAGGTCCTGCATGGAAAGTTAGTGCACAGTGATTCCTGTTGTTAACTTAATAATTAGCTCTCTTATGTATGACATCAGTGATCACCCAAGGCTCTTGACATGAGCTGTCAAGGCTTCGGAAGCCTTTTGAATCCACAATCTACAAAAGTATTTACACAGACCATAAGCAAAGTGGAAGTTCTCTCTTCCCTTCAGAGAAAAGTATATCCTTTGATGGTCCCTTCTTTCTACTGGGGTCTCACTTATAGATATCTTTCATGTAGGACATTTATTTTGCCACAGTGTCTTGTCTTTTTATGCAATAAAGACCTTTCTTATTTCAACATATATATGAATTGCATTTGTGTATAAGTATATTATATATATATATATGTTTTCTCTTTTAAATTATTTATTTATTTGAAAGGCAGAATTACAGGGAGAGAGAGAGAGAGCGAGCGAGAGAGGTCTTCCATCCGCAGGTTCACTGCCTAGATGTCTGTGATGGCTAAAGCTTGCCAGAATGAAGCCAGGAGCCAGGAAGCTTCTTCCAGGTCTCTCATGTGGGTGCAAGGCCCAAGGTCCTGGGCCATCCTCCACTGCTTTCCCAGGCGCATTAGCAGGAAGCTGGATTGGAGGTGGAGCAGCTGGGATTTGAACTGGCGCCCATATGGGATGCCGGCATCACAGGCAGCAGCTTTACCTGCTATGCCACAGTGTCAGCCCCCAGAGTTACTTTCTTGATAAACTGAACTAAAACACACACATTGCTTTCTTTGTTCGTGTTCCTGTTGCAGATCCTGGGAGTCTGGCTGACCTACAGATACCGGAACCAGAAAGACCCTCGTGCTAACCCCAGTGCATTCCTGTGATCAGAAAATGAGGAAAACCTGCCACGTTCTGCCCTGGTCCACTTTCTCTAGTTTCAAGCTCAGCTCATTTCCATTGTAATGAAGGAAGCAGTGTCTTTGGAATGACAGCACCCACAGTAGAATTATATATTTTTACTATTATGTTTCTCTCAATGTTTATTTTTTTCTTCTTCCATGGCTGAAAAAAAAAAAAAAAAGTGAGCCTCGTGGTCTCTTCGGAGCCCTCCGTGGTCTCTCTAATCTGCTGTATGCACAGTGTCTTGCACTGTCCACCGTGGCCTTTGTAGCATTTTTACCTGTGGGAGGACTTGGTCCAGCGCCGTGATGTGGATCGTGTTGTGAATCGGCATGGGCGTCTCGCTGGAGCGAGCCTCTGTACCCTGTGCTGTATAGGTCGTGACACCGGAGAGAGGGGTGAAGCTTACTCAGGCCAGAAAGTCCAAGGTTCTCCCTTGTCGAGTTCAGTAAGGGAAGTCCAGGTTCCAGGATTTTGTTTTTTTCCCTTTGTCTTTCTAGGAACGATGTGTCGTGGTGAAAAGTGTTAATATAAAGTGATTTAGTTGTAGTTGCCTTTTATGGTCATGTCAGTGTATCTTAGAAGTAGCTCTGTCTTTAGAACACTGGGGTTAGGTTTTGGTTTTTGACTTTGCCAGGTAAGTGCAAAGGAAAAGTGGTCTCATGAAATGTCCTCATGTGTGACGTACCTTCTGCCTTCAGAAAGGAATGGGTTGCAGTAATTCAGAAGGTGTATCTATATGTCCTTGCTCTCCTTTTATAATAATTCGGGGTCTGAAAGACTGCATTTTTAAACGAGTTACTATGAACACGTCGGCCCATGTAGCAAAAAGATCTTTGATTATCTTAAAAACCGTCAAATACTTTTTTCATGGAATTCCTGAGTATTGTAACAGCAGCTTGTCAAATCCAAGCATATCTGAATGTGATCTTCCATAATTTGAAATTGAAATAGTGTCGTGGTTCTGTATATTATGTTAAAACATTAAAGGATGGAAACTTTCATTCGTGTACGCATGTTTGAATTCAAAGGAAGGAATGAAGAATTGGCAAATGAATGGAGTGATTTTTTTCTTGCTGCTCTGGGTTCTCTCTGATTTATTTTTATTTCTACTTTTTTAAAGATTTACTTATTTATTTGAGAGGCAGAGTTACAGACAAGAGAGAGGGAGAGAGAGAGAGAGAGAGAGGTCTCCCGTCTGCTGGTTCACTCCTCAATTGGTCATGATAGCCAGGGCTGTGTGAGGCCAAAGCCAGGAGCTTCTTCCAGGTCTCCCACGTGGGTGCAGGGGCCCAGGGACTTGGGCCATCTTCCACTGCGTTCCCAGGCACATTAGCAGGGAGCTGGATTGGAAGAGCAGCTGGGGCTCAAACCAGCACACATGTGGGATGCTGGTGCCACAGGTGGAGGCCTAACCTCTGCCTCTTTAACTGATTGAGAGCTGGCTGTGGCTGTTTCAGTGTACAGTGTGATCAAGCCATGGAAATGAACTTCCAGCCCTGATGTCTGTGGGTACATCATCATCAAATCCGTTTTTGAAATGTTTCAGTGGTTAATATTTTCTTTACAATGAGACAAGGTTTTTTGTTTAGTTTTGTTTTTTTTCCAAGATTTATTTCTTTGAAAGGCAGAATAACAGAGAGAGGGACAGACAGGGAGAAGGAGAGATTTTCCATCAGCTGATTCAGTCCCCAAATGCCCACAACAGCCAGGGCTGAGCCAGCCTGAAGCCAGGAGCCAGAAGCTTCACCCAGATCTCCCATGTGGATGCAGGGGCCCAAGTGCTTGGGCCATCCTCCGCTGTTTTCCCAGGCATATTAGCAGGGAGCTGGATCAGAAGTGGAGCAGCTGAGCCTTAAACTGGGGTCTCACATGGGATGCTGGTGTCACAGGCAGTGGTATAACCCACTATGCCACGACGCCAGCCCCAGATTTTCTTTTAAAGATTTGTGCTCACTCTTAGAAATAGCCTATGAGGTATTTCCATAGCTCCGTATACAATCATACATTAAAAAATTGTTTGATACATGCTATTCTGTTTATAAAACAGAAGTATGGGGCGGTGTTGTGGCGCAGAGGGTAAAGCCACTGCCTGCAGCGCCAGCATCCCACATGGGCGCCAGTTCAAGTCCTGGCTGCTCCTCTTCCAATCCTGCTCTCTGCAGATGGAATTCTGTCTCTCCCTCTCTCAAATAAAAATTCTTAAAAAAAAAAAAAAAAAAACAGAAGTATGACATGGGTATCTGTGACAATAACAGGAATTTCATGGCGTTTTTTGTGAATGAAGCATAATATGATGACTTCTATATCAAAGTGTATACATGGCCACAAACACACACACACCTGCAATGCCCTGGCTACTATTCTAAGTCTTCCATTAGCAGGGAGCTGGATCAGAAGTGGAGCAGCCAGGATTTGAGCCAGTGCCCACATGGAATGCCCACTCCACCACAGAGCCAGCCCCGAGATGAGTTTTTGAGAAGAGAAGCCATTCATATTTGGAAAAATACCTTCTGCCACCTTACCTGGATTATTAATTTCATGTCTTGCCTTCTGTGTAGCAGATGGGGTTTATTCTGCCAGTGGTTTTCTTGATAGACTTTAGATCAAGAAAGAGGGTTGTATTGGTCACCTTTGCATTACTGTAACACAGTACCCAGAGCTGACTAACTTCATCAGAGAAGACGATCATTTTGACCATGGTTCTGGAGGCACTCAGTCTGGGAGCCTTGTTTGGCCATGGCCTTGCTGGCAGAGTCTGGGGTGGTGCAAGAGACCCAGGGCACAGGTGTCTGTGTCTCAGGTGTCATTCTCCCTCTTCATCTTTTTTAAGATATTTATTTACTTTGAAAGAGTTACACAGAGAGAGAAGGAGAGGCAGAGAGAGAGAGAGGACTTCCATCTGCTGGTTCACTCCCCAATTGGCTGCAGTGGCTGAAGCCAGGAGCCAGGAACTTCCCCCAGGTCTCCCACATGGGTGCAGGGGCCCAAGGACTTGGGCTGTCTTCTGCTGCTTTCCCAGGCCATAGCAGAGAGCTGGATCAGAAGTGGAGCAACCGGGACCTGAACCAGAGCCCATATGGGATGCTGGCACTGCAGGTGGCCTCTGCCGTCCTCTTGGTGCCATTAACATAGAACATTAATATGCTGGCACTGCGGCTCACTAGGCTAATCCTCCACCTTGCGGCGCCAGCACACCGGGTTCTAGTCCCGGTCGGGGGGCCGGATTCTGTCCCGGTTGCCCCTCTTCCAGGCCAGCTCTCTGCTGTGGCCAGGGAGTGCAGTGGAGGATGGCCCAGGTGCTTGGGCCCTGCACCCCATGAGAGACCAGGATAACTACCTGGCTCCTGCCATCGGATCAGCGCGGTGCGCTGCGGCGGCCGTGGTGGCCATTGGAGGGTGAACCAACGGCAAAAGGAAGACCTTTCTCTCTGCCTCTCTCTCTCTCACTGGCCACTCTGCCTGTCAAAAAAAAAAAAAAAAAAAAAAAAAAAAGAACATTAATGTAGGCTGTGGAGGATTAGACTCCTGCATGAGTGTAGGGGAGTAAATCAATATTCAAACCATGGCAATGGTTGATGTATAGAATTTTAGAGCATTTTCCAGATGTGTCACTTCCATGTCTTAGAGCTTAAAACTCCCATCAGGTTCTAGAATCTTCTACTGAAATACTTCCCTTGTGACAAATGATTGCATGTGCTATTCGAGAGAGCACCAGCACTTAGCTCTCATTGTAATGGCCTTGTTTGGGTCAAGCTAGTTAAAAATCAGAGTCTGGGAAGAATCAGTCTTTAAGGAGACTAAACTATAGGATAAAAGTTGGTGATGCATGACTTGGTTGGCTACTGATGAAATACAGTTTTCACTATAACGTTCCATTTCCAGGCAGATCTGAAGGTGAAAGATTACCCAACCCCCCTTGCAGCGCCTCCTGTGGTCTCTGTGTATGGTGCAGAGGTCCTGCTTCTGTGCCACCGTGCACCCTAGGGTCTGCTGGCTGGGGCAGAGTTGTGGCACCGTGGGGTTGGGCCACCAGTTGCCATGCAGGCATTGGAGTCCTGGGCTGCTCCACTTCTGATCCAGCCTCTTGCTCAGGCGCCTGGAAGGCAGCAGATGAAGACCCAAGTGCTTGGGCTCCTGCCTCTTCTGGGAGAGACCAGCTTGGAGTTCCCGAATCCTGACATCAGTCTGGCCCAGACATTCATGCGGCTGCAGGCGTCTGGGGGGTGAGCCAAGTGGACGAGATGGAGGATCTCTGTCTTTCCCTCTCTCTGTTGCTCTTTCAAGCAAGCAAGCAATAAATAAATAAATAAATAAAAAAATACGTCGTAAAAAATAAGTAAGTAAAGCCTGCTGGAATGGCCCGTCCATAGGATTCAGGATAGAATCCTGCATGCCCTTCCTGTGAGACAGTGGTGGTCAGGCTGACCGCAGGATGACAGGAGGGCCATGGCTGTGTGCACAGACATTCTGCCACAAACTTCTAATGGCAGAGAAGAGCGAGTTTCACAGGGAGGCCCGTCCTTGCATTACAACAAGTGCCTGTGAGGCAACCCTAAGACCTAATACCCTTTCTTCCAAAGCCAGCCTTTCTTTAACAAGGAACTGGACTACTGAAAAAAAAAAAGTTCTCCATTTCCCTGTGTACATACTTCATGTAGGAGTATTCCAGGTCGTTTAAAACATTTCCCAGGCAGGCTCATTGTCGAAGGTGAAATTTTAGCTAGAGGATGTCCTGCTAACACAAAAGGAAAAAGAACCTGGAGACACTTTGTAAAATCTAAGCTCACTGTGGCTTAAATTGATTTCCCGTAACCAGTTCTGCACATCCAGCCTACCTTGTGCCCTGCTGAATGGGGCCTTTGACAGCAGGAAAGGAACCCAGAATGTGGCTTGTGGTTACTTTCTCCGCCTCCTGCAGTTTGTCTAAATATCTGTTTAACCCTGTTTAAGTTTATTCATCCTTTTGAAAAATCCGATAAATCTATCAGTGTCTTCTGCTTTTGAGCTGGTACTGGAAAGATTCGCATCAGGTTTTTGCCTAGTGTCTCGTAGGAGGAAAATGCCTGCAAGTGAGTGTGATTGTACAGACATGATCATTCACACGTGATTGTGAGAACATGATAATTCACACATGATGGCATGAACATGCTAACTCACATGTGATTGCACCTGATTATTCACAAGTGATTGTTCACAGGTGAACTTTTCTTTTTTTTAGTTAGAAGTGACACTGAAGTTAAACACCATCTTTTCCAGGTTTCTGGGTAAGTGAGAAGCTTGTGCCAAGTTTGTTGTTCCATCGTTGGAGTGTTTGGGGCTGGCAGATTAATTTTTACAGCAGGCTCTCTGTGCCTGATGGGGTCACAATTTCTGTGCTGAGAAATGTATTGCAAATAATTGTTTAGAGAGCACCCCCACTTCTAGGGAGAGAAGTGGGGCAGAGAGGAGGGAGAGGGAGGGGAGGGACGATCTTGTGGACACCTGCTTTTGACGGGCTCATCACCTGGGTGCAGGTGTAGTCTAGGGACACTGCAGACAATGGTGCTAGGGAACACGGCCTCCCTACTATGTGTCAGGCCTCGTCTCGGCTCTAGGGAAATCAGCTTCTGGAATTTTCAAAGGAGGGCTCTGGGGAGTTGCCTGTGAGTTGAAATAGCCAACAAAGGGTGGACCTTGACATGTCTTGGGGCGGGAACCCGTGTCTTGCTTACTCTGGGGATCTTGCTTTTGATGGTGGGGAAGCCCTGTTTTCTAAGTGGTCTCTTTGTCAGTTAAATGGACTTCACCTGGACTTTGCAGTCAAGCTCTGTGAACTGAGGTCTGTGTACTCAGACCTCAGGGATTCCTGTTACCTCCTGACTTCCATTCTCACAGTGATTGCCAAGGAGGAGGACGGGAGTAGCTACTTTGGTTTACAGAAAGCAAGAAAAGAAACAGGGGTCAGCATTGCGCACAGTGGGTTAAGCCACCACCTGCAGCTCCAGCATCCCTATGAACGCCTGTTCAAGTCCAGGCTGCTCCAGTTTTGATGCAGCTCCCTGCTGATGCACCCGGGAGGGCGATGGGAGATGGCCCAAGAGCTTGGGCCCCTGCTGCCCGCCTGGGGGACCCAGATGGAGTTCCAGGCCCCTGGTTTCTGCCTGGCCCACCGCTGATGATTGCGACCATTTGAGGACTGAACTAGCAGACGGAAGATCTCTCTCTCTGTCTCACTCTCTCTGTAACTGTGGCTTTCAAATAAATAATTTTTTTAAAGAAGAGTAAAACACAAACCACAGAGGCAGTCACAACACATGATCGTTGGAGAAACACTAGCGCTAAAGCGGGCAAACATGCTGACCATCTCTGCAAATGACTTCTGGATGATTTATGTGGACAGCAGTTTTTTTCAAGATTAATTCCTCTTTTTTTCCCCCTGAGCTTTGGGACCTTACATAAAACCGGGAGAAAAATGATTATTAACAATATGTATATCACATAACCTTGACCACTGAATCCATTTTGAAGTGCCAAGTTCAGTGGCACGGAGTCCATACACTCCGTTATGTGGCCGTGACCACTGTCCATTGACACTGTTTTCCCAAGCCAGCACTGCCCAGCCGTTTAAACACACTGACCCCTGCTCCCAGCCATGGTACACAATGCTTTGCTTCCCTCTCTCTATGAAGACAACTCTGGGGCCCTCGTGCAGGTGGGATCATGCAGTGTGTGTGCTTTTGTGGCTGCCTTGTCTCACTTGGTGTCTTGGTCTCTGGGTTCACCCATGCTTTGCCTGTGCTTCTCTCAAACTGAATGATGTTCCCTTGCATGGCTGTGGCCCACTGCTTGTCCACCTGGTGATAGACATTTGGGTAGTGGTTGCCTGTTCTCTCTTGTGGGTAGTGCCGCCGTGAGCATGGGTGTCCCCTGCTTTCAGTAATTTTTGGTACAGACCCAGAAGTGGAGTTGCTGGATTGTATGATAGTTCTGGGTTTGATTGTTTCAGGACCCACCCTACTGGTTTTGCACAGTGGCCACACCACTATCCATTTCCACCAACGATTTTATGCTGCTGTTGCAAATTGTGCTCTTGGGTCTCAAGGTGCTCCTCTGCTTCTCTGTAGTCAGAACAGTAATGGGCATGAAATGCATTAAAGCACAAATTGGGGGACCGGTGTTGTGGCACAGCGGATTAAGCCGCCGCTGCGATGCTGGCATCCCAAGTCGGAATGCTAGCTCCAGTCCCGGCTGCTCTACTTCCCATCCAGCTCCCTGCTCCTGTGCCCAGGAGAGCAGAAGATGATGGCTCAAGTGCTTGGGCCCCTGCCACCAGCATGGGAGACCTGGATGGAGTTCTGGGCTCCTAGCTTCAGCCTGGCCCAGCGCTAACTGCCGGGGCTATTTGGAGAGTGACCCAGTGGATGGAGGATTTCTCTGTCACTGTGCCTTTCAAATAAATCTTTAGAGAAATAAAAGCAAAATGAAAGGTAGTCGATATGACAGTAGAGGCATTTGGTAGAAAGAGCAGGCGTCAGTATTTCCATGAGGTTAGAAACAGCTGTTTTTAGGGAGTGGTTGTTTGACACAGCATTCGAACTGCTATTTGGGACACTTGTATCTCACATCAGAATGCCTGGGTTCAAGTCTCAGCTCTGCTTCCAATTCCTAGTTCCTGCTAATGTGCATCCTGGGAGGCAGCAGATGATGACTCAAGTACTTGGGTCCCCTCCACCCATATGAGAGACCCAGAGTGAGTTCCTGGATCCTGGTTTCTGCCTGGCTTAGCCGTGGCTGTTGTGACAATAAAGCAGCTAATGGAAGATCTTTCTCTGTGTCTGCCTGACTTTAAGTAAAACCAGCTATTTTTGTCTTTGCCTCTTATTCTGTTTTTAAACCTACATGTATAATGTGTCCTGTCCTTGTAGTTACAGCATAGAAAACCTTAATTGCTTTTTGTACTGGGCCAGTGCTGTGGCATAGCAGGTAAAGCCGCCACCTGTGGTGCCGGCATCCCATATGGGCACCTGTTCAAGTCTCAGCTGCTATATTTCCAATCCAGCTCCCTGCTGATGTGCCTGGGAAAGCAGTAGACGATGGCCCAAGTCCTTGGGCCCCTGCACCCATGTGGGAGACCCGGAAGAAGCTCCTGGCTCCTGGCTTTGGATTGGCCCAGCTCAAGCTATTGCAGTCATCTGGGGGAGTGAATGAGCGGATGGAAGATCTCTCTCTCTCTCTGTGTCTTTCTATCTAACTCTGTCCTTCAAATAAATAAATCTTTTAAAAAACATATTTTTCACTTAGCCCTTTTCTGTGTCCCTGTCATGTTTATTACTTTCATAGATGACGGCACAGTGCATTTTATATTAATATACCATGTAAGGGCCAGCGTTGTGGCACAGTGGATTAAACTGCTGTTTCTGATGCTTCTATCCCATATTGGAATGGTGGTTCCTGTTCCAGCTGCTCTGCTTCCAGTCCAGCCTCCTCCTAATGTGTCCTGGGAAGGAACAGATGATGGCCCAAGTGACTGAGTCCCTGCCACCCATGTGGGAGACTAGGATGGAGTTCCTGGCTCCTAACTTTGGCCTGGCCCAGACCTGGCTATTATAGCCATTTGAGGAGTGAGCTAGTGAATTAGAGATTTCTCTGTCTCTCCTCTATGTCACTCTGCCTTTCAAATAAATAAAGAAGTCTTTTTAAAAAGGATAATATACCATGTGACTTATTTTTGGAGACTGCTATTTTTTAATAACTTTGCCGTTGGCATCCTCACAGAATCCAGCTTCTGCTTAATGATAGATTCTCAAAAGGAGAGAGACTGGATCAAGCTCCACCAATGTTCGTATGACTCTTGTTCTGCATTTCTTTAATACCTTCCTAAGGGGGACTTATTTTCCTTGTAACTTTGACATTTGATTTCCTAAAGATTTATTTATATTTAAAAAATTGTTAGGATAATGTATAAATCAATTTATATTAAAAGATTTATTTATTTATTTGAAAGGTAGAATTACAGAGAGGAAGAGAGATCGTCCATCTGCCGGCTCACTCATTAGTTGCAATGGCTGGAGCTGAGCTGAGCTGATCAGGAGCCAGGAACTTCTTCCAGGTCTCCCACATGGGTGCAGGGGCCCTAGGACTCCGGCCATCTTCTACTGCTTTCCCAGGTGGATTAGCAGGGAGCTGGATCGGAAGTGGAGCAGCCAGGACTCGAACCGGTGCCCATATGGGATGCAGGTGTCCCAGGCAGCAGCCGCTAAGCCACAGCCAGCCCCAAAGATAAACATTTTGTTGCATCACAGAAGAAACTTGAATCACTTAGAAGTTGTCGTTCAAGATATTTTTTTAAGATTTATTTATTTATTTGAAAGTTAGAGTTACACAGAGAGGAGAGAGAGAGAGGTCCACCATCCACTGGTTCACTCCCCAGTTGGTTGCAACGGCCGGAGCTGTGCCGATCCGGAGTCAGGAGCTTCTTCCGGGTCTCCCATGCAGGTGCAGGGGCCCAAGGGCTTGGGCCATCTTCTACTGCCTTCCCAGGCCATAGCAGAGAGCTGGATTGGAAGTGGAGCAGCCGGGTCTCGAACCAGTGCCTATGTGGGATGCCGGCGCTTCAGGCCAGGGTGTTAACCCGCTGCGCCACAGCACCGGCCCCCAAGATACTTGTTTATATATGTGAAACTTCTTTCCGTTAGCCCTCAGAGAACTCTGGTTTTATTTGTTTGTTTTAAGATTTCTTTACTTATTTGAAAGGCAGAGTTAGAGGGAGAGAGAGAATCTTCTATCCACTGGTTCACTCCCCAGATGGCTGCAACCAGGAGCCCAGAACTTCATCCTGGTCTCCCATGTGGGTACAGGGACCCAAGATTTGGGCCATCCTCCACTGCTTTCCTGGGCGTATTAGTAGGGAGCTGGATTGGAAATGGAGCAACCAGGACTTGAATTGGCAGTGATATGGGATGTGGGCACTGTAGGGGTGGCTTAGCCTGCTGTGCCACAGTGCCGGCCCCCTCAGCTCTCTAACTGGATCTGTGTAGTTTATTTAGAATACCTACTTATGAGAAGGATGTTAAAAGTCCTGTGATAGTTTCAGCTGAGATTTCTTTATCATTAAATAAACAACAGATGCTTAAGCACCTACTAGTGCTGGTAATCATTGTGGGAGACAGAAAAATATTGGAAATATATATATATACACACACACACATATATATATATTCTGGGGGTTGGCATTGTGCAGTGGGTTAAGCTGCCACCTGCGACATCAGCATCCCATATGAGCACCAGTTTGAGTCCTGGCTGCTCCACTTCCAATGAAGCTCCCTGCTAATGCACCTGAGAAAGCAGCAGAGGACAGCCCCAGCACTTGGGGCCTGTGCTACCCATGTAGAAGACCAGAATGATAGTTCTGGGCTTCTGATTTCAATCTAGCTCAGTCTCAGCTGTTGCAGCTGTTTAGGGAGTGAACCAACAAATGGAACATCTCTCTCTGTAACTATGCCTTTCAAATAAAATCTTTTATAAAAAATATATATACGCTCTGGAAAATTTAATGCCAAAGGATCTGTTCAGGAAAAGAGTCTTCCAAAACAGTTAATCCTGGCGAGCGGTAGTTAACCAGTAAGCAAAGCATAATGTAGATGGCCAAGGACCCAGGGCGGAAGTTAGTGGGGGCTGGATAATACTCCTACAGGCATCCCACATGCTAGTGAATGTGAGGGTACCGCAAAAAAAGTCGTGGAAAGTAGAATTAAAAGCTAAAGTTTCTCTTGTTGCACAAGGAACTCTGAAGTCCTCGCATGATTTTTTCCTTCATCTGCATTTTGCATGGACTTTTTGAAGGTCTTGCCTCTGTGGTACAGAATATTTGGTTGTGATTTTTGTTGGGCAGAATATAGAGTTAAACACAGCCAGAACCGCTTGCCCCTGTCTGGTGCCCCACCCTGTCACAGTTTTTTACAGACATCAGTGCCCTCTGATCTTTACTTGGTGGACACAATCTCACTGCCCTTTGCTTTCCCAGGCAGACCCGTGTGGATGAGGAAGATGGGAGCAATCCACACTGAGTGTATTCTAGGCGGAGGCTCTCGAACCCCGACAGCCCAGATCCATCACAAGGCCAATGCTGAGGGTGCAGAGGTTCTTTGGATGACCTTTCCTCTAGTCTTCTTTCTCTTAAAATTTGCATTTCTTTGAGAAGCAGAGAGACAGAGGAAGAGAGGGTCTTCCCCTCCCCAGTGGTTCACTTCCCAAATCCCCGCAATGGTAGGGGCTGGGCCAAGTCTGAAGCTGGAAGCCAGGAACACAATTCAGACCTCTTACGCGGGTTGCAGGAGCCCAATTACGTGAGCCATCATTGCTGGCTCCCAGGTTGTGCTGAATGCTCAAGAGCTGGAGGTGGGTATCGAACCCAGGTACTTTGATGTGGGACATAGTGTTGTTTTTTTTTTTTTTTCAGATTTTATTTTATTTATTATTTGAAAGGCAGAATGACAGAGAGGGAGAGACAGATCTTTCACCCTCTAGTTCACTCCCCAAATGGCCACAATAGCCAAGGCTGGTCCAGGCCAAAGGTAGGAGCCAGGAACTCCCATCCTGGTCTCTCATGGGAGGGGACCCAGATTCTTGGACCATCTTCTGCTGCCTCCCAGTGCGTTCACTGGAAGCTGGGTGGAAAGTGGCACAGCTGGGATGGGAACATGCACTCAGATATGGGGTGTGAGCATTGCCAAGTGGCAGCTCAACCTGCTGTGTGACCCTGCCAAGCCCTGGTGTTCTAACCAGTCTTATGAAGGAGAAAGCTGCTTGCCAGTGGCTTTCTCCATGAGCCTTAAGTTTGGCAATATCCGGCTAAAAGTGGATTGCTGGGGACCGGCGCTGTGGCATAGTGGGTTAAGCCGCTGCCTGCTGTGCTGGCATCCCATATGAGTGCCGGTTTGAGACCTGGCTTCTCCACTTCCGATCCAGCTCTCTTATGTGGCCTGGGATAGCAGTGGAAGATGGTCCAAGTGCTTGGGCCCCTGCACCTGCTTAGGAGACCTGGAGGAAGCTCCTGGCTCCTGGCTTCAGATCAGCACAGCTCCGGCCATTTTGGCCAATTGGGGAGCAAACCATCAGATGGAAGACCTCTCTCTCTCTCTCTCTCTCTCTCTCTCTCTGCCTCTCCTTCTCTCTGTGTGCAATTCTGACTTTCAAATAAATGAATAAATCTTTAAAGGAAAAAGTGGATTGCTGAAGTGTGTACACAGGCATCTGTGGTCAGGGTGGGAGGGTTGCCTCCAAGCGGGGACCTGATTTGGTGGCTGCCTGTCTGCATGTTCCTTCCACACCATAGCACATGGTGTTTGCCTCTTGTGCTGGCTAGGCTTGTGCCCACTCTTGGTCACCCGGGAGAACCTGCGGTGCTGGGAGATGATCATTGTCACTGCCTTGGGTCTTCGTTGTTTGAACTACTTCTGTCTTGTCCCCTCTTTAGGCATTTTGTGTGTGTCCAAGAACCCTACTTAGTGAACAAACCAGTTTTTGTGTGCAAGACCATGTTGGGGATAAAAGAAAAAACTTCAGCTGAACACCCCCAAAAGGATTTATTTTTTAGAAAATCATGGCTCACCACAGTAGCCTGTAATATTATTTTCATATATGTATACTTGAAATCAACATTTAAAAAAAAACAACTGCTGTTGTAACTTTTATGCATGTGCAACTACGCTTCGGCATCCTTCTGCTCTTCGGAAATCTCTGGTTCCAAATCTCAAAGCCCAGTAGGAAGAGCTCACAGATTTTCTCTTTTTCTCTACAATTCCGTCTTCAGCAACTTGCGTGCTTTCTTCATGTTGTCAAGCACTAATGGGAGAAACAGAGCCAGGATACGATTAGCAACACAGCAACAGATTCAGCGAGTCTCCAAGCTTTCCTTTCGTCCTCCAGTGTTTAATGAATAGGGCAAATAGTTGGTCATCTTAATGTAATTTAAAAAAAAAATAAATTGTTTGTGTGACAGTCCAGTTCTCTAATAAATCTCATTTCTTCTCAGATCTTCCCTCTCCAACCCACACTCCCATCAAAATCACTTTATAAACTCCCCCAGCAGGAGACAGATTTGGCTATTTGTAGTAAATTGTAAGTCGTGCTGATGAGAAGCACTTGCTAGTAGGTATCTGTTGCTCCTCCCAATTGTTTAGAAGTAGGTAGAATACAAATTATAAGGAGCAAAAAACCGAGTGCTTTATGCACCTGTGTTCCTTTAATTCTTGCAAAGCTCTATTCCTGCTTCACGTGTAGGTGAAGAAATGCATGCTGGGAGGCTGAGTAGCTTGCCTGCTTGAGGTGATAGAGCTAGCAAGTAGAAGAGCAGAGACAGGCCCTGGAAGCTGCTTCTTCATGCCTACTGATGTTTATTAAATGCCTGTTTTTCAAGGCACTCCTGGGTAGGGTCCCTGCCTTGAAGTCACTCAAGCACACGCTGCTGTCTCAAGAACGGCTGGTTCTTGGAAGGTCCTCCCAGCATCCACTGGCGGCGTGGCTCACGCATGGCGAGGGTCACCGCAGCTGCCCAGGCACCGCCCCACACTGGCTCCAGCAGTGCTTAAGCCAGTACTGTCCGATAAAAATTTCTGGGATGGTGATGTTCGTGTTTGTTTACTGGGGGCTCATGTGACTGAAAAACAATGTCTTGATTTTGGTGTAAAAGGAAATAGCAACTTGTGGCCAAAGGAGAGTGGAGAGTGACCCCCGTGTCTAACCCACTGCTAGCTGATCAGAACTGGTTCCTTGGAGAAAGCCCAGTGTTCCTCCCAGAAGGACTAACCAGGCGTCCCAGCTGAAGGCACAGTCCTCTATCTCAGTATTTCATGTGCCTTCTAATCTTCCTTCTTCTATGGCAACCACAGGGGATGCTGTTGGGGCCATCTTTCTTACTGATCTTTAAGTCAAACCTGAACCCAGCTGAACTGGACTCAATTATTTCCCTCTTGTTCCGTGGACATGAGGGCATGCAGACTGGCACAACTCCTGCCCTCGGCGCTGTGGTAGGAGTCGTGGGTTCCTGTGCCTAACAGGAAGCTGAGAGGCAGGGAACGTGGCTAGGAGCCTCTTAGAGAAAAAGCTGCCTGCTGTAGCTCATCTTCAGTGGAGGTACAAAACCACACAAAGCCGAGACCTTGGATTTGTGGGGTGTCTGAGGATGCGGGGCCAGCTGGGGTCCCCACGCAGAGCCCTCTCCCACCTCCTGCTGCTGCTCCCCCCCTCCTCCCCACACCCTGCATGGGTAGAGAGGCTCAGCACGTGGTGGCATCCAGGTTGGGGGTGACACTTACGTAGATTTATGTCAGAAGGTTCATAGGCGTACAGGCGATTGGAGTATCTTCCCGTGATGTCAGCTCTCACCGTCAGGGATGGGTCTGCAAGGATCAAGCAAAAGGGATGCGACGCTTTGTTTTCGAGTAGCTTGTGCGCGTGATAAACTCGTGCCACCACATTCTCGGAAAACAGACCAGCCGGCATCCCGCGGACGCAGCTACCCCCCCAGCCGCACCGCGACCCCACCTCTGGCCCTGGACAGACAACTCGGGACCCGAGCCTTCAACAACGACACGGTGCTACTTGTGAAAACAAGAATACGTAATTTGGGAGCAGTTATTTTGTTTTTCTTGTGAAAACATTATTCTGTGCTACAAAATTATGGCCTACTATCAGTTACAGAGAAAGAGAGAGGGAGACACACACACACACAAAGAGAGAGAGAGAGGCCTGCGCCGCGGCTCAATAGGCTAATCCTCCACCTAGCGGCGCCGGCACACTGGGTTCTAGTCCCGGTCAGGGCGCCAGATTCTTTCCCGGTTGCCCCTCTTCCAGGCCAGCTCTCTGCTGTGGCCCGGGAGTTCAGTGGAGGATGGCCCAGGTGCTTGGGCCCTGCACCCCATGGGAGACCAGGATAAGCACCTGACTCCTGCCTTCGGATCAGCGCAGTGTGCCGGCCGCAGCGTGCCAGCCGTGGCAGCCATTGGAGGGTGAACCAACGGCAAAGGAAGACCTTTCTCTCTGTCTCTCACTGTCCACTCTGCCTGTCAAAAAAAAAAAAAAAAAAAAAAAAAGAGAGAGAGAGAGGTCTTCCATCCACTGGTTCACTCTCCAAATGGCCACAATGGCCAGGGCTGGACAGGCCAAATCCAGGAGCCAGGAGCATCATCTGGGTCTCCCATGTGGGTAGCAGGGGCCAAAGCCCTTGGGCCATCTTCTGCTGCTTTCCTAGGCACATTAGTAGGGAGCTGGATTGGAAGTGGAGCAGCGGGGACTTGAACCAGCACCTACATGGGATGCTAGCACTGCAGGCAGTGGCTTAACTCGCTAAGCCACAGTGCCGACCCCTGTGGGCTACCTTTGAAGTGATTATGTTGCAGTTGACATGTTTTATCAAGAGTGACCTAGAAAAATGGAAGCCCACATCCAGCACTGATTTGCAAAATAAAAGTTTTTTTTAAACTAATATGAGAATGCAAGGCTTTAAAAATGGCAAAGGTTTTTAAATCAGCACATGGTGCTTCTCACTGGTTTTTACTTTATTGTTAATTAGCTACATTCAGAAAATATCCAGCAGTCTTTTTTTTTTTTTGTTCTGCTCGCCCGCCTCTCCCCTCCCGGGGCGCTGCTGACTCGTCTCCAGAGCGCGCCCGCTCCTGCCCCGGCCACCTCTGCCACGGTTTAACAGTCCACCCGCTCCCAGCAGTCTTCTTTTACCCATACATGCATTCTTCTAGATTTAAATCCAGTGTTTCATATTTTACATTTAACTTAATTACCTGTTTCGGAAAAATCCATTTTAGGAGTGGTTTCCAACATTACATAATAGAGTGCCTGGGACGACTCTGCTCTAGGTGCAGCCTCCCTGCTACTGCACACTCTAGGAGGCAGCAGATGATGGGTCAAGTACCTGGGTCCCTGCCACCCACATGGGAGTCCCAGATGGAGCTCCTGGCCCCTGGCTTCAGCCTAGCCCAGATCTGGCTGTTCCGGGCATTGGGGGACTGTACTGATAATATATGGGAAGCTCTCTCTCTCTCTGTCTCTGTCTCTGTCTCTCTTTAAGTAACTCTTTTAGAAAAAGTGTACTTTGGGAAAAAAAATGCATCCAAAAGGGAAATAGGAGAGGCATCTGGAAATCCTGCTCTGAGAGGTGATTGACAGAACTTAGGGCACGTGTGCTGAAAACCAGAGGCTGACACAGGTGAAGCCACCTGTCGCTGGTCCTGAGAGGACGATCTGTCATTTCAGACCAGGGGACGAGGAACCCAGGTGTAAGCTCTAGGAGACAGACAGTGATTTATTCAATGAAGATGGAAGACGCACTCTACTCATCAGATCTTCATTAGAATTAACCCCAGAGAGGCTTTCCCAATGCCCAGCCGGATGCTCCTGACCCCGGCTGCACACTGGAAGCACCCGCAGAGCTCTACGCGTGCTGGATTCTGATTTAATTGGCCTGAGGTGGGGTGTGGGTGGCCCGTATGTAAGGCCCTCCAGGTGCATGTAACAGAGCCAGAGTGGAGGACCCCACAACCCACAGCGAGGAGAGCAAGTAGCTTCGGAGTTGGAGCTTCTAACTGCAGGCAGCGAGCGCGGATTCAGGGACCTCATAAAACCCATTCCTGCACGAGGTATGACTGGGTGGCCGGCAAATCCCCCGCTAATGTTGTTTCTGAAAGTTCTCAACCCCGACAGCAAATCTGTAAAGTGAGTGCCGTGGTTCTGCCTTCCTCCTTTCTTCCTATCACTCCATTTTCTCTCCTGGGTTCTACATTTATTGTGAACTTTGCTGAATTACTTGGGTGAACCACTTGATTAGAGTGAGCTCAGCGACATGATGGATTTTTATTGTTATTATTATTTGCAAGGCAGAGCAACAGAGAGAGGGGAAGAGAGGGTGAACTTCCATTAGCAGGTTCATCCTGCAAATGATGTCAACGGCCCAGGCTGGGCCAGGCCGAAGCCAGGAGCTTGCAACTCGCTCAGGATCTCCCATGTGGGTGGCGGGGGCCCAAGCACACTAACAGGAAGCTGGATCAGAAGCAGAGCAGCTGGGACTTGAACCAGTGCTCCGCTGTAGCATGCAGGTGTTTGCAAGCTGTGGCTTAACCTGCTGCACCTGGATGCTGCTAGCCCCTGGGATGGATTCAATTACGCATTTTTTTTTCTTAAATCTGTCTGATCAAAGCCAAACACAGGACCTGCCTTTGCTCTTTCAGCAAATGCTCATGTAGAGCACACAGCAGAGGCTTTGAGGCAGGAACAGAGCCCTTGCCTCCCTCATGGGGCTAACATCAATCCTGTATGGGCAAACCTTTATTAAATAACCACCCAGGAGGTGCAAACTTGTGATGGAGGAAAAGCATTAGTAATGAGAAAAATGTGGTGCTGCAGGCAGACAGTGGGGGTCTGAGCAAGTCTGTGATGACAGTGATGATCCGGGAGTTAACAAGTGATGGCGGGCTGGTGCTGTGACTTAGCGGGTAAAGCCACCGCCTGCAGTGCCAGCATACTATATGGGTGCTAGTTTGAGTCCTGGCTGCTCCACTTCCCATTCAGCTCTCTGCTATGGCCTGGGTAAGCAATAGAAGATGGCCCAAGTCTTTGGGCCCCTGCAACCATGTGGGAGACCCAGAAGAAACTCCTGGCTCCTGACTTCAGATTGGCTTAGCTCTGGCCGTTGTGGCCATCTGGGGGAGTGAACCAGTGAATGGAAGACCTCTCTCTCTCTTTCTCTCTGTGCCTCTCTCTTTAACTCTACCTCTCAAATAAATAAATACATAAAATCATTAAAAAGAAAAAAGTTGGCACCTAGAGAGCCTGAGGACATAGAGTTGATAGATCTTGGAGACTGACTCTGACTAATGAAGAGATTGAAAGGGAAAAGATTCCTTAGTCTTAACCCTGGGAGGCTGGAAGTAGGGAGACTAATAAATATGAATATGTCATAAAGTAGAAGGAAGTTTGAATTCAAAGATGAGAAGCTTGATAGACATGTTTAACATGGAAAAAAAAGTGATGGGGGAAGAAAGCAGGAAAAGTTTTCCAGTCTAGGGAACAGCATTAGAAAAGTGCCAGTGGTAGCAAGGAGCCTGACTACCTTAAAATTCTTTTCCTAACTATTCTAAAAATAATTATCAAAAATGTCAGAAAGAAAAATAGAAATAAAGTACAGATTGAACAGTTCCCAGTTAAAAACAATTCAGGTTCAACTGTGGTCCAGCAGATTATGCCTGCCTCTTGCAATGCTGGCATCCAATATCAGAGCACTGGTTCGAATTCTAGTTGCTTCAGTCTGGATCCAGCTCCCAGCTAATGCACCTGGGAAAACTGTGGAAGATGGGCCACCCATGTGGGAGACCTGAGTGGAGTTCCTGGCTCCTGGCTTCGACCTGTCCCCAGCCGCAGCCGTTGTGGCCATTTGGGCAGTAAAGCAGCAGAATGGAAGATATCTTTTTTTCCTCTCTCCCTCTCTCTAACTCTGCCTTTCAAATAAACAAAAAACATTCCTGATGTATTCAGGAAAATTATCTGTGCACATAAACAGTTAAGAGTGTGCTTCCTTCTCAGATGTATTTGTGGCAGAAAGCAGAAGTTCAAGTGAACAGATGAGAAAGCTCAGCTATGGGAACCAGCAGATGCTCGCATTTTCTGATGGGGATGTGCTGTGAAACTTTTCATACCCTGGGGATATTGTACCCATTTGCTAGGGTGCAGGGGACAGGAAGGAAGTGGCCTTGGCCATGGTGCAGTAGCAGATGAGGGTATAACGGACAAGAAGGCACAGGACAGCACCTGTGTCATTCTGAGAGTATTTTATCTCTTGCCACTTCCACTTACCAACAAACATGATCCTGGGGACGTACTGGCCATCAGGAGAAAGGTGTTTGTCGGTTGTTTCATACTAGGATTGAAACAAACAAAGCAGCAGTTAGTTTGTTTACTCTTCAGCAGCCATTTTCAAACTTCCTTTTTTTTTTTTTTTTTTTTTTTTTTTTGACAGGCAGAGTGGGCAGTGAGAAAGAGACAGAGAGAAAGGTCTTCCTTTTGCCGTTGGTTCACCCTCCAATGGCCGCCACGGCTGGCGTGCTGCGGCTGGCGCACTGCACTGATCTGAAGCCAGGAGCCAGGTGCTTCTCCTGGTCTCCCATGGGGTGCAGGGCCCAAGCACTTGGGCCATCTTCCACTGCACTCCCGGGCCACAGCAGAGAGCTGGCCTGGAAGAGGAGCAACCAATACAGAATCCAGTGCCCTGACCGGGACTAGAACCTGGTGTGCTGGTGCCACAGGCGGAGGATTAGCTGGCCCAAACTTCCTAATGTGTCCATTATGGAGCCAGGCACCTTAAGATAGAGTCAGGCACGTTTATAATATAGATGAGGGACTGGGTATGGGGATGAAATCTCAGGTAGGAGGGAGCAGATGTGTGATACACAGGAACACAGAGAAGCTTAAGAAGCGAGGATTTACAGATTTTAGGGAAGATGAGATGGGAGGAGATGGATAGATGGAAAAGGCAGAAGTCATTTCTGAAGGCAATTACAGGAGCAGACAGGCTTAGCTGGAGCCTTCTTCTCTCCATGGATCCATTTTTATTTAGAATTTTATGGATTTAGCAATTGCTGTGCTTATCTTTAAGGAATGCACAGAGAGGGAGGAACGTGAATATCGAGGCTGCAGCAAGTGAAATGTTAGGAAGTGAGGGTGGGCAGGTGAGGGCGCAGGGGCACTGGGCTCAGAAGATAGGCAGGTTCCCCTTGGGCTTTCCGAAGCAGGCATCTCAAATGACGAATAGGAACCAGTTGTGTGGAAAAGAGGGCCCCCGCGTGGGGTGGGGGACCTGTGTGTTCACAGGACTGCAAAGGAAAGGCACCATGTTCTCCTGTACATCACGGTGCTGCAGAGGGAATGAAGATTGGGGATACATGAGAGCAGAGGTGAAGATGCTAGAACTGCCTGGAGCTGGCCCATCAGAGACCCGGTGCATTGTGCCAGAGTGTGCTCACTTATTCAGAGATCGTCAACAACCCCTGGTTGGATGCTCAAAGAGGCACATGACCCCAGTGCAGCATCGGATTAGATGGGGCTTAGCTTGTAGGCCGGGAGCCATCTGGTAACCCCTCAGGAAGCTAGGCCAAGTGAAAAAGTCTTGCTCCGGAATGGAGTTCCTGTCTTGGTAGAGCCGTGACCAACAGTAGGAGCATTCTGAACGGAGGAGGGTAGAGATTCCCCACTGTGGGTGAGGAAATTCCAACCTAGAATTGCCGGCTCTGGATGCCCCCAATTCTGGTTCATTCAGGGTGGTCAGCAGAAGCGTGTTCTGAGCTACCTAGAACTAGGATGTGTTGGGGGTTGTTGGGTGCTTGGGTAAGACGTAGGAATTGCTGGGGTATGGATGAAAGGCAGGTGTAGAAGTTTCCAGGGAGAATGTGAAACATGAAAAGTGGGTCAAGTTGAAGTTCATCAAGTCACAAACATGAGGGGGTGGAAAGGAAAAGAACAGCCTTCGGAGGGAGGCACAGGAGAAAGCACAGCGGGGAGGGGGGGCTACTCCTGGGGGAAGGCAATCTGTGAAGACAGGGCAGAGAGAGAGGAATCTCCTGGGGACATATGGTTGGGTGTTTTATTTTAGTTGAGAGTCTGGGACAGTTCCTATCCTCGGGTTCACACCCCCAAGTGCCTACAATGGCCAGGGCTGGAGCTAGGAGCTTGGAACTGGATCCAGGTCCCTCAGGTGGGTGGTAAGGACCCAACCACTTGAGCACTCCCTGCTGCCTCCCAGGAAGTGCGTTAGCAGGAAGCTAGAATCAGAATTGGAGCCAGGATGCAGACCCTGGCAGTCTGATATGGGAATATGGGCACCCCAAGCAGTGTTGTAACCACTATTTCAAATGTCTTTCCTACTAGTTAGGTGGTTTTTTGGTTTTTGGGGACTGAATAGAAAGAACTTGCAAAGACAGAAAGCTTAAACATCAGAGGGGCTGGTTGAGCAGGTAGTGAGATGGGGGTTCATGAAGCTAACACACAAGAGACCTGGCTGGATTTGCATAGCCCAAAAGCTCTGTCTCCCAGATGGAGAGGAGACAGAGTAAGCATGGTTGCAGAGAAGCCAGGGCTGCAGTGGGTGGACACAGAGAGTAGAGTGTAAACTCTGAACTCTTCCAGTTGTCATAGCAACAGAGAAAATCCTGACCATAGGAGAGTATTTTTTTTCAGACACCCTAAGATTATTAATTGCTACATAAAACCATAAACATTGCAGATAGATTCTTTTTAAAAAAAATTTTTTTTTGACAGGCAGAGTTAGTGAGAGAGAGAGAGACAGAGAGAAAGGTCTTCCTTCCGTTGGTTCACCCCCTAAATGGACGCTATGGCCAGCGCGCTGTGCTGATCCGAAGCCCAGAGCCAGGTGCTTCCTCCTGGTCTCCCATGTAGGTACAGGGCCCAAGGACTTGGGCCATCCTCCACTGCACTCCCGGGCCACAGCAGAGAGCTGGACTGGAAGGGGGGCAACCGGGACAGAATTTGGCACCCCATCTGGGACTAGAACCTGGGGTGCTGGCGCCGCAAGCGGAGGATTAGCCTAGTGAGCCACGGCACTGCAGATAGATTCTTAATAAGACAAAGTATCTGTCCTTCCCACCGGTCTGTGAGATGGGAGATTTGGAAGCGATCCCAGATAACTCAAGGCAGGGGGACATGTTAATGACAATGGAAATGAACTTACAACGAGATTGAGGAGGACGAACTGCTCTGCCAGCTTCTGGATGTCTTTATTTTCGGCAAACACTTTCTTTAAAGCTATAATGTAAAGAAAAATGATTATATTCCCAGCTCGGCATTGTGTAAAACTCTTTCTCTATTCCAAGTTGAATGGCATTTTTTAAGTGTAAATTAAAACTTGATTGAATAAAGAACACTCTCCAGAACACAGGATTGGATGGACCAGAACTACATTACATGCAGTGAAGCTGAACATGGACAGTGGTTTAACATGGAACATCAGCCAAATGCGTATTTTTCATCGTACAAAACTGTTTATGTAGCCGATGTGCAGGAAGGGAAGTATGATTCTCAGCATTTTCACCAATCATCTGTAAAGGCGTTTAAAAAGGCGTTTGCAGAAACTGGTAGAAAGCCTCAGCATGGGGTTCAAGTACATGTGTACTACCGAAACCTCTTTCAACCTGTCTAGCGTTCCAAATCAACTCTTAGTGCAAACATCAAAGTTGCTGGTCACTCCCATAGACTGCCAAACTCATACAGTAGGGTGTAAGATCTGAATTAATGTGTATTACGTAGAGCAAAACCGAGAATACCAGTTACTGCAAAATTGATCTAGGCACACTCTATAGTTCATGCTAGGCATTTCTTCCAAGTCTCTCGCATTAATGACTAAAGCCTGTTTGCAATAGTAAACTTCAAAAATATGGAATGCATGAATTTGCAGGTCATTGTTGTGCAGGGGCCATGCTGATCTTCTCTGCATCGTTCCAGTTTTCTTATATGTGCTGCCGAAATGAGCAGTGGATGGCATTTTGAATACAGTTTCTGCATTGCTCTTTAGCAGTTAGTGAACTAATGCAATGCTGTTTACTGCTCTTCTATTTTTCCAGTCACTCCGGCAATCACTCATCATTCATTCATCCACTTATTCTTTTTTTTTTTTTTTCCAACCCCGTAGGAACTAAATGGCTACTGCTGGCATAGGCACTGTTTTATGCACTGGGGGAAGTGTAGTGGAGGAGTAAAAAAAAAGCAAATGTTGCTTTTGTAGAGGTCAAATTCTTGTGTGAGAGACAGACCGTAGATAAGTAAGTAGATAAATATACAATAGTTTCTGGTGGAAATGAGCACTGTGAAGGAAAATAAAGCAGAGGCAGAGGTGAAAGAGCCATGGGCAGGTCAGGGTAGACCTCGGTAGGAGGTGACGGTGAGGTGGGGCAGTGATCCAGTTTGGAGGGGGATGGCCCCGTGCAGAGGGAACAGCAGGCAGCCCTGCAGTGGGAGTGAGCTCTGGGGTCTGGGGAATAGCTCCAAGGCCAGGCCAGATAGCGAGGAGAAAGAAGGGACTGGGAAGGAAAGGAAAGGCAGCCACAGGCCAGATGTTGCCCAGCCTTGCAGGCCCTGGTCAAGCACTGGGATGTAGTTTTAGCTGTGATGAGAAACCACACAAGCCCATGAGTGGTGGGATATGGTTTCGGCTTAACAGCCACGCTCTAGCGTTTGTGTGGAGAACCAACTGTCAGGTGACCAGACTGGCAGCTGCTACTGTGTTTTTGACAAGCCCTGAGCCGGGCCTGGCTCAAGGCCATAGCACTAAAGCCATAGGTAGGGGTTGGATTTGGGCAAGGCCAGCAACATGCTATAGAGGGTCCAGGGGGAAATGAAAATGTAGATCCCCTTGCTGGAGAGTTAGTCAGAATTTCAGGACAGGGACAGTGAAGCTTGGAAGTGACTGTAAGGAACTGGGAAGCCCTGGGCCTTGTATGGCTGCATAGGTTGCCTACCCATTAAACACATGCCAGCTTGCAGGTGCATTTTGAAAGTGAAGCTCACTGATGTGTTGCATGTAAGAGAGGCCAGTTGAGGATGAACCATAGGACTTACACCCACGTTTCACAGGAAAGGTAGAAATAATTGAAGTTGAGTTTAAAAATATACTTTCATGCTTTAAAATGTAACATGTTCTTTCTTGCTCAACTGTGTTGGGTTCTAGTGATACAAAGATGGGGGATCCAGTCCCTGACCTACAGACCAGAGGGCTGAAAAGGGAATCCAGCCTGGGAGAAGTTACCTTGGCTGTGTGGGCATTCGTCCAGGTGGTGGATGATCATCAGAGGCTTGTTGCTTTAAGACAGAAGAGAGTGGATCACTTTGAGTGAGAGCTCACTAGAGGGTGCTCTGGGAGCTCCTCCCTAGCTCTGCGAAGCCCTGGTGTTTACCTGGTCTTGGATTTGTATAAGGCCTCTTCATAAGTCTGAGTCCAGATGAGTTGGTCACCCCAACCTAGAACAAAAAGAACCAGTGTACTTGAAGCTGCTCCAACTTCTGACCCAAAGCTGTTGAAAAGCAAATGGTAAAAACTAGGATAAATATAATTCATGGTACTAAAGGAGGAGAAAAAAATCTTTGAAGAAAAACAATTATAAATTGTCTTCAGTCTAGAAAGGCATATACCCAAATGAATTCAGCACATACATTTCAGCACTGAGAGTTGGGAAATCTTGCCTAGCTAAGTTGTGGCTGGACGCCCACAAGGAGTTGACTCCTACCTCTGGAGAGCGTCTGGGGCAGCTTGGGTTGAGAGTCCTTTGCGTCCTTCTTAGCTCCAGGTTTGACTGTGGTATCTTTGGCCAGTGTGTAGGAGAGGGCCACCAGGAGCAAGACTGCGGACAGGGAGATTTTCTCCATGGCAAATCTGATGTGGAGAATGAGCAACAAGAAGTTAGTAGCCTTCAAGATCTGCAGGTAGCATTGCCGCAGTGGAATCCAACAGGCTCTGTTGAGACTGGACACATGACATCGGAGTGAAAAGCTACTTCCCATGGGGTTTCCCAAGAATATAGAGTATGGATATCTATTGCTCTATCCACCTATTAACCAACCTATCTACCTCCTCATCTACCAACTACCTATCTACCTACCTATGTATCTATCTGCCTACCCACCCATCTATCAATAGATATAGATCCACATAGCTCTAGATACAAAGATGTAGATCTCTGAATGGATATATAGTTACCCAGAAATAGATAAGTTAGATATATTAGATATAAGAAAATAGGTAATTAGCTATATATACTCTTACAGCTAAAGAAATTTCCATGTAAATGTCACAAATTACAGCACAGGAAGGTACTTGTGGGGTTACCTCCTCCTTTTCCACCTCCCCAGTGCCTCATGGTATAAGATGAAGAATCTGAAGTTCAGAGAGATGAGAAGGTTTAGGAGATGGATCTAGAACAAAGGCTTCTGGGTCTTCCCTCCATGAAATAATTACCCTTACTACGCATACTTCCTTAACCTCCTGTTAACATGGAGACATTGCCACTGAAGAACGCACTATGAATAAAATGATGCCTTATTTCACTTAGAACCTGCCAGCCTTGTCACTTGCCCTACCACTTGCATGAACACAATTGTCTCCCAAGTGTAGCATTTGTTCAAACTCCATCTTAGCTTTGAATTGACTACAATGCCGCTTCCTTCAAGTGAAGCAGTTCTTGGACTTTCCTTGAGGGCCTTTACTGGCAGGTGATGTGGCATGCCCTTTAAGGCACACAAATATCCTATGAGATTCATAATGTAGTGAAGTAGACCCCATGGATGTCTCTCTGTTACATTCTTCCTTCCTTCCTGGTGTTCCACAGCTACTGCTTGGGAGAAGCTGGGGTAGACGCCTATGAATGGACGGTGAATGGTCAGATGAGTTCCCCGAGTGAGTGAAGAGGCAGGGAGGCAAGCAAAGTGAGTCTCTTGAGCAAGATGCTAAGGTTGGCTAGAGGCCATAACATGGGAAGCTGGAGCTTTGCATTTCTCAGAAAGCCAGACACTAAAATTGCTTAAAAGTCAATACAAAATTATCGCATCTAGCGCTAATATTGGTGTAGGTTTAGAGAGAAGTCAACAAACTCTGCAGAGGAAGTAGGATGAGCTGTCATTGCTCTGTGTTTTTAAGAGAGAGTGCGTCTCATGATCTGTTGGCTTGAATGGAAAACTTTGCTTAGCATTAGCAAAATTGAAAGGCGTTTCCAAGTTATGAACCCCAGTTATTCTTCACGCCACAGTATGTAGCCACAAAACACCTTAATCAGAAAAGACATAAGCAAAGAGCAGAGATAGAATTTCTGAATGTTCTAAGCCTATAGGGATGCGGAAATGTCAGTAATAATTTTTGTCTTCTAGAATTCAGTTCTACAGAAGCAACTCAAGTGTACTGCTCTCTTAGTGTGAAGGCTTATTTTTGATGTTAAAAATAATCAAGAACTTTTATGTGAGGCTAATTAGATGTTTGAACCAACTAAGTATATCATGACAAATAACTACTTTGAATTTATCCACAAACATTGGGTTTTGTATATTAAGATGACATCTATGTGTATTTTAAAAACTGACACTAAATGGCTGATGAGGTGTTTTATTAGTCCACTGTCAAGTCTTGTTGTACAAGTGGCTATAAGGACCCCTCGTAATAGCTCCATAGGTTAGAGGTTGGAGCTATTGATGTATTACATGCATTTTATGATAGGATGACTCAGAAAGACTAATGGAACTTCTGCTGTACAAACATCCTGCTCTGGATGACTTTCTGAGATTCACTCTTTTCCTAGCGTGAACAGACTCTGGTCTACCAATTTCCTGGATAAACCACTTTAAAACCCAAGGCTAACCATGGAAGAGATGGATAATTTGGAGACACACACACACACAGTGAAACCAGCAGTTTTACTGATCACTATAGCCTCACCTTATCTTTCACAAGAGAGACATTTGCAGGAGTTTTCAATGCCTGTGTTCCTGTTAGGAAAGCAACCCTGACTCTCTCCTCTGACAGTCTATTCCGTGTATTTAAAGATTGAAGAAGCAACTACTGTATCTTTAAAACAGACACAGAGAGGAAGTAGTTACTTATGGCAGTAATATGCTAGGGTACTTCTCAATGTTTATGAAAAATGGAATTAAAAAATTGGTTTATGTTGCTGCAGAAAGTTTTTTAAATCCATGCATATGAGGAGATCTTAAGAAAGTTCATGAAAATGCATATTACGGAAAAGCTATATGTGGATTTCAACTTGTTGTGCACCAAAAGAAATTTATCTCTGAATTCCATTTTGCACCAGTGTTTCGCAGTCCCCTTGTGTTGCCACTGGGGCATCCTACCTGAGGTTCCTTTGCATCAGCCAGTGCGAGAGAAGCAGAGTTGTAGATTGTAACCAAGATAGAAATCTCCGGTCCTTAACCCAGGCTTGAGAATCCCTAGCATTCACCCACTCTTTCAACTTTTGTTTCCTACAGAGGAAACTCAGGAGTGCAACACTCTGCCAGTTCTACCAAAGACAGGCCCCAGGAAGCCTCTGGAAATCGCACGATCCCCTCTCCAAATCCCACTTCACCACCCTCGGACACTTGCACTTCTCTGTTGACTGCACGCAACTTTACAGAGCAATAGGAGCCCAAAGCTCCCTCTAGCAGGTGCCCTTCCCGAGCTGTTGTCAGAATCCTTACCTGGATTTCCCCTCCCACCTGCCTTGTGCGAGACGCTCAGGACGCAGTCCAAGCTTCTGCCTGTGCCAGCAGCGCAAGCCTCTATTTATGCATCTGCGCACACCTCTCTCCCACCCACTAATCCTGTGTTTGCACGGGACTAACTCGGAAATGGACCTTCCTTTGTCCGAACCATGGTCTTCTCTGAGTAAAAGAGCTCCCTGCTTGAAAAAATATCGTTGCAAAAAGAGTCCTTTTTTACTATGCATGTTTTAACTGTTTGTGAAAGTATATTGCTAAGAGGCTTGAGAAGGGTGGGCAGAGTGCCAAAGCCAGGTAAGCTTAGTGGAAGACCTTTGATTTGCCTGAAGGCTGATTTGTCTTTACGTGATTGGATGGGGTGTGTAGTTTGTAGATTTTTTTTTTTTTTACATTCCCCTTGGGCATATTGCCCTTATTTAGCAGAAAACATCCCTGAAATGATTCACAATCCCAACCCTTGTAATCCTAGAACCTGTGATCTTCTATTATGTTACAAATTATTTTCATGATGGCCTTCTCATTTCTTGGCAAAAAGTAAAGGTACATTAACCACAGGTCTGTAAAAAAATATAAATCAAGTGCTTGTATAATATTTCAAAGCTAAGGAAGTAATTGACAAGAGGCAACTTAACAGTATGAGCTTGGTGTACTTGCCTTGCCATTGGGTACAATAGCAACTCCCCTCGAAGGTGTTCTTTCTCATTTCTTCAGTGGCAGGTGCTCCTGCTAGGTCTACGTGAAGCCATTTACCCCATTTTTCAGACCTAGAAACTGAGGCCTATGACTTTTTTTTTTTCACTTGAGATTGTTTGGTTACTTGAGGATTTTAAGACTAGAACTTAACTTAAAAGTTTAGGATGGAGATGTTCTTTTTATTTCTTACTCAGCAGTGAGATAGACACAGAGGGATATCTTCCATCTGTTGGTTCACTTCCACAACAGCCCAGTCTGGGCCAGGTGGGAGATAGGAGATAGAACTCAATCAAAGTCTCCCTCATGGGTGCCAGGGGCCTGAGTACTTGTGCCAAGACCTGCTGCCTCCAAGCAGAAAGCTGGAGTCAGGAGCCGGAGCCAGGACTTGAACTCAGGAGCTCTGATATGGAAAGTGGGTGTCTCAAGTGATTGCTTAAGCAGACACCTGCCCTTCCCAGTGTTGAACACAAAAGTAACTAAAAGATGCAAGCCTCATCACATGCCTTTGTAAAATAGTTCACATCATAATATCTCAAAACATTTTCAAGTATGTACACGATTTCAATAGAGCTTTGAGTTCTGTGGGCAAAATAATGATTCTCAAAATACTGACTTGTGGTTCTAAATCCATAGAGAGAATTTCTTTAGGTGTTTGAAAACAATTATTTGAGTTAAAGGCTTAAAACTGGAAATGCTGTTTGGTGGATCCTTGGTCTCTTCAGGTGTTAGAATATTCGATTCAACCCCTTCGTCATGCAGATGAAGAGAATGAGGCACATACCAAATGCTTTTTTGAAGGTCCCAGCGTGGGGCAGGGCCGGCACCAAATCCCAGGTGTCTTGTGGTCAACCAGATGCAGATAGTGGAAAGTAGATCTTGTTTGGAGCTGCAAAATCATGGTCTGTGTCCTGCTTTCTGTTCACTGGAGGATCTCAGAAAGGATCATACTATTTTTTTTTTTAAAGAATTATTTATTTTGCCGGCGCCGCGGCTCACTAGGCTAATCCTCCACCTTGCGGTGCCGGCCCACCGGGTTCTAGTCCTGGTCGGGGCGCCGGATTCTGTCCCGGTTGCCCCTCTTCCAGGCCAGCTCTCTGCTGTGGCCAGGGAGTGCAGTGGAGGATGGCCCAGGTGCTTGGGCCCTGCACCCCATGGGAGACCAGGAAAAGCACCTGACTCCTGGCTCCTGCCATCGGATCAGCGTGGTGCGCCGGCCACAGCATGCCGGCCGCGGCGGCCATTGGAGGGTGAACCAATGGCAAAGAAAGACCTTTCTCTCTCTCACTGTCCACTCTGCCTGTCAAAAAAAAAAAAAAAGAATTATTTATTTTATTTGAAATTCAGAGTTACACAGAGAGGAGAGGCAGAGAGAGAGAGAGAGAGAGAGAGAGGTCTTTCATCTGCTGGTTCACCCCCCAATTGGCCACAACAGCTGGAGCTTCGCCAGTCCGAAGCCAGGAGCCAGAAGCTTCTTCTGGGTCTCCTATGTGGGTGCAGGGATCCAAGGACTTAGGCCATCTTCTGCTTTCCCAGGTCATAGCAGAGAGCTGGATGGGAAGTAGAGCAGCTGGGACTCCAAATGGTGCCCACATGGAATACAGGCACTGCAGGCGGTGGCTTTATCCACCATAGTACCAGCCCCAGAGGATCATACTATTGTATGTGACTGTTTTGAGTATTGAATGAGTTAAAAAACAAGGATTATTTGCTATATTACTTGGCTAGGACAACCATAACAAAGCATCAGAGCAATGTGGGCCTTCCACAGCAGAGACCGATTCTCTCACAACTCCGGAGGTCAGAGATCCAACAGCAATGCATCAGCAAGGTTGGTCTCCTCAGAGGCCTCCCTCAGCTCGCGGGTGGCTGTCGCCTTCTCCCTGTTGCTCCCAGGGTCTTCCCTCTATATCTGTCTGTGTCCCAGCTTCCTTAGAAGACACCAATGACACTGCCTCAGGGCTCAGCCTAATGACTGGTTTTCATGAAATCACCCCTGTAAAGACCACATGTAGTCATATTCATCTTCGGTACTGGGGATTTAGGGCTCCAACGTGTGAATTTTAGGTATACACAACTTAGCCAGGCCAACGACGTTTGGTGACTACAAACATCTCTGATTTGTTGTAATTAAGTGTAATGATCTAATCATCACCCTGCTTTTACTACAAGTCAGTACAAACCTGGTATTTTTCATGGTGGCTAAGGAGTGGCAAGGAACAGATGAGTATGGGAACGCAGGATGTGTGGCTATCCTGTTTTGATGCCAGCAGGGTTTGGTCCATGACACAAGGATGCTTGCAGAGAGGTGGATGAGGGGTTCTTCTGAGATGCCATTAAAGAGCCTCGCTTTCAATAGTCCTACCACGTGATCAGTCTTTGGGCTTTGCCTGATACTGGAAATATTCTTTGTTGCTAGGTAGCTATTTTCATAATATCTGAGCAGTGTTTCCATGACTAGGATTTGATGATTTGATATATAACATTTGGTAAGTGAAACTTAACAATGATCCCAACAGCAGTCACAATTAAGGAGGTAATATGTCTTTGTGTTTTAAATATTTTTAAAGATTTATTTATTTATTTGAAAGCCAGAGTTACACAGAGAGAGGGAGAGGCAGACAGAGAGCGAGGTCTTCCATCCACTGGTTCACTCCCTAGTTGGCTGCAACAGCCAGAGCTGTGCTGATCTGAGGCCAGGAGCCAGGAGCTTCCTCTGGGTCTCCCATGTAGGTGCAGGGGACCAAGGACTTGGGCCTTTCCTAGGCCATGGCAGAGAGCTAGATGGGAAGTGGAGCAGCTGAGACTTGAACCAGTACCCATATGGGGTGGCGGTGGCTTTACCCGCTATGCCACAGCGCCAGCCCCTGTGTTTTAAGTGTTTGAGTCATCAGTATTTTTTAAAACTTAAAGAAGTTTGAGACACATATACAAATTACACACACACACACACACAGAGCTCCCATGTGCTGGTTCACTTTCCAAACACTCACAGCAGTCAGGGTTGGGCCAGGCTGGAGCTGGGGGCCAGGAACTCAGTGCAAGTGTGAGTGGCAAGCAGCCAATGAGTTGAGCCATCACCACTGCCTCCCTGGGTCTGTACTGGCAGGGAACTGGAGTCAGGAGGTGGAGCGGGGAACCCAACTGGAGCACTTGAATGTGGGATTCAGGCATCTAAACTGGTGGGCTAAACGCGTGCATGTATGTCATTGTAACTTCAGATGCCTTTATTCAGGCATATTTTTAAGTATGTTACTTTATATTTCTACGTGAACTCTGGAGACATAATCATGGATTCTTATTGAGTGTCCACTATGGGCTAGACCCTTGACTATATAATTTCAGGTGTTCACTCATTCATTTCTTCACCAATTATTCATCAACTCTATTTCTGTGGCAAATATTACACAGGCAATGAAAATGTAAAGGTCAGGCCGGCGCCGTGGCTCACTAGGCTAATCTTCTGCCTTGCGGCGCCGGCACACTGGGTTCTAGTTCCGGTCGGGGCACCGGATTCCGTCCCGGTTGCCCCTCTTCCAGGCCAGCTCTCTGCTGTAGCCAGGGAGTGCAGTGGAGGATGGCCCAAGTGCTTGGGCCCTGCACCCCATGAGAGACCAGGATAAGTACCTGGCTCCTGCCATCAGGTCAGCGCGGTGCGCTGGCCGCAGTGCGCTGGCCGCGGCGGCCATTGGAGGGTGAACCAACGGCAAAGGAAGACCTTTCTCTCTGTCTGTCTCTCACTGTCCACTCTGCCTGTCAAAAAATAAAAAAAAAAGAATGTTTAAAAAAAAAAAAGAAAATGTAAAGGTCAAAGACTCCTTTCAGTTCCCGAGGTAGCGAGACACATACACGGATCACAGCAGTTCAGGGGGATAAGCCACACTACGGGCAAAGCACATAGATGTTTACAACATTGTCCCTTCCCTAAGGGCTGCTTAGAATCTTGAAGGCAGAAACACATACTCATTGATCATCCTCATGAGAACAGCACGCAATAAGGTGCAGGTAAATGACGTGGACGTCAGGTGTTTCTATTGTGCCAGTGACGGGGAGATTGCTACCCAGTAGAATGCTGAAACTGGTGATAGGAAGCAAGAATTCCGGTGATAGGGAATTTGCCAAATCTATTTGTGGGGAATGTGATGGATCAGCCTTCCTGGAGTGAGGTCCATTTGGGTGGCTCATGGGCATGAAGATTGGGAAGGTACTTTGAGGCTGTTGTCTGGGGACTTTGAAAGCCATTCTACATTTAGAGGAAGTGTATGATCAGTAAGGTGGCCAGCTGTAGATTCAGGTATATACAGTACATTATAACTATTATAGCTTCACTAACCCAGACAGTTACCTAACCACTCTGTACTCTCGTCATCTCACTTACAAAGTGGGGACAGTGAGTTCTACTTTCTTTTTTTAAGATTTATTTGTTTATTTGAAAGAGTTACACAGAGAGAGGAGATGCAGAGAGAGAGAGAGAGAGAGAGAGAGGTTTTCCATCTGCTAATTCACTCCCCAAATGACCACAATGGCCGGAGCTGTGCCAATCCAAAGCCGGGAGTCAGGAGCTTCTTCCAGGTCTTCCATGCTGGTGCAGAGGCCCAAGGACTTGGGTCATCTTCCACTGCTTTCCCAGGCCACAGCAGAGAACTGGATTGGAAGTGGAGCAGCTGGGACTTGAACCAGCACCCATGTGGGATGCCGGCACTGCAGGCGGCAGCTTTACCTGCTACGCCACAGTGCTGGCCCCAAGTTCTACTTTCTAGAACTTGTGGCAGAGTGTATAAGACAACAAAGTGCTTAGGTTAACTCAGGGTGCATAGCACAAAGAAATATTGTGGTCACTAATAGAGTGTGTCATTTGCCTCTCTGGGTTGTGATCAGCAAGGTCTCAGTTTATCAACTCCATGACATTGGAATTTTGGTTTTGATAATCCTTTGATTACAGCCTATCCCCAAGCTTAACTCTCAACACATATTTATTGAAAAAACTAATTTGTCATCGTAACGGTCTCACCAGACTTTGTAATTTATTTCCTTCCTTCCTTCCTTCTTTCATTCCTTCCTTTCCACTTAGATAAATCTGAACATAATTGGCCCAAAGTCACAAAACTAATGAGGAGAGAGAGAAAATGTAAAATTTCCCTTTTTTGCTGAAAATTTATCCGATAAACATATTTTTAAAAGATTTATTTGAAAGAGTTACAGAGAGATGTAGAGAGAGAGGTCTTCCATCTGCTGGTTCATTCCCCAGATGGCTGCAATTGCCAAAGCCGAGCCAAGCAGGAATCAGGAGCTTCTTCCGGGTCTCCCACATGAGCTCAGGGGCCCAAGGACTTGGGCCATCCTCCACTGCTTTCCCAGGCACTTTAGCAGGGAGCTGGATCAGAAGTGGAGCAGCTGGAACTCGAACCAGTGTCCATATGAGATGCCGGCATTGCTAGGCAGGGCTTTAACCCACTGAGCCACAGTCCCAGCCCCTCCAATATTTTCTGTCACCCAAGCTATCTCCTGATGTCGTTAGGGCTTTGATGTATCAGAAGAGTTGGCTGCCATTGGAGTTTGGTATAATGTCTGATGGGGGACTTTTTTTTTTTTTACATAAAAATAATTGTTTCCAGCATCCTGGATTTTAATTGATATTCAGTGAATTAAAATTGCAGCCTTAAAACCTGGTTCTAAAGTTCTACAAATTTAAGTTACAATATGCAAAATATTCAGCAGATCTCATCATCTACCACACAATTTATAGTCTATATTGTGCTACCTTGGAGAATGAAAGGAGATGTTCCCAGCTGTGATGCCCAGCAATGTTTTGGGCCAGCTGAGGGACAGTCACCTTTGACTTAACCCAAAAAAGGTACTACACTACCATACCAGATGATTTAACTGTTCATCATTTCAACCCAGGCACCACTCAAGAATTCTTATTTAGGGCCATTGATTTTATACAACCAGGAGTATCCTCCCTACATCTACTTTTTTAAAAGGTAGTTAGTTATTTGAAAGGCAGAGTTATGAGGGGGAGTGTGGGGGGAAGAAAGAGAGATCTTCTGTTCACTGGTTCACTACCCAAATGGCCACAACAGCCAGAGCTGGCCAGATCAAAGCCAGGAGCCTGAAACTCCATCTGAATCTCCTACATAGGTGCTGACTTTCTGTGCTGGAAAAATGCACCTGTGTGAGTGTATTTTCAATAGTACACAGAAAAAAGGAAATAAGAGGTTACTTTGGTGCAGGACTTCTAAAATCCATGCATGGTTTTTTCCATAATGTGTATTTCCCATGACCTTTTTGAAGACCCCCCCCCCCAATTTTACAATTATTCCAGCTGGTTCGCTTACACACTAAGTCCAATGCAAGGGTCTCTTAGAGGGAGCCCTAGACCCTTGGTTAAAAATGTTTGCTCTACTGTCTGAGGTTCTCCACTTAGCCCTTCTCAAAGAGTCCACGGCTTCAGAAGTTGACATTTCATTCTCCACACTTCTGTTTCGAAAGGTCAACTCATTGTTCCCAGCTGTTGGGAATTTTATACCCTGTACTAAGCTGAGAGGAATCCTAGCCCCATAGTCACTGTAGTCTCCTGTTGTCCCCACACAGTGGCCCAGCCTGGCATCCTGTTAAATTGTGATGAGGTGTGCTATGTAAAAGAGGAGTCAAAAACAATTTAAGACACAGGAGCTTCCAAAGTAGCTAAGTTATTTCCCCATGAACTCTAATCCTTTTGTAGGTGAGATTTTTGTAAAAAAAAAATTTATTTGAGGAAGGAGAGAGAGAGAGAGAGAGAGAGAGAGAGATGTCCTCCTTCTGCTAGCTTACACTCCAAATGACCTCCAGATCAAGGCCAGGCAAAGCCAGGACACAGGAACTTCATCCTGGTCTCTCACGTGGATCTCAGGGGCCCGTGCGCTTGGGCCATGCTCCTCCTTTTCTGGGCACATTAGCAGGGACCTAGATCGGAAGCAGAGCAGTCACCCAATGTGGGATGCTGGCTTAACCATCCATACCACAGCACCAGGCCCTGGAGATGAAGGAGGCAGGAACATCAGGCTCTTGGAATCTGAGAGGATCATCTCAGAAACTACTTAGAACTCCTTGCTGAAAAGGCATACTACTATTGAGGTGAAATCGGCAAGAAATGGATTTTTTTTAAAATCCAGGGTCTTATAACTACGTTAGCCATCTATGAAAGGGAGATTGCATGCACATTAAGGCAACGTGTCCTTAGCAGTTGGCGTCTGGCCCTGGAGTCAACATTGTTAGAAGGCAAACACACTCCTTAGGGTGGAGCCCGGAATAAGCAGAGATGCTGTCAGAACTGTCATCGCTCCTTCGGCTGGGAAGGGACTACCCAAGAGGCCCAGTTCTAAGGTTGTGAGAGAGCTTTGTATTGAGCTAACTTTAGTGAGATTTCTCCTAATGCATTTTTTTTAAGATTTATTTATTTATTTGAAGGTCAGAGTTACACAGAGAGGAGAGGCAGAGACAGGGAGAGGTCTTGCGTCCAATGGTTCCCTCTCCAGATGGCCGCAACTGCTGGAGCTGCGCTGATCCAGAGCCAGGAGCCAGGGGCTTCTTCTGGGTCTCCTACATGGGTACAGGGGCCCAAGGACTTGGGCCGTCTTCTACTGCTTTCCCAGGTCATAGCAGAGAGCTGGATTGGAAGAGGAGCAGCTGGGACTCGAACCGGTACCCATATGGGATGTCGGCACTTCAGGCCAGGGCGTTAACCCACTGCACCACAGCGCTGGCCCCTTCCTAATGCATTTCTGCCACCTTATTCATACTCTACCATTATCCTGAGCGTCTTAGGGTCATGGCCAGAGTTTTCTACCTTCTTGTATACTGAAATAGCAGTTGTTTCATAAGCGACAGTGGTGAATGAATGCCAATGAGGCATGCCAATCATAAAAATGTTACCTACCATTATTTTCACACTAAGCATTGTGATGTAGGATGAATACTATCTGGTATAAAACTTCTGTATCAGCTGTTAAAAGAAATCCTGTCGTTTGCAACAAAATGGATGCAACTGAAAACCATTATACTTAGTGAAATAATCCTAAAATGACAAATACCGTCTGTTCTCCCAGATCAGTGGTAACTATTAGAGCACTGAAAAGGGAACCTATAGAAGCGAAAGTGACACTTTTGAGATGTGATGACTTTGATCAGCCGTTGTCGCAACTGTTGAGGAGCAGCGGGTTTTTTTCTTCATACTACTTGTTGAACTCTTTACTTACTGTAGGGTTAATCTTATGAGAATAAAGTTAACTGAAAATAGATCTTTGTAAAAAATAAGAATGGGAATAAGAGAGGGAGGAGGGAGAAGTGAGAAGGGTGGGAGTGTGGGAGGGAGGGAGGGTAGGGTGTGAAGAATCACTATGTTGCTAAATTTGTATATATGAAATGCATGAAGTTAGCATATCTTAAAATGTTTCTAGGTGAAAGAGGACACTCTGTTATGGAGAAAAAATATGTTGTATTTAAAAAAAGACTACTGTATCATGTAATGTAGTACTGTATCATGTAATGTATCATGATTACTGTATCATGTAATGTACTGTATCAAGTACTGTATCATGTAATGTAGTACTGTATCATGTAATGTATCATGATTACTGTATCATGTAATGTACTGTATCAAGTACTGTATCATGTAATGTAGTACTTCAGAGTTTGTGACATTCTCTGTAACAGGTAAAGCACCATAAATATCAATATTGTGAATAAATAGTAGAAAGCACGCTTGCCTATTAAACAGGCTCAAAAGGCAAGGCGTGTTATGCTTGCAATCTTATCATGTGTCAAACAGTAATAATTCCAATACCCCACTTCTTGTCTGCATATAGTCAAACTATTCCTTGGGAGACAACTTAATTTCCTGAGATTTATGATTCCAAACTGACCTCTGATAAGTGTGCCTTTTCTACTAATTGATCCTATTATTTCCCCAAGTGAAAGAATTGGTTTTAAAAAATCAGAGTTTGGATCATTTTTGGATTTTCAGAAAAACTGCTATGGTCATTCCAAAAATGTGATCCCTATTGCCTTGACAGATTTGAGGATGCTTTGCCACGTCCAGTCATTCTGCATTATCCTTCAACTTAAGAGTCAATGAAAGAGTAACACGTACTGTGTTCTCAACATTCATGTTTGCATGCGTTTTCCACATGACTCATTTTGTAACAACTCTATTCTCACAGTCTTTGGGCTAAGTCAGCCCAGAAAGCAAACAGAAGAGAACCTTGCCACATTTACTCTCTTCCTGATTTCTTTAAGACCTCGTCATCATTTCAAGACAAAACCGTGCTCTGTTCACCACATCACCTTGTCTTTTTCTAATCTATGCTTATAGGAAATGATCACAGTTTTCCATTATTTCAAGGCTTTCAGACTCTGTATTGTGGGAAGGGGATGGGCTTCCTCTTGGTGAATATTTAGGATGTAATTTTAGACGTGTATCTTAATTACAGTTAAACCAGTTTTCTATTATCCCTGTTCTCTGTTGGGTTACTACATAAAAGACTCAGTGCATGCGCACAATCCCACCAACTCTCTACTATTAATGTTAGATGGTTGGAGGCCTTTGGTAAATTTCCTGAGGCTGTCGCCATTGTTGGAGGATAGCTGCAGGTATCCAAGGCTGGAAATGAAGCTATTTCCATGTGAAACCATTCCAGTCACTTTGCTTAAAAATGCCAGCATTAGCACAAGGTGATTTGTCCTTAAGTATGGCTAAGAAAATACTTTTTAAAAAATTTCAGACATTTTGCTTATGGCTTAAGTATTAGTTCCATTTGAATCATTTCAGTAGCCTGGCTGAGTCTTATTTTTCTTCTTCTTCTTCTTCTTCTTCTTCTTCTTCTTCTTTTTTTTTTTTTTTTTTTACAGGCAGAGTTAGACAATGAGAGAGAGCGACAGAGAGAAAGGTCTTCCTTCCATTGGTTCACTCCTCAAAAGGCCGCTGTGCCGATCTGAAGCCAGGAGCCAGGTGCTTCTCCTGGTCTCCCATGGGGTGCAGGGCCCAAGCACTTGGGCCATCCTCCACTGCACTCCTGGGCCACAGCAGAGAGCTGGACTGGAAGAGGAGTAACTGGGACAGATTCTGTCGCCCCAACCGGGACTAGAACCCAGGGTGCCAGCGCCGCAGGCGGAGGATTAGCCTAGTGAGCCGCGGCGCCAGCTTATTATTATTCTTTAATGTGACATTTTCAAAATGTGCATCATTTACAGCTCAGACTAGTTTAGAAAAATGGGATCAATGATTTCCTAAGGACAGAGAAGGCAAATAAAGCTGAAACATTCAAACTGTCATTAAGTATTCTTTTTTTTTTTTTTAAGATTTAATTATTTCGAAGGTCATAGTTAGAGAAAGGGAGAGAGACAGAGAGAAAGAGATCTTCCATCTGCTGTTTCACTCCCAGGACGGCCCCAGTGGCCAGCGTCAGGCCAGGCTGAAGCTATGTGGGTGGCAGAGGCCCAAACACTTGGGCCATCCTCAGCTATTTTTACTAGGCCACTAGCAGGGAGCTGGATTGGAATTGGAGCAGCTGGGACATGGCTCCCATATGGGGTGTGGGCATCATAGGTGGTGGCTTTACCAGCTGTGCCACAGTGGTGTCCCCTGTTGCAGGGTCTGAGTTCACCCGTACAAGGATGGACTGGGTCCGGGAAAGGTAAGTGCGCCGCTCGCCCCGTTCCCCAGCCTCCTGTTCCCCAGCCTCCTGATCTGGGAGACAATCAGCCGCAGCGGAGAGTCAAGTCTAGCAAGAACTCATTTATTTCGCGCGTAACAGAGCCTTTTGTAGCACAAAACTGTGGAGTCATTCGGGCAGGGCATAAAGACCAACCAATCACTTAAAGGGTCATTTTACGGGGCGATTTTCATAGGACTAGCCATATGTCTATACACTTGATATCAGTTGTTGCCACTTCCCCTGATGTTGCGTAGCCAATTAGTTTCAGTGGTAAACAACTTTGGATTCTGCCCACCTTACTTCCTCTAGGTACCATCTTTGAATTACTTCGTGTAACTAATTTCCCCACACCCTGTCATAGGAATTTTTGCAAGAACCATTGGTGTAGGTCTTAGATTGCTATTAGAAACTACAGATAAAAATTTCTGAAGTAGTATAGTGATACTCATTAATTAACATGGTGTTTTTAAAATGCAATTGGTCACACATGTTCTACAGTCTATTCTTTGTAGTGAGTTGGTCTCCATGGCTACAGACTTTCAGAATCACTAGTTCACTTTTAGTCAGAAGATAGATCTTCCTGTGTCATTTTGCCTATTAGAGTCATTTAGATAGTACACTATTATGGGCTATCGAAAGTGAATAGGGCCAGTGCCCTGGCTCACTTGGTTAATCCTCCATTTGCCATGCTGGCATCCCATAT
Organism: Oryctolagus cuniculus; assembly: GCF_051225735.1. Taxonomy (NCBI): domain Eukaryota; kingdom Metazoa; phylum Chordata; class Mammalia; order Lagomorpha; family Leporidae; genus Oryctolagus; species Oryctolagus cuniculus. The sequence continues at coordinate 44,769,738 of NC_142882.1, forward strand.
GGGTGCCGGTTCTAGTCCTGGTTACTCCTCTTCCAGTCCAGCTCTCTGCTGTGGCCCAGGAAGGCAGTGGAGGAGGCCCAAGTGCTTGGGAGGAAGCACTTGGCTCCTGGCTTCAGATTGGTGGAGCACTGGCCGTGGTGGCCATTTGAGGGGTGAACCAACGGAAGGAGGACCTTTATCTCTGTCTCTCTCACTGTCTATAACGCTACCTGTCAAATACATAACAAAAAGAAAAGAAAAGAAAAGCAAATAACAGAACTTTAAATGATTGCTTCAAGATTACTACACTATGGAATTCAAGGGAGATGTTTTTCCTACAAAAATACTATTGTAAGTAAAATTGAAATTTATATTTTTACATATAGTAGGTGTTACTTTTGTAACCATTTTGAACTGTATACACTACTGAATTTTGGCAAAGCTGTGACCTTTTGTTGACTAACTTCATGTTCTGAGTTACAGTAAACCAGAAACCATGTATGAAGTCATAATATATTTATTCTGGCATACGGGATGCAAAGAAGATTAAGTTTGGGAAATCCAGTCCCTAAAGCCTATTGGACCAAAAGCAGCTCCTCCTGTGACATGGTGTCATTTGCAAGCACCATGGTTTCAGGGGACTGGACAGGGACCATGTGTACAATTTTCATAAACGACAGGAGCTTGGTTTACCATTCTGAGCTTCTGATTTTGTGGCCTTTTCCCTTTTGCAAGACACACCGGGGGAGCATTTCAGGTTAGGCAATCACCCAACAAAGGCTGATTAAGCTCAAGAAGGAGGAAGTTACCAACGCAAAAGTGGCACCCAGGGGGCCAGTTGATGCTCACCAATTGCCAGAAATCTGGGGTGCTAGATAAGCATGCAGAATTTTATATTTTATTTCCAGCCACAGGTCAGCATCAAAGATATGGCCACAGAAATGCATTGTGTCGCCTCGTTTGTTATCTACAGTCCAGGAAAGAAGGAGTTGTGGGCCTGTGCTCAGAGATTAGTGCAAAGGGAGGAGAATAAGATAATGCTGCCTTCACCCGTGGTCCCCATTGGGCCCCTGGCAGCTGTGCCAGCAGCTGGAGTTGTTGTTCTTCAACTTCTCTTCCAAGGATGCCTGTGTAGTCACTGGGCAGAGGGTTATGTTACGAGTCATTACATAAACCAGAACTTTATTGGGACCTTGCTATGTCATGCAACTCTTACCACAATGCCTTTAGGGCGCCAGAGACAGTGTGCCTTGTCATTGGGAGAATTGGGGTGGAGTGGTATACTTTTGTCATGCTTGTACGCCTTGCCTTTTTATAGAATGCAAATGAGATGGCTGGATGTGAGTGTCTGGATATTATCCTAGTGTCACTACCCGGTTGCATGGACATGGTGTTCTCAAAAACATGTGGAAATGGCTTGATTTTTTATTTCTAGGGGTTTCTTTGTGTCCTTTCTAACTCCACCAGTTTATTTGGATCACAATCTAGCTTTATTGTTCCTTTGCTTTCAGACACTTCTCTCGTAAGTTTAAACATATTTGAATTGCAAATGCCAGGGAGATCTTTTTTTGTTTTGCGTGTTAAAATTGTGGTGTGTGTGTGTGGTGTGTTGGAGAGCATTTTTCTTGCGGTGGTCTATACTTTGTGAGCTCATGTCCCAGTGGGGATTGTTATTTTGTTAAGAGTCCAGGGTGCTGGGTTGTAGACATGTTTCCGTAGAGCCTGGCAGGTGCCTGAATACTATCTCAGGGTCATGGCCATTTTTGTGTTAATTGCTCCCCTTCAGAAGATTCCAGCACATAGAAGATAGTGTTAACTTCCTCTCACACACAGGACAGACTTAACATTTTCCGCAGGTCTCTGTAAAAGAGGTTTCTGCCCTGGGCTTCTTCGTCAGTGGGTGGCATTTCCCAGCCTTCTTTGCCTTTGCTCTCTGATTCCGACGGAGTTCTTAGTTTTGTCTTCTTTGCAGAAAAATCACTTTCCTTGCACCCACCTGACATTCCAGAAGGGTCTTTGGAACTGTCAGGTGGAGGAGAGTAGGGAACAGAAGCCATCCGAATCTCCTGGCAATATTCTGATCTGAATTGATCAGTGTTAACGCAAGCCCTCGAGGTAACTTTTTTTTTTTTTTTTTTTTAACAAAGCGTTAGCTCCCTGGAAAACGGATGTAGAGGGACAAAGCTTACAGAGTGTTGTCTGAGGAGTGATTGTTGCCATGGTAACTTGGGAGTGGCTTTATTTAAAGTCTGGGTGGAGCCAGCCCAGGGCTTTGCTCACATTGATTGGAGAGAAGGAGAATGAAGGAAGTAGGTGAGGTGCAGAGCAGGCTGTGAACTTGGGTCTTCCGCTGGCGATTGCACAGGTGCCCAGAGCAGATGGGGCCCTGGGCAGAGGCTTCAGTGGGTGGGGGGAGTGGCAACAGCATCTATTTCTTTCTGTGCCAGTGGGAGAAGGCCCTTATTTCCTGCTTTTCTGTATTTATCCTCGGAATGAGAAATGATAACATTCAGGATCTGCGCCCTAGTGTAAACAAGGGAGAAAGGGAGCTGACGCGATCCAGGGGAAGTTAGGCGCTATCTCCAGTGTTTTTATTCTCAGAACATTCAATGTTTGATACTGAGCACGTGCTTAATATATCTAATATGCTATCCAGGAGTGTGTGTGTGTGAGAGAGAGGGAGAGAGAGAGCACACTCCTGGTTCTATTATACTTGGGGGTTAGTCATTAGTAAACAAGAAAGGAAACTTCATTCAACCAAAAAATAATTGTGATTTCCCTACCATTTCCAGGTACTTGTCTTTTTTTTTTTTTCTTTAGTAAACTTATCATGGCCAGCACTGTGGCGCAGTAGGTTAAAGCCCTGTCCTGCAATGCTGACATCCCATATGGACGCAGATTCAAGTACCGGCTGCTCCACTTCTGATCCAATTCCCTACTAATGTGCCTGGGAAAGCAGCAGAAGATGGCTCAAATGCTTTGACCCCTGCACCCACATGGGAGACCTGGAAGAAATTCCTGGCTCTTGGCTTAGGCCTAGCCCAATCCTGGTTGTTGCAGCCAATTGGGGAGTGAACCAGCAGATGGAAAACCTCTCTCTCTCCATCTCTACCTCTCTCTCTATAATTCCGCCTTTCAAATAAATAAATCTTTAAACAAAAAAATAAACTTTTAATTCTATTTTCTACCAACTTTAATAAACATTTTTATTATTTATCAGAAAGAGAGAGAGCGTGCACATGCTAGCTGTTGTCTACTGAAATACACTTCAAACGCTTGCAATGACCTCTGCTGGGCCAGGCTGAAGCCAGGAGCAAGAACTCAATCTGGGTCTCCAATGTGGGTGGCAGGAACCCAAGTACCTGAACCATCACTGCTGCTTCCTGGAGTGTGCATTAGCAGGAGGCTGGAATTGAGAGTGGAGGGGGATTTGAACCCAGGCATTCTCTGATGTAAGACATGGGGCTCCCAAAATTTTTTTTTTTTTTTTTTTTTGATGACAGGGCCTGACGCCTGTCCCTCCAGGCATTTTTCCAGGAACCAAAGATTCAGCAGTGAATGCAGCTGCTACTTTCCCAGTCTCATGGAACTCATATTCTGGAACAGAGAGGCAGATAACAAAGTAAATTAGTAAAATGTATACAGCACGTTAGATGGAGGCAAGTAGGAGTGGGGTGGTGTTTGGCACAGCAGTTAAGTTGAGGCTTGGGGTGCCTACATCCCCTGTTGCAGTGGCTGCTCTGAGTGCTGGCTCTGTTCCCATCCAGCTTCCTGCAAGCTCTCACTGGGAAACAGCAGATGATAACCCGAGTAGTTGGATCCCTGCCACCAACATGGGAGACTAGGATTGAGTTCCAGCTCCTGGCTTTGGCCTAGCATTTAGATGGTGAACCAACAGATAGGCAATCCCTTTTTCTCTTTCTGCCTTTCAAATAAATATTTTAAAAAATGATTTTATAAAGCAAGAAATAGAGGCATGGAATGTTGGTTGGGAAGGCTTCATGGAGAGGGAGGAAGTGAAGGGACCGAGCTGGGTGGAAGACAGAGCAAGGATCACTGAGTGGTAGAGGCGGCTGTTTGGCTGATCGTGTGAGCTAGGGGTGGGAAGTGAAGGAGAGGCAGGCAGATGCTAAGGGGCTGTGCATGCTCCTTGGTAAGGCAGAAAAAGCCCAATGCTCAATCCCTCATGGAGCTGAGAGCTCTGGGCAGAAGCTCTAGCATTTGGGAGAATGGGTTCTCTGGATTAAAGCGTGGAGAGGGTTCATGTATGGGTGTTGGGGAGGGTATATTTTGTTCCCAGGGTCAGCTCTAGGGGAGCAGAACCCACAGAGCCCTGCTCCTTCCGGCTTAGCCTGTCCTACAGCTGGGCTGAATTCTCTCAGCAGCTGGTGCTCCGCTGCAATGTTTTCAAAATCATCCAATAAACTTGGCCTTGCCTGCTTTGGCTTCTTCGAATGCTTGGACACAAACTTCCCTTAAGAATCGGAGATGACTTAATTTGATTCTTTGCACACAGAAAGTCCCCTTTGCACACCTTTTTGAATCTGCATGTTTGGTACTTTGGGGAGACACAAAGAGGTGTGAGATGACAGAATTTCAGACATGGTTGCTGGCCATGTGGTAAATTACTTTTGGGAAAGAGAACTTACTGGAAAGTTTGAAAGCACAGTTTGAAGGACATGTGCAAAAGGCGATTGCATTCAGGTGTGATCACCAGTGCCCTGTCTCAGACAGTGCCATCTGCAGACCACTGCATGGGAGCCTGCGGTGTGAAGACCCTGGGTTCCTGGCTGTTTGCTGGGCTATGTTAGGGAATTTCTTCTTTTTAAAAAAAGTTTGATTTACTTGAAAAGCTGAGTGACACAGAGAGTAAGAGCATCTTCCATATGCTTATTTACTCTCCAAATGGCCAGAACAGCCAAGGCTGGGCCAGGTTGAAGCCAACAACAGAGAACTCCACCTGGGTCTCCCATGTGGGTGGCAGGGAATCAAGCCCTTGAGCTTGTCATCTGCTGCCTCCCTGGGTGCATTGTCAGAAAGCTGGATCAGAAGTGGAGGGGCTGGGATTTGAACCAGCACTCCAAGATGGGATGTGTCCATCCCAAGCACTGGCTTAACTCACTCTTCCACGACTCTTGCCCGAGGAGACTTTCTTAATCTTCCTGTCGCCTAGTTAAACTAGGGAGGAAAGAGCTACCACACAGGTGTGTGTTGGAAGAACAAATGAGTTGTCATCTGTAAGGTAGTAAGAACCATGCCCATACACAATGAGCACTGCAAATGTCCCACAGGATCCCCCGCATCAAAGTAGTTCCCCCCTCCTTTTTTTGGGGGGGGCATCCATTTATTTTTTATAGAGAGCTTTTATTCAATAAATATAAATTTCATAATTTATAATCCAAATTTTGGATTATAGGGTTCTTCCTTCCATACCCGCCCTCCCACCCCCAAACCATCCCACCTCCTACTCCCTCTCCCATCCCACTCTTCATTAAGATTCATTTTTAATTATCTTTATATACAGAAGATCAACTCTATACTAAGTAAATATTTCAACAGTTTGCACCCACACAGACACACAAAAGTATAAAGTACTTAGCCATTTTTTCTTTAGGCACCCTGTCTTCATTGACAGTTGATGCTTGCATGAGCAAATACAAATCCTTGCCCCGTTAAGAAGAGTCTGGAAATTTCCAAGAGAAAAATACTTGGAGAGATTCTGTAAGCCCTGAAGGGGACCAAAAGTTATTAAATCTTCCAATTGTTTAGAACTACAGAAGGTTCTGGATAACTGAGATTCTAGAATTAAAACTTTACAGATGGTACTTCATAACATTTCAATCTCTCTTCCTTTGTGGTGAGTCTCTTAATTATTTTAATTTATGTAAAGTGACTTCTGTACTTTCCAATCATTTGTAGGTTGGAATTTTTATCTCTACATTATCTGTGTCTGTATAGAATTTTTAAAGTCTTTCTGGGGCCGGCGCTGTGGCATAGTGGGTAAAGCCTCTGCCTGCAGTGCCGGCATCCCATATGGGCACTGTTTCGAGTCCTGGCTGCTCCACTTCTGATCCAGCTCTCTGCTGTGGCTTGGGAATGCAGTGGAAGATGCCAAATCCTTGGGCCCCTGCACCCATGTGGGAGACCCTGAAGAAGCTCCTGATGCCCAGCTTCGGATTGACACAGCTCCAGTGGTTGCGGCCATTTGGGGAGTGAACCAGCAGATGGAAGATCTCTCTCTCTCTCTCTCTCTTCTCCTCTTCCTCTCTGTAACCCTGCCTTTCAGATAAATAAATAAATTTTTAAAAAAGATTTATTTATTTATCTGAAAGGCAGAGTTAGAGAGAGGCAGAGAGAAAGAAAAAGGCCTTCCATCCGATGGTTCACTCCCCAGGTGGCCGCAAAGGCTGGAGCTGTGCCGATCTGAAGCCAGGAACCAGGAGCTTCTTCTGGGTCTCCCACATAGGTGCAGGGTCCCAAGGACTGGGGCCTTCTTATACTGCTATCCCAGGCCGTAGCAGAGAGCTGGATTGGAAGTGAAGCAGACGGGACGCGAACCTGCTCCCATATGTGATGCTGGCACTATAGGCGGCGGCTTTACCTGCTGCATCACAATGCTGGCCCCCTCAAAAAAAAGTCTTTCTAAGGTCTCTGAGTCTGAGGAAGCCAAAAAGTTTGATGTGTTCAAAAGCTCTGGTGCTGCTGTGGGCTTGTCCATTTGCACTGCACATCTGTAATCTGAGAATTAGCTGTTTGCGTAGGATCTTGCTGACTCATAGCACACCCCATTCATGCTTGAGGCTGTAAAAATAAAAAGTCTTTTTGTAGTGGTACAACTGGTATCATGTAAAGTTTGGCCCTGATTTTGCATAAAGGAACACATGAGCAAGAGAGGACAAAAACACAAGATGTGCTTGGGAAAAATTGCGAAAATTTTAGTCTACCTTGAGAAGTATATGTGTTTCAAAATAATATACTCTGAGGAGCAACCAAGGATGGCCAAGGCATTTTGCAGAGTCTCTGAGGGATACTGTAGGTGGAAGAGGAAACCCAGGCCCATTCAGCTCATTCAGAACAATTCTTGGGTATGTGCTTCACACGGGGTAAACATTTCAACAAGTTAGAGACAGAACATTTGAAAGGCACTGGTATAAAAACCCATCATCACTACCCTACTGTGTCTGTCACCAAATGTAGCAGTCAGCATGACCCCTGGCCCGCAGGCACTCAATCAATAGCCATTGAGGGAATGAGGGAACATAAAAAAACACTGTGTTCAATTTGACTGCAGTGTAGACTATGAGCATGGGAGAAGTGGGACCAGAGCCCCAAAGGGGGCTGCTGAGCCCCAGACACAAGAAGATCTAGCTCCTGCTGTAAGAGGTTTGATCTGCCCCAGGCACTACTTATTAAATTTCAGGATCAAGAGAATATTAGTGGGGCTGGCTCTGTGGCATAGCCGGTAAAGCTGCCGCCTGCAATGCCGGCATCCCATATGGGCATATGATTCGAGTCCCGCTGCTCCACTTTCGATCCAGCTCTCTGCTATGGCCTGGGAAAGCAGTGGAGGATGGCTCAAATCCTTGGGCCCGAGCACCAGTGTGGGAGACCTGAAGAAGCTCTTGGCTCCTGGTTTTGGATCGGCACAGCTCCGGCTGTTGCGGCCATCTGGGGTGTGAACCAGCGGATGGAAGACCTATATCTCTCTCTCTGCCTCTCCTCTGTGTAACTCTTTCAAATAAATAAATCTTAGAAAAAAAAAAAAAGAATATTAGACTGCAGTAACAAACTGCAGCCTAACTATGTCAACAAACCGAAGCCTAACTTAGGAGTATGCTTTTTGTACCAAATATCCAGGCGTTAGCCAATCACAAACCCTTACCGTCAGCCAATCACAGGCAGCCAACTCATCACCCGGCGCCGCAGGAAGGCAGAGGCCTCGCTGTAGCCAATCAGATGATTTCTCTGCTTCGCTTCTGTGCTTGGCCTATAAAAGTTTGCTGCTCTCTCTACAGGTGGTGCTGTCAGAACCTCTTCTAGTGCTAGGTACTGTGTGGTTTATGAATTGTTCTTTGTTCCCCCACACCTGTTAAGTTTAATTTGGCTATTTGTTTTAACATATTGATTTTTTTTTGAAAGGAGACTTATATGATTGATACTGGCTTTTAAGCAAGAAAAATAATTGGTTCCTTTGTTTTGGATAGGGAGGAAAGGTAGCGTGGAAGACTGGAATTGTAGGTGAGACCGTGGTGATAAATTGGGTTGTGCCCTCGGGAATGACAGGAGGAGGCAGAGACGGAATTGACAATGAATTTAACCTAAGATGAGGAAAATGTATTTACTCCACAATTTTTATCCTGTAAGGGTTCTAATGACTGGAAGAAGACGAGTAAGTGTGGCACGGCTATGTTGGGTCTGTTCTCACGGGACACACGCAAGAGAAGAACTTGGGTTTAATATGAGCTTTCTGAGAGTTCGCTTTCTTTCACTCAAAAGCTCAGATGCGGAAGCTCAGGCCTCACAAGTTACCCGGATTCTGGTAGATGGAATTCTGAGTGTTTTTTTTTTTTTTTATTATTATGTCCCTTCAGTGTGGGGTGGCCTTGGTCTTTCTGACCAGGGACCTCCATCTTTAGTCTTCCAGAGACTTCCTAGCCCTGGCACTCAGTAACTGGGCTCTGCTGTCTGCTCACAGAGTGTGCCCGGGCTGCTGCTCACATCTCTGACTGTTGTCTCTCTCTGGGTGTTGCCATGCGCTGATTTCCATGTTAGGGCCCTGCTGTCCTCTAACTTGTTGGCTGGAACTTACCTGCTGCTTCTAGATAGTTCTCTGCCTGCCTGGCTGGATTTCATACTGAGATTCACCCTAGAGGCTGGGTATCAGAGGCTGCCTGACCGCAGGAGGCCTCTCCTTGGGATGAATAGAACTGGATCATCCCACAAATGCCTCAGTTCTTTCCCTTCCACGGAGACCCCGGGTGATTGCTCTGTTCTGAAGGGTCACCCTGCATTCTTCACAGAACTGATAAACTTTTGCCACCGTTTCTGAAACCCCCCCTTCCTGGCTACTGCCTGTCACTTCTTGTTGGTCACTTCCTTCCTGCTATCTGCAAATATTTTTTTTTTTCAATTGCTTGCCTGTTTCTCAGCTGTCTCCCTGACTATATTATAAGCTGAGTCACTGCTGTGTCCTCAGTACCAAGTGTCGGTGTGAACTCCAAACGTGTTTGCGGGATGAATAAATGTGCCCTGGCGTGAGTCATGAAGGTAGGGGCCAGCGCTATGGTGTAGTGGGTAAAGCCTCTGCCTGCAGTGCCAGAATCTCATATGGGTGCCAGTTCGAGTCCTGGATGCTCCACTTCTTTTTTTTTATTTTATTTTTATTTATTTATTTTTTTGACAGGCAGAGTGGACAGTGAGAGAGAGACACAGAGAGAAAGGTCTTTCTTTTGCCGTTGGTTCACCCTCCAATGGCCGCCATGGCCAGTGGCGTGCTGCGGCCGGCACACCGCACTGATCTGAAGGCAGGAGCCAGGTGCTTCTCCTGGTCTCCCATGGGGTGCAGGGCCCAAGCACTTGGACCATCCTCCACTGCACTCCCTGGCCACAGCAGAGAGCTGGCCTGGAAGAGGGGCAACCGGGACAGAATCCGGCGCCCCGACCGGGACTAAAACCTGGTGTGCCGGCGCCGCAAGGCGGAGGATTAGCCTAGTGAGCCGCGGCGCCGGCCTGGCTGCTCCATTTCTGATCCAGCTCTCTGCTATGGCCTGGGAAAGCAGCAGAGGATGGCCCAAGTCCTTGGGCCTCTGCACCTGCCTGGGAGACCTGGAGGAGGCTCCTGGCTCTGGATGGGCCCAGCTCCTGCCATTGCCATTATTTGGGGAGTGAACCAGCAGATAGAAGACTGTTCTCTCTGTCTCTCCCTCTCTGTTTCTCTCTGTAACTCTGCCTCTCAAATACATAAATAAAATATTTAAAAAAAAATGTGAAAGTACAATTGATCATAATGAAAGGACTAAGAGTCAAAGGGAGCACATAAACAAGTCTAGTACCTGCTAACACTAACCAATAGAATAAATAAAGGGGAGAGTGATCCAACATGGGAAGTGAGATACTCAGCAGACTCATAGAATGGCAGATGTCCTAAATAGCACTCTGGCCTCAGAATCAGCCCTAAAAGCATTCGGATCCAGCTGAAAAGCCCATGAGAGTATTTCAGGCATGGAAAGCCAAGACACTCTGGCAAAAGATCTCTGTGAGTGAGATCCCAGTGGAAAGAACAGGTCTTCAAAGAAGGAGGTACCTTTCTCTGAAGTGAGGAGAGAACCTCCACTTTGACTATGACCTTGTCTAAACAAGATAAGAGTCGGAGAACTCAGAGGGCTTCCATAGCCTTGGAAACTCATGACTGGAGCATAGGGAGATTACTGATGCCATAGACAGGAGTGTCAATTGGTAAAGTCAACAACAGGAGTCACTGTGCACTTACTCCTCATGTAGGATCTCTGTCCTTAATGTGCTGTGCATTGAGATTTAATGCTATAACGAGTACTCAAGCAATATGTTTCACTTTGTGTTTCTATGGGGGTGCAAACTGTTGAAATCTTTACTTAATGCATACTAAACTGATCTTCTGTAAAAAAAAAAAAAAGAAGAAATTATCAATTCCCAACTTGACTCTCACTGGGATTAAACATGACAATAGGTCTGATCTGATTTCATCATCATTTAAAAAAATCATCTATTATTCTTCACTTTATGTTTCTGTGTGGGAACAAACTGTTGAAATCCTTACTTAATGTATACTAAGCTGATCTTCTGTATATTAAGATAATCGAAAATGAATCTTGATGTGAATGGAAGGGGAGAGGGAGTGGGAAAGGGGAGGGTTGCGGGTGGGAGGGACGGTATGGGGGGGAAGCCATTGTAATCCATAAGTCGTACTTTGGAAATTTATATTCATTAAATAAAAGTTAAAAAAAAATGTGAAAGTAGATGACTGAGGGCAAATGCCAGGTTAGGGTTTCAAGCTGTGGTTGGGTGGAGAATAATTTCTGGAAGACTAAACACTGGCAGGAGAGGTGATGATGGTTTGTGTGAGCAGCGGGGCTGATGAACGTTTGTTTTGGAGTGGAGGCTGTCTGGGCTTGTTAGGGGTGACAGGATGCCAGAGGACAGCAGGGATCCAGGAAAGCCAGGAGCATAGTGAAGCCGGGAGGAGCTTGATGGAAGTGTTTTCCCTCCACCTGAAAGTAGAGTAGCTCTCCCACTTCCAGTCCGGTTCCCTGCTGATGTGCTGGGAATGCAGTGGAGGAAGGCCCAAGTGCCTGGGCCCCTGCACCCATGTGAGAGACCTGGATGGGGTTCTAGTTCTGTGGCTTTGGGTTGGCCCAGTCCTGGCTGTTGTGGGCATTTGGGGAGTGAATAAGCCAATAGGAGATCTCTCACTCTCTGTCTCTCTCTCTTTGTCTCTGTATGTTTATCTGTCTCTCCTTCTCTATTTGCCTTTCAAATAAATATATCTTCCAAAAATATTACGAAAAAAAATAGCAAATAGCTCTTGCCATTAGCGGAAAGACACTTGGAGGCGGGGCGGGGTGGGGAAGCCGGTGCCGTGCAGTGTGGTTTGCTCTCATCCCCTTTGCAAACAGGAGAAGGTTCTGCTTACCGAAGTGAAGTCGGGTGCTTGCAAAGGAAGAGTCTCCTTGGTGGCCGAGCACAGTGAGACTCAACAGGGCCATTACATGTGGGAGCCAGAAAGGGCCCCCCGGGGGGCGCAGGGCTTGACTCTGAGGTCTGCTCACACAGTCGGGCGTCTGATCTTTCTTTGACAGAACATGTTGCTTCTGAGCTGGAGAAGCCATACCCGAGTCCATGGAGCTGCGACGCCCTTAGTGACTTTTCCTTTTAACCTGACTTTTTAGTTGCTTGGAATATTTTTCTCTTTTGCCATTTTACATGGCTATGAGATGAGCTGACGGCATATTTTATGAGTAATTTAACAGATAATTGGAATAAGGTAGAACAGATATTGAAGGGAGAGAAAGGATCATTTCTTTTTTTATTTATTTATTTTTTATTATTTGACAGAGTTAGACAGTGAGAGAGAGAGAGAGACAGAGAGAAAGACCTTCCTTCTGTTGGTTCACCACCCAAATGGCCGCTACAGCTGGAGCTACGCCAATCCAAAGCCAGGAGCCAGGTGCTTCCTTCTAGTCTCCTATGCGGGTGCAGGGGCCCAAGCACTTGGGCCATCCTCCACTGCCTTCCTGGGCCACAGCAGAGAACAGGACTGGAAGAGGAGCAACTGGGACTAGAACCGGCATTCATATGGGATGCCAGTGCTGCAGGCTGAGGATTAGCCAAGTGAGCCACGGTGCTGGCCCTATTTCTTTTATATGAAATAACACACTAATGTCTTTTATTCTATGGCACTGAGAATATATCCTATTAGAGCTTCCCCATCACCGCCCCGATAGGGTTAAATCTTTTTGTTTGTTTGTTTGGGCAATTAGGCTTAGTGGATAATTAAAAAAATATATAAAAATGGGGGCTGGTGCTGGGATATAGTGGGTAAAGCTGCCACTGTCTGCAGTGCTGGCATCTCATATGGGCACCAGTTCGAGTCCCAGCTGCTCTTCTGATCCAGCTCTCAGCTATGGCCTGGGATAGCAGTGGAGGATGGCCCAAGTGTTTGGGCCCCTGCACCCATGTGGGGACCCAGAAAAAGCTCCTGGCTTGGATTGGCCCAGCTCTGGCCATTGTGGCCAATTGGGGAGTGAACGAGCAGATGGAGGATCTCTCTCTCTCTCTGCCTCTGCTTCTCTGTAACTGTGCCTTTCAAATCAATAAATAGATCTTTAAAAAAAAAGCTAAAATGTTATTCAACTTTAGGGTGAGGGTTACACTGGTGTTTTCGCTTGATAAATTGTGCATGCTTTGAGGCCTTTGTGTTTCCATTTTTAAAAGATTATGATGATAATGAACTACGTTGGGTTTCTAGGAGGAGAATGAACGGCAAGATTATAAAGGGTTGGCTAAATATTAAATGCTACACAAATACATTTGGTACTGCTACCCAGGAAGCACTGAGACCTTTGAGATAAAGTTTCTTAAATTTCCAAGGGAAGAAAATGAGTGAACAACAAAGCAGGCATTGCCATTACAAACCAGGGTTCTGACACATCTGTGATAAGTAGTTGGTTTGCAGTTATACATTCCTTTTGGAGAAGGGCAAACACTTCAGTAACATGATCTTGCCAGTAGTTCCCGATCATGAAGCAGCCTGGCTAATCTCCCACCGAAAGCCACAGGAAGGTGGCCCGAGCCAAGAGTAGGAGCAAAGAATAGCAGTTATAGGGCAGGAGAGAGGGGAACTGACATTAACATCTAGTGCTATAGGCAACAGGCAGCTCCTGGCTGCTGGCTTTGGTTGGTCCCAGCTCCGGCTGTTAACGGCCATTTGGAGAATGAACCAAATGGTGGAAGACGTAATAACCTCTCTGTCTGCTCTCTCCCTCTATAACTCTGCCTTTCAAATAATTAAATAAATCTTAAAAAAAATTGTGTGTAAGATGTCCTGTTATGCAATCCCCAATCTATTCATCAGTGTTACATATGCTGTGGCTTCCTCTGCAGCACCAGATTTATCCGTGACTCTGGGTTTGAGGGTCGTGATTTTGAGGTTATGTCCTACCAACGGATCAGAATGACTTCGCTGGAGTGACAGGCAGTCTCTTTCCTGAACGTTACATTACTGTTTGTTCAACACACTCGGTCATTTTCTTTTCTTTTTTTTTTGACAGGCAGAGTGGACAGTGAGAGAGAGAGACGAGAGAAAGGTCTTCCTTTGCCGTTGGTTCACCCTCCAATGGCCGCCGCGGCCAGCGCACCATGCTGATCCGAAGCCGGGAGCCAGGTGCTTCCTCCTGGTCTCCCATGGGGTGCAGGGCCCAAGCACCTGGGCCATCCTCCACTGCACTCCCTGGCCACAGCAGAGAGCTGACCTGGAAGAGGGGCAACCGGGACAGAATCCGGCGCCCTGACCGGGACTAGAACTTGGTGTGCCGGCGCCGCAGGTGGAGGATTAGCCTATTGAGCTGCGGCGCCGGCCTCGGTCATTTTCTATGCCCACCCCGTGAAGCACAAAGGTGTTTGTTCCACTTTTTTGAGGCGTCACCAGAAATCTTTCAAGAGGGCATTTCCCTGCCTAATGTGTTATGATCCGTTCTTTGCAGAGACTGGGCTGGAAATTAGGTCTCCTGGTTCATAGCCCTGTGTTCTCTTCCCTCCTAAGACAGATCCACAGGCAAAAACAAATAAATGAATACATACATAAAATTCAAGGGTCAGTGCTATAATAAAACCTTGGGTTAAGGTACTGAGAGCCTGCGATAACTAGGAATAACTTGCCTAGATAATGTCTGTTATTAATATTTCTTGTGAATGTTATGTTCTATTTGGTAGAATGATAGGAAAAACAAATATGGTGTGCCAGGAGCTCTCATGAGTGCCTAACCCATCTAAGTCTCATAACAACTCTATGCTGTAGGCACTGCAAATACTTCTTACTATCTCATCAGTTGAGTTTGGGTAGCAAAAAAACAACATGATTGACATTATGGCATCCAAATCCATTTGGTTCCTTTTCTTTCTCTGCCTCCCTCCCTCTCTTCTTCCCTCTCTTTCCGAAAGACAGAGGGATAGAGAGTAATCTTCCATCCACTGGTTCACTCTTCAAGTGTCTGCAACAGCTGGGACCGGGCCAGACAGAAACAAGGAGTTTGAACTCAATCCGGGTCTCCCATGGGGGTAACAGGCCCAAGTACTTGCCCCATTAGGTGATGCAGCCTCCCAGGGTGCACATTAGCAGGAAGCTAGATTGGAAGCAGAGCAAGGACTCAAACCCAGCTACTCCAACATGGGAGATGGATTCCAAAGGGTGCCTGAACCACTGCCCCACACGCCCACCCCATTGGTTCCTGATTTTCAGATAGCAATAGTAGGAGTTTATTCAAGGGATTTATTCAAGTCTGTTCAGTGGCTAAATTTAGAAGGCAAGGAGATCTGTATTGTTGAATTTATAGTGAATGAAAATGAGGCCAAGGGACTGCAGTAACTTGTCCAAGGCCACATTGCTTGTAAAAGGAGGATGATAGGCCAGCCTGCAGCTTTGTTCCTGAGTAGGTTGTTATTTACTGCACTATTCTCTCTCACTAGGATGCCCTGTTTTGCAACAGAAAGTTTAGGGGCTGAAGTCGTAAATAGAGAAGTAAAAGAAATAATCAAAATGTCAAAAATAAGGACTATGAGAATACGGGCAGGAAGAGTGGTGAGAAGGGAGAAGAGCTCTGGTGACATGGGCAGGTGGATTTAGACCAGATGATTTCTCTTTAGCTGTGGTTTTATGTTCAAACTTGGGAATCGAAGGATGTGCTTTCTTTAAAATACCTGCTGTCCAGAATCCCTATTTATTTTAATGTTATTAGAAAAGTGATTAGCCCAGCTGGAATCGGTGTTGAAAATTCTGCCTTCTTTCTTTGCATCTGTCTGAAATCCCAGCTCTGGGATATATATGCAATAGGTTCTGGTCCATTCAGCAAATTATACAGGAGAAGATACTTGATCAGTGCTCTGTTCCCTAGGTGATACTCCCTGGGCATTATTCCCAAGAGGTGTTCCCTAGGAAAATAGTTCTATGGTGACACTGTAGTGTTAACAGTAGCCACAGAGGATTGCACACTAGCCAATTAAAGATTGTCTGTATGAAGCTCTGCAGGGGAAGAAACTTGGTAATGTTGCTTAACTAAGAATTCTTACACATCCTTTGATCAAAAAATATTTTTTTTAAGAGCTTCCATTGTTATTTGCCCAACATCTATTGATAGTCCATGTTCTAAGCAGTTGAAATAACTAACCAACACCAAGCACTACAAACCATGTACAAAGGCTACTCATTGTAAGGATGTGTTAACGTTCACAAAAATGGTTGGACATGGAATAATAGCCCCCAAGTTGACAGGAATTATAATTAAGATGTTCTTCAAATAAGTAGGCATAAAAGTTTGCCTCTAAAATGCTTTCCATAGAATCACAGGATTTCTCAATTGAGAATGGTGTTAGGGATCAGTTCCTGCAGATGGGGAAATTGGTTCAGAGGAGTTAAGCGGCCACCAAATACTGCTTTAGCGCAAAACAAGACAAAGATGCCAAAACCTCTCATCTTCAAGAAAAGGCTGTCTCTTACAGTGACAGAATTCCCAGGGTCAGATCTGGATTGCTTCTGCTGTGCATATACATTAAAAAATACAGGAAGTGGGCCGGCGCCGCGGCTCACTAGGCTAATCTTCCGCCTAGTGGCGCCGGCACACCAGGTTCTAGTCCCAGTCGGGGCACCAGATTCTGTCCCGGTTGCCCTTCTCCAGGCCAGCTCTCTGCTGTGGCCCAGGAGTGCAGTGGAGGATGGCCCAAGTGCTTGGGCCCTGCACTCCATGGGAGACCAGGAGAAGCACCTGGCTCCTGCCTTCGGATCAGCGCGATGCGCCGGCTGCAGCGTGCCAGCTGTGGCGGCCATTGGAGAGTGAACCAACGGCAAAGGAAGACCTTTCTCTCTGTCTCTCTCTCTCACTGTCTACTCTGCCTGTCAAAAAAACCAAACAAACAAAAACAAACAAACAAAAAAAAAACCACAGGAAGTGAATAGAAACCCAAACAAACCCAAACACTGTTTCAGAACCTGACTGCAGGACTTAGCTCCTTCAGTTGTCCCCCTGCCCTTTTTTTTTTTTTTTTTTTTTTTTAAGATTTACTTACTTGGCCGGCGCCCTGACTCACTTGGCTAATCCTCTGCCTGTGGTGCCGGTACCCTGGGTTCTAGTCCCAGTTGGGGCGCCGGGTACTAGTCTCGGTTGCTCCTCTTCCAGTCCAGCTCTCTGCTGTGGCCCAGGAGCGCAGCAGAGAATGGCCCAAGTGCTTGGGTTCCTGCACCCGCATGGGAGACCAGGAGGAAGAACCTGGCTCCTGGCTTCGGATCGGCGCAGTGCGCTGGCCGTAGCATCCATTAGGGGAGTGAACCAACGGAAGGAAGACCTTTCTCAAAAAGAAAAAAAAAAAAGATTTACTTACTTGAAGGCAGAGTTACAGACAGAGGGAGAGACAGAGAGAGGGGTCTTCCATCCTCTGGTTCACTCCCCAAATGGCCACAGTGGAAAGAACTGACTTGATCTGAAGCCAGGAGCCAGGAGCTGCTTCCGTGTCTTCCACACCTGCGCAAGGGCTCAAGCACTTGGGCCATCTTCCACTGCTTTCCCAGGCCATCAGCAGAGAGCTGCACTGGAAGTGGAGCAGCCAGGACTTGAACCTGCGGTGCCCATATGGGATGCTGGCACCACAGGCGGAGGCTTAACCTGATACCCTGCAACCCCTCAATTGTCCTCTTATATCCAGGAGCATTTAGTTATCCCTGGCCTATGCTTGCTAGAACTGCCATGTGTGATTAGTTCCTGCCTACATGGCGCTTAAGAAGTCCTTGCGGCTGTGGGAAGCTGGCGTCAGCATCAGAGTAGTTTGACACCTTGTTCTCCCACCTTGGTCCCACATGGATTTTTCTCTTCTTCTGTCTTCCTTGGGCATTTGTGGACTCAGCCCAATCTTCAGGCTACCAATCCTAATGACTTAGGGTTGTTTTTCAGCCTTGTGATTGCTAGTTCCTGTTAGTATTCTCCCTCTTGAACTCAGAATTTCTTCTAGTATTTCTTCCTAAGGAGAACACTGTGAAGTAATAATAAAGAGAAGAATCCTACAGTAAAATTACACTGTCACAGTAGAGTGAGTAGAGACAGACATACAGACTTATCTTCTGACCCAAACTCTTGCCTCGGGGGGCTTGTGTTAAAGACTAATAATAATTTTACAAGCTGTCTGATAGGTAATCAGTGCCCCATAAATGGAAGATACGAGGTTATTGCCATACTGCTACATACAGGAGTGTCTCCTTGAAAAACATTCATAATATTGTATCTGATAGTCCAACACAAAGTGCAACATGATAGAAGTTATTCTGGGTGTGCTTGGGAGAGGCGTGGGAGGTACAACACAGGGCAGTCCAAGTGCCTTCTCTTGTGTGACCTTGCTGAATCCAGGGCTATACTGACTCTGGGAAAATAGGCCTCTTGTTCTTCCAACAATCAACCCTGAGTATTATTTATTCAATGCATTTTTGATTATTACTTTGCCTAAGAGCATAATGGGTATTAGTGGGTCCCTTGATTGTAGACTCGTGTGTTTCAACATTTGGAGTCAAGGGAGGTTGTAGCTGGGACTCAAGTCATCTTGGTGAAGAACTTGACTAAGCAATTAGCAAACAGAATCAGACCTTTTTTCCTGTCTCCCTGTAGGTTACTTCAGCAATTTTTAGAATTGAATTTTGATTTATTTATAGTGTTTCTGAATACATAGATTTTTCTAGTGCTGTCATGCTCTCTCTCCATATACACACATCTCAAAACAGTCAATATTGGCACTGATATTTTTTTTAACTTTTATTTAATGAATATAAATTTCCAAAGTACAGCTTATGGATTACAGTGGCTCCCCCCCCCCCATAACTTCTCTCCCACCTGCAACTCTCCCCTCTCCCGCCCCCTCTCCTCTTCCATTCACATCAAGATTCATTTTCAATTCTCTTTATATACAGAAGATCAATTTAGTATCTATTAAGTAAAGATTTCAACAGTTTGCACCCACACAGAAACACAAAGTGAAAAATACTGTTTGAGTACTAGTTATAGCATTAAATCACAATGTACAGCACATTAAGGACAGAGATCCTACATGAGGAGTAAGTGCACAGTGACTCCTGTTGTTGACTTAACAAATTGACACTCTTGTTTTGGCGTCAGTAATCACCCTAGGCTCTTGTCATGAGTTGCCAAAGCTATGGAAGCCTTTTGAGTTCGCCAAATCTGATCATATTTAGACAAGGTCGTAGTCAAAGTGGAAGTTCTCTCCTCCCTTCAGAGAAAGGTACCTCCTTCTTTGATGACCTGTTCTTTCCACTGGGATCTCACTCACAGAGATCCTTCATTTAGGTCATTTTTTTTCCCCAGAGTGTCTTGGCTTTCCATGCCTGAAATACTCTCATGGGCTTTTCAGCTGGATCTGAATGCCTTAAGGACTGATTCTGAGGCCAGAGTGCTGTTTAGGGCATCTGCCATTCTGTGAGTCTGCTGTGTATCCCGCTTCCCATGTTGGATTGTTCTCTCCCTTTTTTTATTCTATCGGTTAGTATTTTCAGACACTAGTCTTGTTTATGTGATCCCTTTGACTCTTAGTCCTATCATTATGATCAATTGTGAACAGAAATTGATCATTTGGACTAGTGAGATGGCATTGGTACATGCCACCTTGATGAGATTGAATTGGAATCCCCTGGCACGTTTCTAACTCTACCGTTTGGGGCAAGTCCGATTGAGCATGTCCCAAATTGTACATCTCTCCCCTCTCTTATTCCCACTCTTATATTTAACAGGGATCACTTTTCAGTTAAGTTTCAAACTTAATAACTGTGTATTAATTACAGAATTCAACCAATAGTATTAAATAGAACAACCAAAAAAATACCAAAAGGGATAAAGTATTAAGTTGTTCATCAACAGTCAGGGCAAGGACTGATCAAGTCACTATTTCTTATAGTGTCCATTTCACTTTAACAGGTTTCCTTTTTGGTGCTAGGTTAGTTGTCACCGATCAGGGAGAACATATGATATTTGCCCTTTGGGACTGGCTTATTTCACTCAGCATGATGTTTTCCAGATTCCTCCATTTTGTTGCAAATGACCGCATTTCATTGTTTTTCACTGTTGTATAGTATTCTATAGAGTACATATCCCATAATTTCTTTATCCAGTCTACTGTTGATGGGCATTTAGGTTGATTCCAGGTCTTAGCTATTGTGAATTGAGCTGCAATAAACATTAAGGTGCAGACCGCTTTTTTGTTTGCCAATTTAATTTCCTTTGGGTAAATTCCAAGGAGTGGGATGGCAGGGTTGTATGGTAGGGTTATATTTTTCTGAGGAATCTCCAGACAGACTTCCGTTGTGGCTTTACCAGTTTGCATTCCCACCAACAGTGGGTTAGTGTCCCTTTTTCCCCACATCTGTATGTGAGCCATTCTAACTGGGGTGAGGTGAAACCTCATTGTGGTTTTGATTTGCATTTCCCAGCACTGATATTTTACCAGTTTGGAGAGAAGGAATGGGGGGTGGGAGGGCAGGCAAGGAGGGAAGAATCACCATGTTCATAAAGTTGTAATTATGAAATGTATGAAGTTTGTAAGCTGTATAGTTCTTCATTCATTCCTATGGACTTACTTCTAAGGGTACAGTTTAAAAACTTGCCATGGGACCCCAAGTCCCCTTAAGCTAGGTGTTAAAAATAGCATTTTAAGTGTTAAAGTGATCATACAGATATGATTAAGTGTTAAAGTTATCATATAGATAGGATTAAGTATTTGGTAATAGTAATAGAATTAAAAAAGAGTGAATGTTCCAGCATGGGAAGCAATCCATACAGCAGACTCATAGAAAGACAATTGCTTAAAGTAGCACTCTAACCTCAGAATCAGCCCTTAAAGCATTCTGGTCTGGCTGAAAAGCCCATCAGAGCATTTCAGGCATGGAAAGCCAAGACACTGTGGCAGAAAGTGTCCCTACAGGAAGGACCTCTGTGGGTGAGACCCCAGTGGAAAGAAGTGGTCATCAAAGAAGGATGTACTTTTCTCTGAAGGGAGGAGAGAACTTCCATTTTGCTTATGGCCTTGTCTAAATAGTGAAGGAGTTTGTGGATTCAAAAGGCTTCCATAGCCCAGGCAGCTTATGTCAAGAGCCTCAGGTGATCACTGACGTCATACATAAGAGTGTTACTTGTTAAATTAACAACAGGAGTCACTGTGCACTAACTCCCCATGCAGGACCTCTGTCCTCTAAGACACCTCTAAGACCAGGTGCTTGCTCCTGGTCTCCCATGCAGGTGCAGGGCCCAAGCACTTGGGCCATCCTCCACTGCACTCCCGGGCCACAACAGAGAGCTGGACTGGAAGAGGGGCAACAGGGACAGAATCCTGCGCCCCAACCGGGACTAGAACCCGGGGGTGCCAGCGCTGCAGGCGGAGGATTAGCCAAGTGAGCCGTGTCGCCGGTCAGGTTTATATCTTTAAACTTGGAGTTTGCAACCATTTTCAGCACTTCATGTTAGCACTGGATCAAGT
Organism: Oryctolagus cuniculus; assembly: GCF_051225735.1. Classification (NCBI taxonomy): domain Eukaryota; kingdom Metazoa; phylum Chordata; class Mammalia; order Lagomorpha; family Leporidae; genus Oryctolagus; species Oryctolagus cuniculus. Next base: position 44,790,984 of record NC_142882.1, read on the forward strand.
CCCCGCTGCTCTACTTTCAATCTAGCTCCCTGCTAATGTGTCTGGGAAAGCAGCAGGAGATGGCCCAAGCCCCTGCACTCATGTGGGATACCTGGAAGAAACTCCTGGCTCTGGACTGGCTCAACCCCAGCCATCTGGGGAGTGAACCAACAGGTAGAAGATACCTCTCTCTTTCTCTCCCTCTCCTTCTGTGTAACTCTTTCAAATAAATAAATCTTTGAAAAGTGAGAACCAGCTGATTTGTAGGAAGGATGCAGTTTAATCTTAGTCTGTTTTTGTATTTTTCACTTTTTTAAAAAATTTTTAAATTTAATTTTTTTTTTTTTTTTTTTTTTTTTTTTTTTTTTTGCTAACAGGCAGAGTTAGACGTGAGAGACAGAGAGAAAGGTCTTCCTTCCATTGGTTTACGCCCCAAATGGCTGCTACAGCCGGCGCGCTATGCCAATCTGAAGCCAGGAGCCAGGTGCCTCCTCCTGGTCTCCCATGCAGGTGCAGGGCCCAAGCACTTGGGCCATCCTCCACTGCACTCCCTGGCCACAGCAGAGAGCTGGACTGGAAGGGGGCAACTGGGACAGAATCCAGCACCCCGACCGGGACTAGAACTTGGTGTGCCAGTGCCACAGGTGGAGGATTAGCCTCATGAGCCGCAGCGCCGGCCTGTATTTTCCACTTTGGACCTGGATATTGTGAGCATTGGTTAGGCTTCTTAATTTAAGCAGGAAAACCTTTTCCTCACTCCCTCAGCAGGACATTAGGTAAACAGCCAGCTTTATGGGAGTGCGTTGTGCACTGCTTTGATGCAAGTACCAGCAAGTGGATTATCTTTTGTAAAGGTCCATAATTTGCTTTGTGTTGTGACACCCATTTAAAAAATCACCCAGGATTCCTTTTGGCTTAAGTGTCTAACTGCAATAAAATTTTTTTTTTTTTTTTTTTTTTTTTTTTTTTTTTTTGACAGGCAGAGTGGACAGTGAGAGAGAGAGACAGAGAGAGAAAGGTCTTCCTTTGCCGTTGGTTCACCCTCCAATGGCCGCCGCTGCAGCCGGCGCACCGCGCTGATCCTGGCAGGAGCCAGGAGCCAGGTGCTTTTCCTGGTCTCCCATGGGGTGCAGGGCCCAAGCACCTGGGCCATCCTCCACTGCACTCCCTGGCCATAGCAGAGAGCTGGCCTGGAAGAGGGGCAACCGGGACAGAATCCGGCGCCCCAACCGGGACTAGAACCCGGTGTGCCGGCGCCGCAAGGTGGAGGATTAGCCTATTGAGCCATGGCGCCGGCAAAATTTTTTTATTGCACTATCTTGAAAGAAATCTTTCTAAGTAACAAAATTTTACTAGCTCAATAAAGTACTTGGTTATCTCAAAGAAACTGGGGAGGGCTGTTAATCCTGACAGTAAGGGAAATGCAACCCTCAGGGTGTCCCTAGGGGAAGTTCAAGTTTCAGCCAAAGAAGTTAAAATGAAAAAGCAGAAAATGGGCCCATGAAGAAGTCTGTAGGTTAAAAAGTTTCAGAACATTTTAATGTCAGTGTCTGTTTCTCATTATTAGCAATGTTGGGCTCCAACAACACTGATTTAACATTTATTTTTATTCTAGCTAATTACTGTAAACAACTTCAGGTTTTTGTATATGTTACCCCCCTTGTCTCTACTGATTTCTGTAACTCTCTCTCAACATTTGCACATTTGTGTGTATGTATGTGTGTGTGCACAAGATCTGGGAGGTTTTGTCACATTAAGAAATCTTCATGAATATTTCTACTGTCCACATGTTTCAAGTTCACCTATTTTTTCCTCTTGGTTCATGATCTTCATAAAAATATTAAAGTCAACTCAATCCTGTTTGCTACTCTAGCTAGAAATGTCTGTTTTGGTCATTTTTAATTTAAATGTCCACTTAGAAGATGATTTCATAGCAAATCAAGAGTAAACTTCAGTTATGGAAAATGCGTGAATTTGTGATTATAGGTAGAACAGGTCGAATTAATTAGGCTTTATGAGCTCTAAGTTTCTTAGCTATAAAAAAGTGGACAGCTATCCCAATCTTAGAATACTGTAGAGATCAGACATTAAAAGGAAACATCCTGCTAAGGCACTTTACACATTAGTGCTCAAAAAAGGGTCACGAGTTTTAAATTGTAAGAATTCTACAATCTGACCCTAAGAACACATGGAATCCTTCCAAATGGAGCTGCTTCATTTTACCTCCTTTTCTGACAACAGACTGGCCCTATGGACTTGGCCTGCTTGATAGGTGGCAGCTCTTGGTCATCTGTATACCTAATGAAACCCTATTTTGTCCGTTACCTTCGTCCGGCTTCATTCATTTGAGAAGCCGCTCTTGTTTCAAGTCTGCTGTGTTTCAGAATGCGGGAGCCTAATCTGCTTTTCACAGTTCAGGGTTTCTGTGTGGCACTGGTTTTCTGACCCATAGCATCTGTGAAGAGAACAAAGGGCCCTTTGAAGATCTGAAGGATTGAGATGGTTTGTAACTCAGCTTTAGTAACTGCAACACTGTGTTTCTTATATGCAAATTGTGAGTGGACCAGTGACGCTAATGGCATCCACTGAGTACTTACTGTGTGCTAGGATCCATTCATTCTTTTTTTTTTTTTTTAAGATTTATTTATTTTGAAAGAGTTACAGAGAGAGGGGGAGGTAGAAAGAGAGATGGGGGCGGGGAAGAGCTTCCATCCGCTGCTTCATCCAAGTAGCTTCACTCCCCAAGTAGCCGCAAGGGCCAGGACAGAGCTGGGCTGAAGCTAAGGAGTCAGGAGAGCTTCATCCGGGTCTCCCATATGGATGCAGGGTCCCAAATATTTGGCCCATCTTCTGGTGCTTTCCTATGCCATCAGCAGGGAGCTGGATTGGAAGTGGAGCAGCCAAGACTTGAGCCAGCACCCACAGGGGATGCTGGTGTTGCAGGCTGAGGATTAACCCACTGTACCACGACACTTCACCTTCTATGCTACACTATAGTGCCAGCCTCAGGAGAATCACTACAATTACTCTTCGTTTACAAACTGAAACACAGCCTCAGAGAGGTCCTGTAAACTGTTTGATGTCAAACATCTGCTAAGCTTTGACTCTGGATCCCTCACTCTTACCTTCTAGAGTTGCAAGGGAGTGGGTGCCTGGCATAGCCTAACATGCCTCTTGGGACACCCACATCCCATATCATTGAACCTGGTGCAAGTCGGGTCCTGATTCTGCCTTCCTGCTAATGCTGATCCTGGGACTCAGCAGGCAATGACTCAAGGAACTGGGTCCCTGGCACCCACTTGGGAGATTAGGATTGAGGTTCTAGGCCCAATTTCGGCTTGACCCAGCTAGAGCTTTCAAGGGCATTTGGGGAGCAAAGCTGTGGATGAAAGAGCTCCTTTTGTCTCTCTGTTACTCTCTCACTGAGCATATCTCTGCCTTTTAAATAATTCATAAATAATTAGAGGAGCAAGTGAAAGTGAAATACAAATTCTAGGTCAGAAAGAGCTTAATTTACTTAATTTATTTATCTGAAAGTTAAAGTTAGAAGAAGAGAGAGACAGAGATGTTCCATTTGTTGTTCACTCCCTAAATGGCTGCAATGGCTGGGGCTGAGCCAGACTGAAGCCAGGAGTCAGGAGCTTCTTCTAGGTCTCCGACATGGATGCAGGGGCCCAAGCACTTGGGCCATCTTCTGCTGCTTTCCCAGGCTATTAGCAGGGAGCTGGATCTGAAGTGGAGGAGCAGCGACATGAACCAGCACCCACATGGGATGCTGGTGTTGCAGGCTGAGGATTAACACACTACACCACAACATTGGCCCTTCAATTTACTTTCTAAATGCATAAATTGAAAATGTCAAGAGTCAAGATCAGAAGGAGAGAGAGGAAGATGACACACAGAGTCTCTGCTGGAGAAGCGAGTCTCAGGCAGGAGCAGCAAGTACAGAGAATATGATGGGATTATTATTGACATCACAGGCTGTGAATTATCAATAGTTTTTTATTTGAGACAGACAGGTCTCCTGTCTGTTGGTTTGTGCCCCAAATGCCTACTATTTCTTAGGCTGGGCCGGGACCAAAGCTGGGTGCCTGGAACACAATCCAGGTCTCCAACATAGGTAGCAAAGACCGTTACTTGAGGCATCACCACTGCCTCTTTGGGTGCAGACTAACAGGAAGCTGGAACTGGGAGCTGGTCCAGGACTCAAACCCAGGCCCTCCCTATTGTTTGTCACCTCCTTTTCCATTCCCTGATTTTTCTGAGTCTCATCCTCCCTCCTTCACCCATGGGTCATCTACTTCAGGGGGACGCTGAGTCCACCTCCAGCGCTGTGAATGGGTCCTGGTTGCTTTAGGCCAATCAGGGCATTTAACCCTGTGGTCAAGTCCTTGTTTTAGGGGTGAGCCTAGAACCCACAGAGGGCAATTAGAGACACCTGTGAGACTCTGTTGGAGAGAAGGCCGGGGAGAGGGATTTTCGTGGGCACAGAAACAGCAAGAAAATCTGTTGTCCTGGTTATGTCTTGCAGGCCTCTCACAAATTGATTTAGGAGAAAGTAAGCTCTATGGACAGCAGAATAGAGCAGAAAAGAGGGCATTGATGGCAACTTTGGGCTGTTTGACTTCTGGGGTCCCCTGTCCTGTGTAAGCCCATGATCTGGGTTTTCTCATTTGCACACATAGAGTCACAGTCCATTGTGACACACCACACGGCTTACAAAGGGAGTGAGATTGCACTTGTTCTGTTTATTGAAAGGTGTTCTAGCTTAAATAATAAGGGATATTTACTGATTCCCAAAAGAAAAAAATAGACTGAGAAGAAAAGGTAAGACTCAGTTGTAGTAATAAGAGGCAGAGATTGTAGTGAAGAGGCCTAGGGTAGTGACATTGGAGATAAAGTAGAGCTGGAGAGGGGTGGATGGATATATTTTGGTGGCAGGATTAGAAGAATTTGAGTGCCGGCTGTGAGGAACAAGAAGCAGGAATAATCATAATCATAATCATAATCACAGGTGGCAAACCATGGGAAGGTTGTGGTTTGAAAGCTTAAGGTGGTGCCATTTACTGCAAAGGAGAAGTAGCTGGGCTGAGGGCTGGATGGGAAACAGCTTCCAGCTGTGGGTAGGTTGACATTTGACATAACCATTTTCCTGGATGAGAATCAGACAAGTGTATGATTGGATATGGTAGTCTGGCACGTGGTGGAGACATCAGAGCTAGAGATAAACTTGTGAGTCATTGGCACCTGAGTGGATTTTGAGTAAAGGGAATTGGAGCAGGCAATGTTTGATGGGACTGTAGATAAAAAATATAGGAGGGGGCTGGCTCTGTGGTGCAGCAGGTTAAGGTGCCAGCATCCCTTATGGGCACCAGTTTGAGTCCTGGCTGCTCCACTTCTGATCCAGCTCTCTGCTAATGCTTCCACTAGGATGGCCCAGTGCTTGGGCCTCTGAACCAACATGGGAGACCCAGAAGAAGCTCCTGGATCCTGGCTTTGGTCTGGCCCAACTCCGGCCAATGGGACCACTTGGGGAGTGAATCATCAGATGGAAGATCTCTCTCTTTCTCTGTAACTCTGCCTTTAAAATAAATCTTAAAAAAGGGGGCGGGGGAGGCGGTGCTGTGGCGTAGCGGGTAAAGCCGCTGCCTGCAGTGCCAGCATCCCATATGGGCACCTGTTTGAGACCCGGCTGCTCCACTTCTGATCTGGCTCTTTGCTATGGCCTGGGAAAGTAGTGGAAGATGGCCCAAGTCCTTGGGCCCCTGCACCCACGTAGGAGACCTGGAGGAAGCTCCTGGCTCCTGGCTTCAGATCAGTGCAGCTCTGGCCATTGCAGCCAATTGGGGAGTGAACCAGTGAATGGAAGACACCTCTCTCCCTCTTCTCTCTCTGTAACTCTGACTTTCAAAGTAAATAAATAAATCTTAAAAAAAAAAAAAAAAGCATGAGGGTGGGGCAGCTAGGATGGAGTCCTAGCACTTTGAAAATTTGGGGGCTGATTAGGAGAGTTTGAGGAGCTATTAGGGAAGATTGGCCAGAAAATTTCGAGATTCCATGCATATGAGAGCTCTTCAAAAAGTTCATGGAAAATAAATATATGTGTAAGAAATGATGAATGGGGGCCGGCGCTGTGGTGCAGCAGGTTAAAGCCCTGGCCTTCAGTGCCAGCATCCTATATGGGTACTGGTTCTAGTCCTGGCTCTCCTCTTCTGATCCAGCTCTCTGCTATGGCCTGGGAGAGCAGAAGAAGATGGCCTAAGTCTTTGGGCCCCTGCACCCATGAGGGAGACCCAGAAGAAGCTCCTGGCTTCTGATCAGCTCAGCTCCCACCATTGCAGCCATTTGGAGAGTGAACCAGCAGATGAAAGATCTCTCTCTCTCTCTCTGTCTCTCTCTCTCTTTCTCTGTAACTCTCAAATAAATAAAAATAAATATATTTTTAAAAAAGACTGCATGGATTTCATTTTTTTTGCACAAAAGCAATCTTTTTACTCTTTTGTTTACAAATTCTATGAAGTACCCTTTTAGAGAAATTCAGATGAATCGAATTATCTTCCTTCTAATTTTACATTCATGTTGGATGAGAGAGTTTATAACTCAAACAACTTTTCTTTTGGGGGAGAATGTACATTTATATAAAATATCTTACTCATTAATTCCAAAAATCAAATGTTAAATTGTAGAGGACTGAAAAAAATTTATGGACTTTGAGAAATAAATAAATCTACCTCTACCCCCAGAGCTGAATCTTGCTTTTCCTTTAATGTTGTTTTGAAGATTATGTGTTTCCACAACATGTTTTTTCTTACAGATTCACTTATTTATTTGAAAGGCAGAGTTAGAGACAGAAAGGGAGGGAGGAGAGAGAGCCTCCATCCTCTGATTCACACCCCAAATGGCTGAATGGGCTGGGAGTGGATAGACCAGGCTGAAGCTAGGAGCCTGGAACTCCATCTGAGTCTCCCATGTGGGCACAGGGAACCAAGTACTGGGCCATTTTCTGTTGCTTTTTCCCAGGTACATTAGTAGGGAGCTGGATCGGAAGTGCACAGCCAGGACTAGAAACAGAGCTCTTATGGGATGCTGGTGTGGGAGGCCATGCCTTAACCTGCTGTGCCCCAAAGCCAGCCCTCATACAATTTCCTTTTTTTTTTGACAGGCAGAGTTAGTGAGAGAGAGAGAGAGACAGAGAAAGGTCTTCCTTCTGTTGGTTCACGCCCCCAATGGCCGCTACGGCCAGCGCGCTATGCCCATCTGAAGCCAGGAGCCAGGTGCCTCCTCCTGGTCTCCCATGCAGGCATAGGGCCCAAGCACTTGGACCATCCTCCACTGCAGAGAGCCACAGCAGAGAGCTGGACTGGAAGAGGAGCAACCGTGAGAGAATCCGGGGCCCCGACCGGGACTAGAACCCGGTGTGCCGGCGCCGCAGGCGGAGGATTAACCTAGTGAGCTGTGGCGCCGGCCCCCATACAATTTTCAACACCACTGTAATCCATCTGTCTCAGAGCCCTGCAGTGGGGCCACTTCTCCAAGTCTGGCATAGAAGCCAAAGCAAACACTAATCTCCACCTCAACAACAAGTATACGCCAAACTTGACCAAGAAGAAGCCCCTGGAAGAGAGACAAACACACATACCCTCGCCTTGCTCCAATCCCTTCATCGGTGCATTCCCAGCTAGGCAATAGGACTGATCATACTGTGATGAGAAACCCCACAAATGGTGGAAAGAACAAGTTACTAGAAAAAGTTTTCCAAATAATAATAATAATAACAAGAGTCCTTTGATCTGGGCTGCAATATGCTTATCCTGCATATTTTGAAGCATTCTTGGAGTGGCAAAAACAGAGCGATTCCTAAGTACACCTCACTGTGCTTTTGCCTTGCAAGCATTCTCTTTTGTTGGTCAGGGCAGGTTTTAAGAGGAAGAAAGAAGGCAGACAGAACTCATGTCTCATTCACTGACTTCCTCCCAGAGCTTAAATGCTGAGGTGTCCTAAAACTTTGGACATTCTTTGGAAGGTGGGGAATTTTTTTTCTTATTTATTCTGGTCCAGTACAAATATTTGTCTATTGAGAAACAGTGAGCCCATAAGAATCGTAAACCCACCATCTGCTTCAGTGGAGCCAACACCCACCCTAGGAAGACGGATATGGGCTGGTATCCTGTTCCTCCGGCTTCTCTCAGTCCAGCAACTGGCGCGGTGGGGCCCCGGTTTGTTTGAGTTGCCCCGTGCTAAGAGTGCCTGATAAAATTCCAAAAGGGCGTGTGTATTTGACGCACCTTGTAAAGATTGCCTTGCAAGTCCCCTTCCAGAAGTCTTTTTACAGGAATGAGGTCAGAAAAATGCTACAGCGCCATTGGTTTGGGGTTTGCGGGTGCATTTGTGGATACTCTACTCTGATAGTTTAGTGCAGGCAATGAAATAGATGAATGAATTACTTGACATCCGCAATATGTCAGCAAGTGTGACCGCTCCTGTCAGCTGCAGAGAAAAGCTTCATTTCCTGTTCCTAGCAGGTGCATGGAGAATGACAGAAAATTGGCTTACCCACTTGGAGTGGTTTTTAAAAAAAATTTAATAATTTTATTTTACTTTTTAAAATAAATTTTACTTTACTTTTTAAAAAAAGATTTACTTAGAGTTACACAGTGAGAGGGAGAGACAGAGATCTTCCATCTGCTGGCTTGCTCCCCTAATGTCTGCAACAGCCAGAGCTGGGCCAAGCAGAAGCCAGGAGCCAGGAGCTTCTTCCAAGTCTCCCACATGGGTGCAGAGGCCCAAGGATTTGGGACATTCTCCACTGCTCACCCAGGTACATTAGCAGGGAGCTGGATCAGAAGTGGAGCAGCTGAGAATAGGTACCCATACAGGATGCCAGCGTTGAAGGCAGCGGCTTTACCGGCTGTGCCACAGTGCTGATCCCTTCATTTTTATTTTTAATTAATTTACTTGAGATGCCAACATGGAGAGGGGGTGAGAGAGTTCTTATCTGTTGGTTCACTCCCAAGGTGCTCATAAGAGCCAGGAGCTGGGAACACAGTCTAGATCTCCCACATGGGTGGCAGGAACCCAATCATCTGAGCCTCACTACTGCTTCCTGGGGCCTGCAGTAGCCAGAAATCAAACCTAGCCTCTCCTGTTGTGGGTCACAGGCATCTTAACCAGAGTCTTAACCACTAGGCTAACTGTCCACCTTTGTGTGTTTTCAGTGATCCTCAGTCGCTCTCTTAAACTGACAAGGACATTGGCAGCTACTTAGCCCTAGCATTTGTCCTGAAACTTCACAGTAGCTCGTGGAAGCTGGAACTTGAAATGGTGGTGGAGAGTTTTTCCCTTAAGCAGCTGCCTTTCTTTCTGAAGGAACCCGCATGGGGCAGAGCTTCCTATGTGTCTCATTACAGAGCACCTCCCGCTCTGGCCTCTCCTCTGGAATGCCTCTTCTTTAGGAAATGCCCAACAGCAAATGAAGCCAGAAAACTGATGAGGTGTGGCATTTTTAGAGCTTGAATGCTTTCAAACCAATTACCAAGAAATTTTCACCAAGGTTCTAGTCTGGTTTAAAAGTCTGAGGGTGACTTATGTAAGTTTAAACATATTATTTGCCACACATATTTGCATGAAAACATATCAAGCCCAGCCTGTTTCTTGGGAACATATTCTTTTTCTCTACAGTTTTTCACAGGATAGCAGAGTTATATGATTGTGACAAGTACAATACTTTTTTTAAAAATTTTATTTATCTGAGAGGCAGAGTTATAGATAGAGAGAGGTCTTCCATTCACTGGTTCACTCCACAACTGGCCACAATGGCTGGAGCTAGACCGATCTGAAGCCAGGAGCCAGGAGCTTCCTCCAGGTCTCCCACGTGGGTACAGGAGCCCAGGCACTTGGGCCATTTTCTACTGCTTTCCCAGGCCATAGCAAAGAGCTGGATCGGAAGAGGAGCAGCTGGGACATGAACTGGTGTCCACACAGTATGCAGGCACTGCAGGTGGTGACTCAGCCCACTATGCCACAGTGCCAGCCCTGAGTTCGATTCTTAAGTGTCCCGTAAGATTAATAAATCCAGAAGAGGGTGACTTCTATACACCAGCCCCAGGTTTAAGAGCAAGAGCGATATGCTCTTTTTTTTATTTTTTAAGATTTATTTATTTGAAAGAGTTACAGAGAGGGGGAGAGGCAGAGAGAGAGGCCTTCTATCCTCTGGTTCATTCTCCAATTGGCTGCAATGGCCGGAGCTGTGCCGATCTGAGGCCAGGAGCTTCTTCCAGGTCTCCCATTTGGGTGCAGGGGCCCAAGGACTTGGGCCATCCTCTACTGCTTTTCCAGGCCATAGCAGAGAGCTAGATGGGAAGAGGAGCAGCTGGGACTAGAACCGGCACCCACATGGGATGCTGGCACTTTAAGTGGTGGTTTTACCCGCTACACTACAGCACAGGCCCCTAGAGCGATATGCTCTTAAGGGGCAGTTGAAAGTCCTGCGCACTCTGTTTTGACACTACTGGCACCTGGGACCTATAAACTTCAGTGTCCTCAGCTTCCCACGGTTACACAAGTGACATCCATCAGAGTACCTTACAGGTTAATCCATGGAGCTGTTGTAACCACGAATAGTCTCTAAGGGGTATCTGGACAAAGGGCAGATAAGATTTTGAAGGAGGTTGAGGAAAGCAAAGGTGACTGAGGGAGAGCAAAAGTTTTCGAAGCAAGAGTTCACCTAGAGTCAGGGCGGGGTGCAGAGCCCCAGTCTGAGGAATGTAAAGGTGGGAAAATGTAATCATCTAAAGTGGGAAGAAGTCCCAGAAAAAGTGGAGAATGCTGCCACAGGTCGCTTGTTTTCCTTGAAAGTTTCTTATGAGTCATGTTGCATAGTATGAGAGAACTGCCTCACTTAGACCAGAGGTGTGCGTGAGCAGGATATTGAAATGCGACTGATGTGGACAGGTAGGGAGCTAGTGGATGAGAAGCTGGGGCTGCCAGCAGCGCCCGTGCACCTGTGCGCCCCAAGGCCCACCCCCCGCCCTGCCCTGCCGGGAAGTATCCAACACCACTGCAGGCCTGGCTCGCCCATTCCCCATCACATGCGGGAAGCCATGACATTTTATCCTAGAGACGGACACGTGTGTGCTCCAGACACCATGGCACTTCTAAGATTGCCCAAAAGTGGACTGAAAGTGAGCTGTACTCAGCCCCATCCAATCTCTGCTCTCTTTGAACATTCACTGGGCACCTGCCCCGGGCACCACCCCCCTTACGTATATGAGGATGACCCCAGGTTTGGTGGGGACAGCAGACCTTCCTTCCTGCTGAGACTGTAAAGTCCCTTCCAATGAGCCCTGCTCTCCTGTGTGCCTTTCTGTATCCCCTGTGAGTTCTCTCCTCTCGTGGAGCCAAGAACCTGTAACAAGCCTGGCTGGGGGTGGCACCCCCACAACCATCCCACCCCTCTGCCCTGCCCCCTCTGCTGTCCCTGACAGTTCCCAGGCTGAGCTACACAGTTACACTGCTAGAGCCCCGTTCTTGGGATTGGGGAGGAGGAGGGAGGGAGCCTGCCCACGCTTTTGCTCTCACAGGGAAGTGGAGTCTGTGTCTGCTCACCTCTTTACCAAAGGCCAGACTCTAAATATTGTCAATGGTTGCACCATGTCAGTTTTGGTTAAATCTTAGGTTTTTCACAATATAAAAAATTCCAAGACCGAGTAGTATGGCAGTGATGCAGGTGGAGGGAGCCAGGAACGAAACTGACTGCTTTGAGTCCTGTGCCCACTAATAAGCTGGGTGAGCTATCTATTTATTTATTATTATTTCCTTTCTCCAGCCCCAGCTAACTCCTGGGTGGAGCGGGGATACCAGTATTTACTTCACAGTGAGAATCAAGTACTGATGAGGGAGCCCATGCAAAGGCTGCAGTAGTGTACATAGAACACAGAAAGGTTCAGTATTTTTTTTTAAGATTTATTTATTTATTTATTTGAAAGGCAGAGTTAGAGAGAGAGAGAGAGATCTTCCATCTGCTGGTTCACTTCCCTTAAACGGCCAAAATGGCCAGGGCTGGACCAGGAGCCTAGAACTCCACTGGGGTCTCCCACATAGGTGGCAGGGGTCCAAGCAGCATCCTCTGCTGCTTTCCCAGGCCATTAGCAGGGAGCTGGATCAGAAGCAGAGCAGCTGGGACTTGAACAGGTACTCATGTGAGGTGCTAGTGTCCCACAACACCAGCCCCTCAGTATAAGTTTGTTTAAATAATAACTAAGAATCCAAATATAATAATCAGCTTTTCTGTGGGAATGACTTTGGCTTTGAATAAAAATCATAGCACTGGCTTTATGTATTTCATAAACTTAATGCACTTAACCAATGATAGAAGGCTCTGAGTTCAGTAATAACTTTTAATTGGGCAGAAATTTGTTTGGAGGATATAACCAGAACCTGATAAACTTACTGTGATTCTTCCATTCTATCAGGGCTTTTTAATTAATTAGCTAGTTAACTTATTTATTTGAAAGGCAGAAGGAGAGAGAGAGAGAGAGCGAGAGAGAGCGAGAAAGAGACACTTTTCCATCTGCTGGTTCATTCCTCAAAGGCCCACAACAGCTGGGCTTGGGCCAGGCCTAAACTGGGAGCCAGGAACTCAATCAAGGTTTGCTGTATGGATGGCAGGTGACCCAAATACTAAGCAGCTGTTTGTTAGGCCTGTCAAACCAAAGTATTACATGCTGGGTGGCTTAGCTACTGGAATTTATTATTCTTTAAAAAAAAAAAAGGCTTATTTGAATCATGGTGTGGCAGAGAGAGATATATCTTCCATTTGCTGGTTCACTATGCAATAGCCTCAACAGCCAGTTCTGAGCCAGGCCAAAGCCAGGAGCCTGGAATTCCATCCTGGTCTCTTCCACATGGCTGGCAGAGGCCAAAGTGTGTGTGTCATTTTCTGCTGCCTTCTGGGGTGCAACATCAGGAAGCTGGATCAGAAGTTGAACAGCCAGGAATGAAACTGGCACTGCACTATGGGAAGCCAGCATCACAGACAGTGGCTTTGCCAGCTGTACCACAGTGCTGGTCCCCCAACCACCGGGGATCTGTTTTCTCAATGTTCTGAAGACTGCAGATCTGAGGTCAAGATGTTGGCAGATTTGCTCCTTCTGAGAGCTGCGGAGGAGACTGTGTCGCGCGCTCCGTGCCTAGTCGGTTTTCTGGCAGCCTTTGGCATTCCTTGGCTTCTGCTGCATGATCTTGGTGTCTGCCTTCAGCTTCACATGATATTCCCTCTGTATAGTGTTGCTGTATCCAAGATCCCTCTTTTGTACGAATGCCAGTCATATTGGATTAAGGGCATATGCTGTTACTAATTGTATTGCCTATGACCTCATTTCCAAATAAGGTCACATCTGACATACTGGGGTTAGGCTAGGACTTCAACCTATTGTGTGTGTGTGTGTGTGTGTGTGTGTGTTGAGGGGCTGGTATCCTGACCTAAAAAATAGCTACCATGCATCTCCAGGAGTTGCAGGCATCAATATTCAGCAAAATTCCAGTGGATTCATTCCAGAAAAGAGATCGATGAACTTGTCTCCATTCACTGCATCTCATGTGCTCACCATGCTCCTGTCCCCCCCGCCCCATACAACCTGTCTTCTGAGATTATGTGAGTGTCTGGGGGTGGGGCAGGGGTGGGGAAACAGACTTTCTGTCCCCAAGGGCTTTCTGTTTGTGAAAAGGACATTGCACAAGACACAACTTTCATTTTTTGTTTTAAATATTTTTAAGTTAATTTATTTGAAAGGCAGAGTTACAGAAAGACAGAGAGAGAGAGAGAGAGAGAGAGATTTCATCTACTGGTTCACCTCCCACATGGATGCAATGGCCAGGGCTGGGCCAGGCTAGACCCAGGAGCCAGAAGGTCCATCTGGGTCTCCCATGTGCTTGACAGGGGCCCAAGCATTTGAACCACCTTCTGCTGCTTTCCTAGGTGCATTAGCAGGGAGCTGGATTGGAAGCGAAGCAGCCGGGACTCCCAGTGTTCATATGGGATGGCTGAGTCGCGGGAAGCAACTTAACCTGCTATGCTGCAATACTGGGCCCAAGAAACAAGTTTTTAACAATAGAAAAAAAAGTTTATCCTTTTTTACTCATTAGGAGTGTTCATAAATATACAGATTTTATATAATTGTGTTTTAAGACATACTTTGTAAGCATGACAACCTCTATAAATCTTCACGAATGCATAAATTATGAATGTGTAAATTAATATGTTAAAAAAGTAGGTTTGGGGTGAGCTGTTTGGTGCCGCGGTTAAGATTCTGCTTGGGATATCTGCATCCCATATCAGAATGCCTAGGTTTGAGTCCTGGCTCCATTTCCCATTCCAGCTTCCTGCTTATGTGCACCCTGGGAGGCAGGGTAATAGCTCAAGTATTTGGGTCCCTGTCACTCATAGGGGAGATTTGGATTGAGTTGCTGGCCCTTGGCTTCTGCCTGGCCCATCTTCACCTGTTGTAGTGGAATTTGGGGAGAGAACCTACGGACGGAAGGTCTCTCTGGCTTTCCCTCTTTCTAATCTCTCTGCCTTTGCAATAAATAAGTAAATAAAATCAATAAGTTTATTTGGAGCTTGGCACATTTTTAACTTCTGAGAGACTCTCCTAAGAAAACTCAGTGTACTTTTGGATTTTAGGATGAAAGCATTATACAAGAGTTTCTTTAGCCCCTATGGTATGTTTAGTTTCTGTTTCATCATAATGATTTCCATAGTGATGCCACCCATTCTCACAACATTCACGATTCGTGTGTGAAGCCTGACAATGGAGGGGCCCAGTGTCCGTTCACCCTATGTCTCCCCAGTACATTATGTAATAAGGATTTTATTTCCCACCTGTTGTACATCTTACCACTAGGCAGTGTATTCTTCTGCAGTGGGGGAAGCAAAATCACCTTTTGTTCAGTCCATATCTGGGGTCACAATATCAGCCCTATTATCTGGCACAGAGCACAACTTAAATGGTTGATAATTAGGAAAGATTAAATGGTGTAAAATAATTGAGTTGTTTTTTTAAATTTCAGAAATAGAAATTGACTTGAAATATAGAGATAGATATGCTTACCCTGATTTGAACATTACACAATGTACCTCTGACTCAAAACATATACTACTCTATAAATTGTATAATTTTATGCATCAGGAATAAAAATAAATAATATTAAGTTGCTGTTTTAGACCAAAAAAATGAAAAATGGGGGGAGAGGAAGAGGAAGTCAGCTTACACTAGGGTTATCTGCATGAGCAATTAAAAATACATGTCACTCAGTTCAATTTATTATTTCAGTTAAGAAACAAATATATATTAATATAGAGCTGTCCCTCAATGGTATAGGACATATTTGAATTTTTGAAAAAAGTTATCTCTACTTTAAACTTAATTGGATAACCTATAATTTATCTGGCGATCCTGTTCTAACTCCTTCTGTGTATATAACTTCTTAAAAGCTATTAAATATCTTTGAAACTCAAATGAAGGCTCTGAAAATTCCTCTTTAAAAATACTTATGCTTGTAAAATTCCACATACTGTTTCAGGTAGCTGATGTGAGCAATTTTTTTTTATTAACACATTGGATATGTTAGGTAAAAATAATTTTTTGGCAGTTACAGTGCTAAAGGTACTGGATGTAAAGTTATATTATACACACACACAAAGTTTAGTACTATATTTCAAAGGTAGGGATAACATCAGAAGTTACTGAATCCAAACAACTAATTTTTAAAAAATGTTTATTTATTTATTTGAAATACAAGTTACAGAGAGTCAGTCAGTGAGAGAGAGAGAGAGAGAGAGATACATACACACACACACACACACACACACACAGAGAGAGAGAGAGAGAGAGAGAGAGGTCTTCCATCTGCTGGTTCACTCTCCAAATGGCTGCAATGATTGGAGCTGGGCCGAACCAAAGACAGAAGCTAGGAGCTTCTTCGGGTCTCCCACGCAGGCACAGGGGCCAAGGACTTGAGCCATCTTCCACTGCTTTCGCAGGCCATAGCAGAGTGCTGGATCGGAAGTGGAGCAGCCAGGACTTGAACTGGCACCCACATGGGATGCTGGCACTGTAGGTGGCGGCTTTACCCACTACACCACAGCACCAGCCCCCAAACAACTAATTGTTAAAAATGAAGATATTAGATAGAAATAGCCACCAGGACATAGAGTTTAAAAAGTTAGAGCAGACAAGGAAAACTAAGCTGATTATCAAATCAGTAACATCAGTCAATGTAGCCCTGTAATTAAACATATAATCCATATATGTTAGACATCTGTATTTAACACTTGCATAATAAAATTACACGTATAATTGTAAGTATGTTAAAATTCAAAAGCATATATATTTATTTTACAAAAAATGAAATTGTCACCTATTTATACTTTTATACTAATTGAAGACTGAAGCAAGGAGTCAGGAACTCATTCCAGGTCTCTCAGATGGCTGGCAGGGACCCCATTAATTCAGCCATCACTGCTGCCTTCCAGGATCTGCGTTAGGAGAGAGCTGGAATCTCACACCCGAGGCAGGTGTCAAACCCAAGGACTCTGTTGTGGGGCACACACATCTTAACTGCAAGTTAAACACCCAATCATTTTTCTTCAATTTTATTTATTTATTTAAAGATTTATTTATTTCTTTGAGAGGTAGAGTTACAGACAGAGAGAGGGAGAGACAGAGAGTGAGGACTTCCATCTGCTGGTTCACTCCATAAATGGCTGCAACGGCTGAACTGAAGCCAGTCTGAAGCCAGGAGCCAGGAGCTTTGTCCGGGTCTTCCACATGGATGCAGGAGCCTCAGCACTTGGGCCATCTTCCACTGCTTTCCCAGGCATATTAGCAGGGAGGTGGTTAGGAAGTGGAGCAGCCAGGACTGGAACCAGCACCCATATGGGATGCCAGCACCACAAATGGAGACTTAACCTACTACACCACCGTGTCAGTCCCCAATTTTATTTATTAATTCTTAAAACAGTGACTAAATTGTCAACCAGTCTCTTCTGTAGTTCACTACAAATGTCTGTGGACATTTTTGCTTTGAATGACTTATGCATCAATGGAATCGACTGTACTACTTTAGACTTTAAACATTAAAGATCGTCAATGCATTATGATCTCCTTGTATTCATTTGAAAAATTAATTCTAATATTTGATTTAAAGTAAAAATATATTTAATGATAGAACATTTTATTCCTTTTGCAAATAGGTTGCATGAATATATGCTATTTAGTCCACTCATATCCAAATAGATCAGTTTACTAGAAGTCTGCTAAAATTTAACCCAATAGTGATCAAATAACAACTGGAGAAAATGTTTTGTTTTCTGATAAACAGAATTAATCAGTGTCTGTATCACAGATGTTGTGTTTGTGTGTGTATCTCACCTAAGAGTGTACTTTTATTTTTCAAAGCAATTCAAATTTTGTTAAGCACATTTAAATCCTATGGTTTAGAATTTTGTTAAACACATTTAAATCCTATGGATTTTCCAAGTTCTGTTCATTACTCTAAACTGATTATGGGGTTTCCAGTGGCAGGAGTGTTCTTTTAATGGAAGACATGGTATTTACCCCCGGGAGATTTCCTGTGAATGACTGAGTCAGTGGTTGGATATTCGGTAACTTCCGAATGGATATTACCTTCTCCTGCTAGTTAAGACTTTTTTTTTTCAGTTTTTCTGAGGCAGTTATATTTTTCTTAAGATTATTAAAAATTTTTAAGTATCTACTTGATAATTTATAAAAACATGTAGTTGAATTAAAAAAATTAGTTATTCAAGAGGCAGAGACACAGAGACAGAACTCGTCCACTGGTTCATTCTGCAGGTCGCTGGAATGACTCAAGACCGGGCCAGACCGAAGCTGGGAGCTCAATCCAGGTGTCCCCCACAGGTAGCAGGGACCCAATCTCTTGATCCATGGCTTCTGCCTCCTGGGGCCCATATTAGCAGGAAACTACCGTCATGAGCCAGAGGCAGGTATCCAGAACCCAGGCACACCAAATGTGGTTTGCAGATGTCTTTATTGATAGGCTAAACACTGTTCCTTTTTCTTTTAATTTTAAAAACATTTTACTTACTTTTTTTTAAAAGTTATTTATTTGAAAAGCAGAATTATAGAGAGGGGGGAAGAGACACGCAGAGAAAGGGGGAAGAGACAGGATCTTCCATCCAAATGCTTCAGCTAATGTTGCAAAATGCATATGCTTGTGCATTTAGTATTTGTCAATGAGCTGAGGGTTTCCTCATGACATTTGGCTTCTGAGAAGTGATGGCTTCTCTCTGTCATCTCTCATAACTCTGACTGAATCAGTCTTAGTGCTTTCTTCATGTTTTCTATCACTGAAATAAGAATAAATGAGTATTATGCAACTTACCAAATGAAAATACTGAATGTTGTAACCGATTAACTCTGGCATCTGAAATTGGACTAATAGCTTTGCAAACATTCATTCGAGGCATTAGGGAATATTATCCTAAAGGTACATTTAGGGATTTGACCATTTAGGATTGATTTATCAACTGTTTTTGGTTAACCAGTTTTATCAGAGGGATTTTGAGGGAGCATCTCTTTTTTTTTTTTTTTTTTTTTTGACTGATCATTTTGTGTGGTTATGGCTGGATCTTACGAGTGTGCAATTAGTTGTCTTACTAAATAAAGGTGGTAGTGAATATTGCAAGAAACGGATCAATATCCTGAGACAGTACTTCTTTGCTTATAGGCATTCAGGAAGACAAAAAGACCTTATTATGATCATTCAAAGAAATAACGTGTGAGCATGGCCCCAGGGGAATGCACTGTCTTTCTTAAGGATTATGCCATTTTTAAAGTGTGCCATGTTCTTCTTAGCATTCTCAAAATTTAGCAATCATATGAGCCCTTAGGGATCCCTGCTAATCTAGAAATTCTGAGATGCCCAGAAACGCTGAGCTTGCCTGCATGCTCAAGCCCACAGCTGGTCCCCAGGGACGCTGCTTTGTGGACAGCACTGGGTGTGGAGCAGCAAGGAGATAGGGCGTCACCTGTCTTTCACACACCGTCAGGGGTCAGCTGTCACCACTGCTCAGGACAGTTGAGGGGTACTTACATATGGGTAAATCCTGAGGCTCGTAGGTGTATAGTCTGTTAGAGTACCTTCCGGTTAGATCAGCTCTAACTGTTAAAGAAGGATCTGCCAAGAAAAACGCAAGACACCAAAGTGTTATTTGCCCATGTTCTTAAAAAATCATTTCTGCCTCCTATTCTAAAATAAACTTCAACCAAGTTATTTATTTATTTATTTATTTTGATAGGCAGAGTTAGACAGTGAGAGAGGGAGAGACAGAGAGAAAGGTCTTCCTTTTCCATTGGTTCACCCCCCAAATGGCAGCCATGGCCGGCATGCTGCCAATCTGAAGCCAGGAGCCAGGTGCTTCTCCTGGTCTCCCATGAGGACACAGGGCCCAAGCACCTGGGCCATCCTCCACTGCCTTCCCGGGCCACAGCAGAGAGCTGGACTGGAAGAGGAGCGACTGGGACAGAATCCGGCTCCCCAGCCAGGAACAGAACCTGTGGTGCCGGCGCTGCAGTGAGCCAAATGAGCCGTGGCGCCAGCCAACCAAGTTAGTTTTATGCCTGTGAATTTATGATGAAATTAACTCGAATCACCCTTTGGTATATCATAGTTTCTGTCAATCCAGTTGGGGCACTGTACTTAAAGCTCGTTGGGATATGGATTGAATAAGGTGTCACTTTTTAAGAATGGGAAAAATTTACATAGAGTGTGACTTGTAAAAACCAAAGTACTTATTTGAGAAGGAACAAGGGAGGGAGGGAAGGAAGGAGAGAGAGAGTCTTCCCATTGCTGGTTCACTTCTCAGATGCTCATAATGGCCCCTAGCTGGGTTGAAGCAAGGAGCTGGAAACCCCATCCAGGTCCCCAGTGTAGTTGGCAGGTGACCCAACTACTCATGCCATCATGGCTGCCTTCCAGGAGTGGACATCAGCAGGAATCTGGATATTGAACCAGGCTCTCTGATGTGCGATGTGGACCTCTTACCTCCTGTCTTTTTTTTTTTTTTTTTTTTTTTTGACAGGCAGAGTGGACAGTGAGAGAGAGAGACAGAGAGAAAGGTCTTCCTTTGCCGTTGGTTCACCCTCCAATGGCCGCTGCAGCCGGCGCACCGCGCTGATCCGAAGCCAGGAGCCAGGTGCTCACCTGCTCTCCCATGCGGGTGCAGGGCCCAAGCACTTGGGCCATCCTTCACTGCACTCCCAGGCCATAGCAGAGAGCTGGCCTGGAAGAGGGGCAACCGGGACAGAATCCGGCGCCCCAACCGGGACTAGAACCCGGTGTGCCGGCACCGCAAGGCGGAGGATTAGTCTAGTGAGCCACGGCGCCAGCCAATGTCCTGTCTTAACCACTAGGCCTACTCCAATATTGTGAATTTCGATAGCAGAAATAATGAACTGTTATTGACTGAGTTACAAATGACTTCCTTTTAAAAGAAAATAGTACTTGAACTAGTGGGCTGAAATCTCTACTGATTCAGTGCATCTGAGAAAAAACATACCTACAAACATGATTCTAGGCACATACTGTCCATCAGGTGACAAATTCTTGTCAGTGGTCTCGTGCTGGAGGGGAGAAAAAGGGTGAATGTTGTTGGATAGGATTGTTTTTGATAGTAAATTTCAAGAGTATTTTATGTGAATTAAAATTTCAGTAATTTATTTTTGGCCATTTAGAATTTTACATTATTCTATATCAGCTAACACTTTGCTCTTTATGTTTTAAAAATAGACAAAATTTAAAATTTTCTACTAAATTCTGATTTTCAAAGAATTTATTTATTTATTTGAAAGGCAGAGCAACAGAAAGAGAGAAAGAGTGAATTAGTTCTATCCATCTACTGATTCCTTCCTCAAATGGCCTCAACAGCTGGGGTTGGGCCAGGCTGAAGCCAGGACTGACGAACTCTATCAGTGTCTCCCACATGGGTGACAGGGACCCAAGTTCTTGGGCCATCTTCTGCTGCCTTCCAAGGTGCATTAGCAGGAAGTTGGATCAGAAGTGGAGCAACTGGGACTCAACCAGCATTCTTTTTTTTTTTTTGACAGGCAGAGTTTAGACAGTGAGAGAGAGATACAGAGAGAAAGGTCTTCCTTCCATTGGTTCACTCCCCAAATGGCTGGTGTGCTGTGGCTGGTGCGCTACACTGATCCGAAGCCAGGAGCCAGCAGGTGCTTCCTCCTGGTCTCCCATGCGGGTGCAGGGCCCAAGCACTTGGGCCATCCTCCACTGCCCTCCTGGAGCTCCTCTGGAAGAGGAGCAACCAGGACAGAACCAGCACCCCAACTGGGACTAGAACCCCGGGTGCTGGCGCCTCAGGCGGAGGATTAGCCAAGTGAGCCGCGGCGCTGGCCTGAACCAGCATTCTGATATAGGATGCCAGCATTGCAAGCTGGTGGCTTAACCACAATGTTGGCCCCTAAATTATGATATTAAGAAACAACGTGGAGTCCTTGTACCATGAGATTCAGCATGATGAAATTATTCTGAGCCATTTCTTGAATTTCTTCACTTCGGGCAAACACTTTCTTTAGTGCTGTGAGGGCAAACAAAATGCCAATTAGTTTTAAAGATCAAAACATCGTCCATATGGCATAGCAAAGTAAAGCTAGTATTTGCAATTGTTTGCTGCTCTGGCTTTTGCCACTTTGTCCCTCATTGCTTCCCAGTGAGGGACAGTTTGTCCACAGAGTTGCAAGGTTAATCACATTACTGGAGACACCAGTCTTCTTTTCTTTCTTTCTTTTTTTAAAAAATTTATTTATTTATTTGAAAGATTTACACAGAGACAGAGAGAGTGAGAGAGGTCTTCCATCCACTGGCTCACTCCTCAGATGGCCACAACAACCAGGGTTGGGCCAGCCCAAGCCAGGAGCCAGGAGCTTCTGGGTCTCCCATGTGGGCACAGGGACCCAAGGACTTGGACCATTTTCCACTGCTTTCCCAGGCCATAGCAGAGAGCTGGATGGGAAGTGGAGCAGCTGGGAGTCAAACCGGTGCCCATATGGGATGCGGGCACTGCAGGTAGCGGCTTTACCCACTATGCCACAGCTCAGTCCCCAACACAGTTTTCTAATTTCATGTAATTGATTGACTCGTTGGTTAAAATAACTTCCTTCAGGAGGGCCCTCCCCATCTAAGAATATCAACTTCTGAAGAGATAGAACAACTATATCCAGGAGATTGCTGACAATATGCTTTCTTTCAGCATCTTAGTAAGAGAGGGAGAAAGAGAGATCCTCCTTCTGCTGGTTTATTCCCCAGATTCCTGCAACAGCTGAGACAAGGAGCCAGGAATTCCAGCTTGGTCTCCTATGTGGGTGGCAGGAAACCAAGTACTTGGGCCATTATCTGCTGCCTCCCAGGTGAATTAGCAGGGAGCTGGATCAGAAGCAGAGCAGGCATTCAGATAATAGGATGTGGACATTCCAAGCAGTGGGTTAAGTTTAACCCCCTGCACCACAACGCCTGCCCCATCTTTGATTTTTTTTTTTTTTTGTAATGAAATTTACTGATTGGCTTCTTAGCTGTTCTTCACTGATCACTTCTTGGAAATAGACTAAGATCTAGGGAACTAACATTACCTTGGCAGTATTGACAGTCTTCTAAGTGATGAATAACCATCAATGGCTTGTTACTAAACAAAGAAAATATAAAAATAAGTCAAGTGGTTAACTTTGGGTCAAAATGGACAGTGGAAATAGATCGAAGACTTTAGTGCTTTTGACAAGACTTGACGTGAAGGTCTCAGGCTTACAAATAGCAATGCTGCCTACAGAAGTGGTATTCCGTAGGTGGCTCCAGAACTGACTGCATCTGTGTCACCAAGGGGCTTATGAGAAATGTGAATTCATAGGCTCCATCCCAGACCCACTCAATCAGAATCCCTGCGAGGGAGCCTCAGATTATACAATAGTGCAGTGAGTTAAGTAGGTTCTCTTTCAGAGAAGAAAAAATATTATGAATACACTGTTCACTTCCAGAGGCAAGCATTGTGGCACAGCAGGTTAAGCCACTACTTGTGAGGCCCCCATCCCATTCTGGAGTGCTGGTTTTAGTCCTGGGATGCTGGCATCACAAGCTGTAGCTTAACCAGCTGTGCTACGACACTTGTCCCATGAAATGAAGTTTTTATGGCAGCTAACTGAGTTCCTTTCTCTTTAGATTAAGAGAAGAATTAGAATATTAACCATAGTGAAGAAAAGATAATTATGATTTGGACATATGAGATGATTTAAAAAATGTTGTTTGACTTGTGATAGGGGTGTGAGCCAACAAGGAGCCAGGCTCTTGTACACACCTCGGGTAACTCAGCAGTTCACAGACATAAGAACAGGAGAAGCCGACCATTGCATAATCCTGGCCTCTTCCAGGTGTTCAGTAGTCCCCAGAAGTGTTAAGTAGAAACTTTGAGCTGTTAATGATTTTATTCAACCTTCAACTTGGACTATAAGCAAATATTAGGCAAGAATAGGTCCTATAATTTAACTTGAAAATTTTTTGATCTTATTAGATAGTGAGTATTTTCCAACAAATTCAAACATAGTGGCAGGAAAGGAGACTAGAGATTTGATGAATTAATATTCCCACATTTTTATTAGGAGAAAATAAATCTAAAGCTATTAACTGATATTTTAGAAGTGAGTCTGGCATTTGGAACTTGTAAGCATTGACCCAGTGCTTTTCTGACAGAGAGCTCCTGTGTTTGAGTGTAGTAGCTAACAGCTGTCCTGAGGCATAGATGGGTTGGGGGTGTGAGTCAATCCCATCTCCTGACAGCTGCCATTTCTTCCTGGCACCTACGCAGCAGCTGGAGACAAGGACAGCTATATTTAGGGAAAGAGAAAGAAGTAGAAACTCTTGGTGAAGTAATTCAGGGTCAGATTTCTGGACAATGTATCCAAGGAAAAATTCATCAAGTTCATAGGAGGCTTACTCATTAACAGTTCAGCTATGAGCGAGTTCTTCACATATTCAAACTAAGATGCTACTGTTCCACTTCAGGAAAAACGCAGGAAAGCTTTTTGGCAGAAATGGAAGCAGAGACGGTGTAACACAGGGCTCCACAGCCTTTTTCAGCAAGGGCAGATTGTTAAAACTTGAGGATTTGCAGGTCGTACTGCCCATTGGCAACTACTCACCCTTGTGATTACCATGCAGCAGCAGCCACTGAGCATCTGTACAGAAATGAGTGTGATGGGGTGAGTGACTGGCATAGCGGGTAGGACAGGTAGGGCACCAGTTAGCATGCCCCTGTCCCACATACTGCAGTACTTGGGTTTGACTCCTGGCTCTGGCTCCTGACTCCAGTTTCCTGCTAATGTGGACCCTGGGAGGCAGTGGTGATGGTTCAAGTTGTTGTGTTCCTGCTTCCCCCAACTCCCCATGTGGGAGACTTGGAATGAGCTCCAAGTTCTTTGCCTTTGGCTTCAGCCCAGCCCAAATTGTTGTAGATGTTTTAGAAGTCAACCTGCTGATTCTCTCTCTCTCTCTCCCTTTCAAATAAGTAGGTAAGTAAATAAATATCTTTAAAAAATAAGTGTGGTTGTGTTATACTTAACTTGTATTTATGGACACTGAAATTTAAATTCATATAATTCTACATATCACAAAATATTACTCTTTTGAACTTTTTAAAAATTAAAAAATGTAAAAATCATTCTTAGCTTGCCATAGTTCTCACTGTGTGTAAACACAGGTGATTCCTGGTCTGACCTTTAGACTGGGAGACATGTGAGCTGACAGAGTAGCTCTTTGGTTGCTGTACTCTTGAGGCTCCAAAACCAAAGCCTTCCAGAAAGCCTTAGCATCACTCAGGGAACTATCTTTTCAAATTCTGTACTCTTTTTAAAAATTGTTATTTATTTGAGAGAGAGAAAGAAAGAGGCAGAGAGACAGAGATCTTCCACCCACAGCTGAGCCAATTCAGGAGCCAGGAACTCACTCATCCCAGGTCTCTCACATGGATGGCAAAGACCTACATATTTGAGCCATTGCTTGCTCCCTTTCAGAGCACCTATAGCAGGAAACTGGAATCAGGAACAGAGCTGGGACTAACCTGGGCCCTCAAAATGGGATAGATGCGGGCATTCTAAGCAATGTCCTAACTGCCAGAACAAATGCCTACCCCTATGATTTTATTCTTTTCTTTCACAAGATTTATTTATTTATTCAAAAGGAAGAGTTACAGAGAGGCAGAGAGACAGAGAGAGAGAGAGAGGCAGAGAGAGAGAGAGAGAGAGAGAGAGATTCTCCACTGGTTTACTTCTCAAATGGCTGCAACAGTCAGAGCTTGGGTCAGGAGATGCCAGGAGCCAGGAGATTCATCCAGGTCTCCTCTGTGGGTGGCAGGGCCCCAAGTACTTGGGTCATCTTCTGATGCTTTCCCAGGCACATTAACAGGAAGCTGAATAGGAAGTGGAGCAGCAGGGACTCAAATCACTACCACTGGAAGTGATGCTTTACTCACTATGCCACTACACTGGTCCCTGTAGTTTTTTGTTTCAAAATAGATTACAAATTCAGCTGGTTTGAAATTTCAGAGGTAAAAACTCTTCCTCTTCCTTTGTTTGCACAAGTAAGCTGTGTTAGTATTTCTTTTCCTTTTTAAAAAATTATTTTGATGGAGGGAGCGGGCGAGAGAGAGTGAGAGAACGAGAACACACTCCTATATGCTGGTTCACTTCCCAAATGCCCATAACACCCAGGACAGGGCCAGGTTAAAACCAGGAGCTGGGAACTCAATCCAGGTCTCCTGTGTGGGTGCTAGGAACCCAATAGCTTGAGCCATTACCACTGCCGTGCAGTGTCTATATTAGCAGGAAGCTGGAGTCAGGAGTCAGAGGCAGGTGTTGCTCAAACCCAGGCACTCCCATACAGGACATGAACATCTTAATCCCTAGGTCATGCTTGCTCTTACTATTTCTTTTTTAAATATTGATTTTACTTATTTGAAAGGCAGAAAACCAGAAAGATATGGAGAAACATAAAAAGAGAAACCCGTCTGCTGGTTCATTCTCCACATGGTCTCAACAGCCAGGTCTGAAACAAAGCCAAACCATGAGCTAGGAACTACACCCTGGTCTTCAACCTAGGTGGCAGCACTTGGGCTATCTTTTGCTGCATCCCAGGCACATTAGCAGGGAGCTGGATTGGCAGTGGAGCAGCCAGACCTGAACTGGTGCTCTGACACAGGTGGCTGGCACTGCAAGCAGCCGCTAAACCCGCTGCACCACAATGCTGGCCCCCTTACTATTTATGCCTCCTTCCAGAGATTTCCATGTCATGTACTCAAATGTGTGCATCTTTATGAACAGGGTTCTTTTGCATATGTCTGCATGTGTGTTCCCATGTGTGTGTATCTATCTATGATTATATAAGCATACACATTCCTTTCTTTTTAAAAAAAACACAAATATGAGCACATACGTAATATCATTTGTTTTATAAACATATGTGCACCATCTAATATTGTATTTTGTGGATCTGTGAGTATTTTGATTTATCTAATTAGTTCTCCCAAAGATCAGCAATGTGAATTGTTTCCAATTTCTTACTTTTAGATAATTTCCAAGCCTTGACATTTATAGGGATATTTATTTGGTAGACATGTTGTCCTTTAAATATGATTTTGCACATGGGTAGGTATATTTGCAAATATATTTCCAGAAGTAGATTTTCTCAATACAAAGCTACATGCTCTTATGATTCTCATACATGCCCTCCAGAGTCACTGGAACAATTTACATGCTCTCTGGTCATCTGAGTTTCTAGCTGTTTCCTTTGCTCTCACTAACACTGGTTATCAACTTAAAAATAGGTAGAAAAGAGAGAAGTTGATGTGGCTTTACTGTCTTATAAATAATAGTCAATCTTACTCAGATATTTGACTTGCTTACTTTTCTATTCTGTGAACTGTGATTTTTCCCGTACTGGTTTGGTGAGCATTTTTCTTATTACTGGACAGAAGAACCTTGTATATCACAGAAATTCTCCCACGTGGTGCATGCCGCTGTTTGTGCTGGGTTTTTGTTATTTGGTCTCTTTGCTTGTGTTGTTTTTGGTTATGCAGAAAATTCACGAGCTAAAAATATTAGTTTTTATTTTAGGTTCGTTATTTTTCTTTTAATTTTTTCTGTCTTTTGCCTTCCTTGGCCATGCTCAAGTCTAAGGAACAGGACTAGGGTCGGAGTGAGGGGTTGGGAGAACCTGTAGTGCAATCATGAAGGATTTCAGCTGTACCCAGGTGCGGCTCCAGCCTTTCCCTGATCTCATCCCTCCTCTACTCCAAGAATCTAAAGAAACAAAATTTTGCTGTAGTGTCTTCTATTACCTTAATGGTTTCAGTTTTGAAGTTACAATGTTGTAATTTATTTTGGCATAAACAAGAGATGTGGGTCCAAATTTCTTTTTTTTCCTGGATGGCTACTAACTCCTCTATCATACTAATTATTACACAATCTATCTCTCCTACCCCTGATTCCAAATGCTGCCTCACCTCATCATGTTGCATTCATGTATTTATTTATTTTTTGATAAGTAGAAATTCTGTATGTTTATGGTGTACAACCTGATTTTTGGATACACATAGATATTATGAGATGGCTAAATAAAGCTATTTAACATAGGCATTTCCTCACATCCTTACTGTTTTTTTTTTTTGTTATAGCACTTAAAACATACTCTCTTAACAGTTTTCAATTATCACTTTCATAATGTATGATAAAGCTGTTGGATTTATTTTTACTGTTTAACAAGTGTTGTATCATATGGTCACTATATCCCCAATTTCCCTATTCTTGAGCGTCTGATCACTACCTTTTACTTCGTGTTTCTAAGAACTTGACTATTTTAGATTCCACATATAAGTGAGATAATGTGACATTGCCTTTATGGGCCTGTCTTATTTTAATCAACACAACAACCTCCACGTTTGCCTGTTTTGTTGCAAGTGATGGGATATCCTTTTCAATGGCAGAAAGTCTTCCATGCTGTCTATCTATTGTGTTTTCTTTATCAGTTCATCTACTGATGGACACTTAGGTTGATTCTGTACCATGGCTATTTTGAATAATACTGCAATAAAACATGGGAGTGAAGATAATTCTTGGATACACTGATTTCATATCTTTTGGATATATTCCCAATAGCAAAATTATAGATCATGTGGTAGCTCTATTAACATTTTGAGGATCTATACACTTTTTTTTGTAATGACTCTACTGATTTATATTCCCACAAACAATGTGTGAGATGTCTATTTCCTCTTTTTTGATGTAGGCATTTATTGCTATAAACTTCTTCCTTAGGGATGGATGTTTGGTGCAGAAGTTGAGACACAGCTTTAAACACCCACATCCCTTATCTCAGTGTCTGAACTGGAGCCCGACTCTGCTCCTGATTGCAGCTTCCTGCTATTGTAGACCCCGGAAAGCAGCAGTGATGGCTCAAGTAGCTGAGTTCCTGCCACCAAGTGTGATAGACCCAGATTGAATTCCTGTCTCCGGACTCTGGCCTGGCTCAGTTCCCAGCTCCATCTATTGTGTGAATTTGGGGAGTGAACCAGTGGAAGTGAGATCTCTCTGTCTCTCTGCCTTTCAAATAAATGAAATAAGTAGCAAACAATAATCTTCCCTCATAAAACTGCTTTTGCTGGTTTCCCTAAGCTTTGGTATGTTGTATTTCCATTTTCATTTGTCCAAAAATATTTTCAATTGTAGTTTTTAATTTCTTCTTTGACCCATTGGTTTTTTAAGAATATATTGTTTCATTCCACATACTTGTTAATTTTTGGAAATTCCTATTATTGATTTCTTTTTCTTTCTTTCTTTTTTTTGACAGGCAGAGTGGACAGTGAGAGAGAGAGACAGAGAGAAAGGTCTTCCTTTGCCGTTGGTTCACCCTCCAATGGCCGCCGCGGCCAGCGCACTGCACTGATCCGATGGCAGGAGCCAGGTGCTTCTCCTGGTCTCCCATGCGGGTGCAGGGCCCAAGCACCTGGGCCATCCTCCACTGCACTCCTGGGCCGCAGCAGAGAGCTGGCCTGGAAGAGGGGCAACTGGGACAGAATCCGGCACCCCGACTGGGACTAGAACCCAGTGTGCCGGCACCGCAGGCGGAGGATTAGCCTATTGAGCCGTGGCGCTGGCCCCTATTATTGATTTCTAATTTTCTATCAGCATTGTCAGAAAAGATATTTAACATGACTTCAGTCTTAAATTTGTTAAGACTTGTTTTGTGTCCTAGTGAGTGAACTCTTTTGAAGAATACCCCATGTCTGCTTGCTGTGTATTCTGCTACTGTTGGATGAAATATTCTGTTTATGTCTGTCAATGTCCATTTGGTCTAAAGTGTATTCAAGTTCAGTGTTTCCTTGCAAGTTTTCTATCTGGATCATCTATCCATTGCTGAGAGGAGGGTACTGAATTCCCCTACTATTACTGTATTGCAGTCTATCTCTCCTTCAGTTCTAGCAATGGATGACTTCAAAAAGTTCATGGAAAAATGGACTTGAAAGATAAAAAAGTGAAAAACCATATATATAAACTTTGTCTCTCTACATAAACTCCACCAAGTTCAAGACACTGCAAGTGCTAGCATGTACTCCATCTCTAAATGTCTAAGGATGCTGGAAATGTAACCGTGTAACTGCCATCTTGGATTTTGAAAAGAAGAGAAACAGGAGAACTCTAAAGATTTTTTACAATGAAGAAACAAAAAGAAGTTTTTTTCTTCTTAATGTCTCAAACTACTTCTAGATGACTAGATCCTGTTCAAAACTGCTACAACACATTTGTATATTTATTTTGATGCAAAAGAAAATTAAATACATGCATAGTTTTTTTTTTGTAATACTCTAAGGGATCTTCAAATGTTTGTGGATTGTGCAGTTCAAAGTTCATTTTTTTGAACCAAAGAAAACTAATATTTTAATTTCATTTTCCTACACACCTATTAAAATACCCTCATACACATTTTCCATGAAGATTTTTAATATTTGCTTTAAAATTTAGAAGCTCCAATTTTGGGTGCATTTCTACTTACACTTATAATAATTTATTGATGAGTTTATCCCTTTATCATTATATAAAGATCTTTGTCTTGTTTTACAGTTATGACTTAATTTCTCTTTTAGATGAGTATAGCAACACTTCTGTTACTTTTCATGTACATGGAATATCTTTTTCCGTCCTCAAACATTTTTTTCAATCTTTCCATCTGTTTTTAAATTGGTGATTTTAATCCATTTATGGTCAATCAGGTTTATACTCTCTATTCCATTCAATTAATTTACCAGTAATATACCATATATATATATATAAAAGCATTGTAAAATATTCAATACTGATTAAGACTTATTCCTCATACATGCCTTTTCAGAATGTTCCTAACTATTCATTTCTTTTTCTCCATTTCTACCTTAGAATTGCCTTTTGAAAACATTCTGTGGCAATGTATTATCATTGTCTTAAAATTTTTTTTAAGTGAAGACAGAACTGATCATTTTTATGATGTTGAGTCTTCCTAGCCAAAAGCAGAATATGCCTTCCCATTGGTTTGTAATGTTTTCTGTTAGTACATTTAAGATCACATGTATTTTGCACATTTTCTGTCATTCATTCTGGGGTATTTTAACTTTTTGGTTGCTAGTTTAAGTTGAATATTTTATGGTTTTTTTTTTTTAAGATTTATTTTATTTATTTGAAAGGCAGAGTTAGAGAGAGGGAGGGAGAGACAGAGAAAGAGATCATCCATCTGCTGGTTCATTCCCCAGATGGCCACAACATCTGGGGCTAGGCCAGGCCGAAGTCAGGAGCCTGGGTCTTCCGTGTGGGTGCAGGGACCCTAGCACTTGGACCATTCTCCATTGTTGTCCCAGGCACATTAGCAGGGAGCTGGATTGGAAGTGGAGCCATCAGGATGTGAACAACACTCACTCATTGCCCGTACTGACAGTGGTGGCTTAACCCACTGGCCACAGTGCCAGTCCCTGTAGGTTCTTTTGAAGATACTTTTCTCTATATAAATGTTACTGATTTCTATATATTTGTTTATTCTCATGTAACTTGACTAAGTGTTTATTGTTCTGAAATTTTTTGTGGATTTTCTTTAGTTTTTCGTGTATATAGCCATCATCTGCACATAAGGAGACTTGTACTTTCTCTCCAAATTTTAATATTTTCATGGAATTTCACTGGTTAATACCTTCAGAGTAGTGTTGTAATTGTAGTGATTGTTGATGTCCTTGCCTTGTCCAGACTTTAATGGGACCCATGTTTGTTTTCCCAGTAAGTACGATGTTTACTTTTTTTTTTCTTTCTGGAATGGATGCTTCCTTGTTAGAATAAATTTAAATAAATTAATATTATGAAATACAAATTGTTTTTTAAAAATTTAGGCATGTATATTGCATTCTATTAAATGTCTTCTTAGCATTAGGCCGGTGCTGCGGCTCAATAGGCTAATCCTCCGCCTTGCGACACCAGCACACCGGGTTCTAGTCCCGATCAGGGCGCTGGATTCTGTCCCGGTTGCCCCTCTTCCAGGCCAGCTCCCTGCTATGGCCCGGGAGTGCAGTGGAGGATGGCCCAAGTCCTTGGGCCCTGCACCCCATGGGAGACCAGGAGAAGCACCTGGCTCCTGCGATCGGATCAGTGCAGTGTGCCGGCCGCAGTGCACTGGCCGCGGCGGCCATTGGAGGATGAACCAACGAACGGCAAAGGAAGACCTTTCTCTGTCTTTCTCTCTCACTGTCCACTCTGCCTGTAAAAAAAAAAAAGAAAGTCTTCTTAGTATTTTACAGATAGGAGATACTTGCGTGTTTTATCTCCTTATCAATGTTAAATTATTTTAATTAATATAACTCCTTTTGGAAAGATTAATTTATATATTTGAAAGGGAGAGATAGGGAGGGAAGAAGGGTCTTCCAACTGCTGGCTTACTCCCCAACTGCATTCAACAACCAGGGCTAGCCAGGAGCCAGGAACTCCATCTGGGTATCCCATGTGGGTGGCAGGGACCCAAGAACTTGGGCCATCATCCACTGCCTTCCTAGGCACATTAGCAGAAACCTGGATGGAAACATGGAGTAGCTAGGACTTGAACCAGTGTTCCAACTGGGTATGCAGTGTTTGCACACAGCCAGTTAGCCAACTGTGCCATGGTAGTATGCTCCCCCAATTAATGCATTTTTTAAGCTGGAATCGTGCTAGCATTCCTAGATGGTCTTAGACTTCTGTCTTTGGTAATATTTGTCTGGTTTCAAGAGTACTAGATTCTCACCTAATTTGGAATCTTTCTCCTTCCTTAAAGAGTATTGGAATTGTTAGATATTTAATAAATTCTTGGGGAGTTTTAAAAAATATAACATTCTCCCAAAGATTTCATGGGTCTTTAAATCAGTTTTTTAAATTTTTTTTAATTTTTATTTATTTTTTAATTTTTTTTATTTTTGACAGACAGAGTGGACAGTGAAAGAGAGAGACAGAGAGAAAGGTCTTCCTTTTGCTGTTGGTTCACCCTCCAATGGCCGCCGCGGCCGGCGCACCACGCTGATCCGATGGCAGGAGCCAGGTACTTCTCCTGGTCTCCCATGGGGTGCAGGGCCCAAGCACTTGGACCATCCTCCACTGCACTCCCTGGCCACAGCAGAGAGCTGGCCTGGAAGAGGGGCAACTGGGACAGAATCCGGCGCCCCAACTGGGACTAGAACCCGGTGTGCCGGCGCCACAAGGTGGAGGATTAGCCTATTGAGCCACAGCGCCGGCTTAAATCAGTTTTGAGTACTGAGCCTGGCATGGTGATTGAGACATAGCAGTGGACGCTTGGTGAGTCCCTGACCCATCAGCTGCCAGTGTGGATGTTAAGAGCAGAGCCCCACATCATTCTGATGATCAGGAGGCTGAGGACACCTGCTCCCAACAGGCTTCCTATGTAAGCTTGTAGCATGCCTAATGAGTGGTACTGCTTGAGTTATACAACTTAAATAAAAATCTTGCTTGGGTAGTAAGGAAATTAACACAAAGGTATTTACCGTTCTCTTTCATAAAGACAATTTTAGTAGCAACTCTTGGTCCAAACAGCACATGATAGCAATGCCAATACTTGCTTTCTATCTATATGACCTATTAAAATTAACTTTGTATCTATATGACCTATTAAAATTAACTTAAGGGCATTTTACCTTTTGTGAGCGTGAAAAAGACCTTCTTCATAAGTTTGTACCCAAGTGATGTCATCTCCCCACCCTAGAACAGAGAAGAGAAATCAATGCATTAATGGCTACCGAAGAGCTCAGATATGGGATTTTGATACTGGTATTTATCTGTCTGAACCGCCAAGCTTTTGGCTGTTGTGTGGAGGTTACACACTTTAATTTGGTACAAATAGGTAGAGTGAGAATATTTGGGTACTCTGTTTAAAACCCCAAGGCCCTTGGCATTGAACCCAATAAGTACTAGCTAAATGCTTTTCTGATTAATAGTAGTTGAAAGGACATCTCAGGACTATGCAAAAGCTCTGGCTTCCAGATTGCATAGGAAATAATCTTTGCATGTTTTGTATAACTGTCAGGAATACTTTGGATTATATATCATACTTTGGAGTGCCAAGAAATGGTGACCCCCTCTAAGTCAGTAGTTATTGTGAGAAAAGGGAATTCAAAATTTTGGTTTGACTTCTGACTTGGAAAAATTCTGGTATGGGAACTTCATGGTTGAGAGACAGCATAAAATACAGGTGTTTTGGATGCATCCAAGATATTGGAGGAGAAAGAGAGAGAGAGAGAAAGCAGTGAGTGGAGGGTGAACCCACTAGCCTTAAAGAAGTACGAGAGGCAAGGATGTGTATTAGAGACAGAATAAGATCAAGCAGAAGAGTGCACAGACCTTCAGGAATACTGCACAGTATTTTAAGGAAATACCACAGTGTACAATAAGATACACTGAACTAATGTGAACACAGAAATATTTGGAGGCTGTTTGGGATCCAGATTTTCTTGTATGTTTCAAATATTGTCCAGTTGTAATTTCTGGTTGTAATATCATGGAAAAATAATAGCCAGAAATTATGAAGCAAAATTAAAGATGATTTCATGTTTTTTGTAACTATAGGAATACAACTCACATACCAATACATGCTCAGCTGTTGACACTGTACACTTTTTCTAGTAAAAAAAAAAATTCACAAAGTTGTGCTACACTCTGGCCTCAGAATCAGCTCTTAAGGCATTCGGATCTGGCTAAAAAGGCCATGAGAGTTTCTCAGGCATGGAAAGCCAAGACACTGTGGCCAAAAATGACCTAAGTGAAAGATTTCGGTGGGTGAGATCCCAGTGGAAAGAACGGACCATCAAAGAAGGAGGTACCTTTCTCTGAAGGGAGGAGAGAACTTCCACTTTGGTTATGGCCTTGTCTACATAAGGCCGGAGTTGGTGAACTCAAGAGGCTTCCATAGCCTTGGCAGCTCATGACAAGAGCCTTGGGTGATCACTGACATCATAAATAAGAGTGTCAATTGTTAACAACAGGAGTCACTGTGCACTTACTCCTCTTGTAGGATCTCTGTCCTTAATGAGTTGTAGTATGAGAATTAATGGTAAAACTAGTCTTCAAACAGTACTTTATACTTTGTGTGTCTGTGTGGGTGCAATCTGTTGAAATCTTTACTTAGTATATACAAAGTTAATCTTTTATATATAAAGAAAATTAAAAATTAATCTTTTTTTATTTTTATTTTTTTTGACAGGCAGAGTTAGTGAGAGAGAGAGAGAGAGAGAGAGAGAAAGGTCTTCTTTTTTCCGTTGGTTCACCCCACAAATGGCTGCTATGGCTGGCGCGCTGCGCCGATCCGAAGAGAGGAGCCAGGTGCTTCCTCCTGGTCTCCCATGCAGGTGCAGGGCCCAAGCACTTGGGACATCCTCCACTGCACTCCCGGGCCATAGCAGAGAGCTGGACTGGAAGAGGAGCAACTGGGACAGAATCCGCGCCCCAACTGGGACTAGAACCCGGGGTGCCGGCACCACAGGCGGAGGATTAGCCATGAAGAATGGGATGGGAGAGGGAGTAGGAGATGGGATGGTTTGCAGGTGGGAGGGTGGTTATGGGGGGAAAACCGCTACAATCCAAAAGTTGTACTTTCAAAATTTATTTATTAAATAAAAGTTTTCTAAAAATAAAAAGTTGTGCTACAATCATTTTTGGACATTTTCATTACCTAAGAAAACCCCTGTGCCCTTTAGCTATCATGCCCCCCAATCCCCAATCTCTTTTTTTGCCTTGATCCTATATACCATCGATTTGCTAATTGTGCACAGTTTGTATACATGGAATCATTTGCTATGTGATATTTTGTCACTGGATTATTTCAATTAGCATAACGTTCTTAAGATTCATCCATGTTGTGGCATGCATTAGTATTTAATTCCTTTTTGATGATTAAATATCATTGCATTATATTACTATACCCCGTTTTACTAATCCTTTCATCAGTTGATGGGCCTTTGGGTTGTTTCCATTTTTTGGCTTTTTTTAATGCATAATGCTGCTGTGATCCTAAGTGTGCAAGCTTTGGTGTGGGTATACACACAGGAGCAAAACTGCTGAATTGAACTGCCAGACTGTTTTTCCCAAGGTGGCTGCATCATTCCACATTCACACCAGCAATGTTGCCGGTTTGTCTTTGCCTGCTTTGAAACTCTTAACATTGGAAGGCTCTTTCATGTTCATGTTCATCTAACACCTCATCTTAGCAGAAACTTCATCTCTGTCCTAATCTTGATTCTCTTCCAACTCTGCTTCCCACATTCATTACACATCAAAAGAACGCTGTTCTAGAACAGCAGGTGTGATTATGCCCCTGCTTAATTTTCCCTCTTCTGTTGCTGCAAACATCACTCAATGCTGGAGTATCAGCAATGGGCAGAACTTACATTGTGTATTCCTATTCAACATGGGTCCACAAACATCAAAGAGTGTCTGCTTACTTTACTGGGCACTGCGAATACAAACGTTAAGTAATATAATCCAACCCTCAAAGAATCACTCACAGCCCCATCAGCAGCTGTGTTCTAGTCTACTTGTTTTGATATGTTCTGTCTCGTAGTCATAATAGGGCAAAGGGCACTCAGAAGTTGAGGTCCTCTCAGGATCTCTGTTCATTGCTTTTAATCCCACCTGTAAACTG
Source organism: Oryctolagus cuniculus (assembly GCF_051225735.1). Lineage (NCBI taxonomy): Eukaryota > Metazoa > Chordata > Mammalia > Lagomorpha > Leporidae > Oryctolagus > Oryctolagus cuniculus. Next base: position 44,827,239 of record NC_142882.1, read on the forward strand.
TCTTTGCTTTCTTTGCCTTCTGAGGTTTCATTCACTCCTGTAATACGTGTTATTGAGTATGTCAGGCAATGCACTGGGTGCTGGGCGGCTGTCTTGATTCAAAAGAAGTAAGACATTTTTTGAGTCATTGTATGTACCTGTGCTTTTGTTTCTTGAACCATCTATTGCCTTGATCCAATTAATTCTCTTGTTTTTCGCCTTACTGTCTGTTTATTTAGCTGCTTACTGCTGCCCTCTGCTTTCAGGGGCTCCAAGTGCTACTTCACATCCTGTACCCACATCCTTCCCTCTTCCCCTTTTAACCCTCATTCATTCTGAGCCTTTTCTCTTGGTTTCCTAAATGGCAATAGATGGCAACAAGCAAAACTACATAGAAGCCAAGTTTTAACAATGGGGTTCTCAGTTATTATCACATCCTTGCTATCAAAATAGTTCATTAATAATTGTAATAGGAGATCCATTAAGTTGTATGCATATGCTGTTTCTGTTTAATATATTTTTCATAACATTCACCAAAAAATTTTAAGCCGACATTTAAAAGTGAGCACAGAGCATGTTGACGTCTTATGGTAGGTGCAGGTGTAGCAACGTGGCTTCTCTCAGTCCTGGAAGCTCATCAGAGTCAATGCCTAGTTTAGTCTTTGCCACTAAAGTGTTACTTGACCAGGGCCGGTGCTGTGGCACAGTGGGTTAAAGCCCTAGTCTGCAGTGCTGGCATCCCATATGGCTGCTGGTTTGAGTCCTGGCTGCTCCACGTCCGATCCAGCTCTCTGCTATGGCCTGGGAAAGGGGTAGAGGATGGCCCAAGTCTTTGGGCCCCTGTACCACTTTGGGAAACCTGGGGGAGGTTCCTGGCTCCTGGCTTCAGATCCACACAGCTCTGGCTGTTGTAGCCAACTGGGGAGTGGGCCAGTGGATGGAAGACACCTCCTCTCTCTCTCTTTCTCTCTCTGTGTAACACTGACTTTCAAATACATAAATAAATCTTTTAAAAAAAATTACTTGACCTCTCTGTTCTATTATCTTTATGTCTATATAGAGGGATATATAATAAATTACATTTCTCCCTTTCAATTGATTTCCTTGGCAAAAAGTTACTGAGTCTCTAGTATATAGTTGCTGTGATTGCTAAACTGAAGTAGAATGAGTTATCAGGTAAACCCCAGTAGGCATTTGGCTGGCACCCAGTACATCTGTTAAGAAATGAGTGGACTTGATAAGCAAATAAATGTTTTAGAATTTGAAATCATACCACAGGAGGTCTTCATTTCCTCGCTCTATTCATGTGATCTTTCCAAACAGTGCTCAAGTGCTCTTGTAGTTGAACTGCTGATTTTGAATTCCCCGAGTGAGGATAGATGGTTCTAACTTACCAGGAAATTGTAGAAACCAGTTTTGGGAATTTTTCCCTTATAAAAATGTCTATTTATACCTGAAGTTATGTTTGTTTCTTAAGCCAAGAAAAACATCACAGAAAGAAAAATGTTTTCTAATCCCAAAGCCAATGATAAATCCAGCTTATGACACCCAAAACCGGTGCATGTGTCTTTGGGAATCAATATAGCAAGACTGGCCTAAATTCTCAGGAATTTGGATAAAGTTTAATTTTTTGGGTAACTTTGTATAAAATCAGTCCAAATTATTTTCTTAATAAGCAGGACTTGGAATTTGAGTACATTTCGAAGAATTTAGGTATTTTTAAGATATTATGATGATATACCCATCAATCATATTAATCATTCTCTACGACTCTGGTTATCATAGTTGTAGAGAGGAATTCAGTTCTCCACTACTTTTGCTAAAAGATACGACATGTATCTTTTTTTTTTAAATTTTAGATTTTTTTTGAGAGACAGAGACAGGAACAGAGCTCCCATCTGTTGATTCCCTACCCAAATGTCTGCAACAGCTGGGCCTGAGCCAAGCCAAAACCAGGAGCTGGTAACTTATTCCAGGTCTCCCACGTTAGTGGCAGTGACTGAATTACTTCAGCCATCATGGCCTTCTCCCAGGGCACATGTTAGCAGAAAGCTGGAGATGAGAGCAAGAGGTGGGTTTTGAACCCAGGCATTCCAATGTGGGATATAGGCCAAATGCTTGGCCCAGGAAATTGTTGTTATTTTTTCCCAGTTGGTTTAATTCACTGTCAAAACTCAATGGATCCTTCCTGTTTGTCTTTAAAAATCACCTTTGGAGCCACACAATAGAAATCTTCCAGTTAATTGAATTTGCTTCATAACTAGAGTATGGGTGAAGATATCAAGTATTTTTCAAACAATGCAAATGATTGAGTTTAGGAAATGACATAAAGAATACCATACCTCTTGAGAGTGTCTGAGGAGGCCTCTTTCCCTTTTTGATGGCAATAGCAAGGTTAGAAGAGACGGTGATAAGGAGGAGGCAGAGAGCCAAAGCATAGTGTAACATGGTGCCTTCTAGAACGTTCCTCGGGAGAAGCTGGAGGACAGAAGATAATGTTCAGGACCTTACTGGGTTACTTCAGGCCATGTTAAAAGACATTTACTTAGAGCTGGTCCCAGCCTGTGTGGATGAATCATTCTGCTTCCTTAATCTGACTCAGTCTACCCACCCTTTCATCCAGGTTTTATTCTTTTTTCTTTCTTTCTTTTCTTTTCTTTTCTTTTCTGACAGGTAGAGTAGACAGTGCAAGAGAGAGACAGAGAGAAAGGTCTTCCTTTCATTGGTTCACCCCCCAAATGGCTGTCATGGCCGGCGTGCTGTGTGGATCCAAAGCCAGGAGCCAGGTGCTTCCTCCTGGTCTCCCATGCGGGCACAGGACCCAAGCACCTGGGCCATCCTCCACTGCACTCCTGGGCCACAGCAGAGGGCTGGACAGGAAGAGGAGCAACCGGGACAGAATCCGTGCCCCAACTGGGATTAGAACCCAGGATACTGGCACTGCAGGTGGGGGATTAGCCTAGTGAGCCATGGCGCCAGCCCCAGGTTTTATTCTTAATAAATATCTTAGAAGTGGTATCAACTCTGTGAATGGTCACTTGGTGAAAAATCACATTCTGGGCATCCTGCACATAGGGCGAGGCAACTAAGAGAGAACTGGATCCAGGTGTTAGGTAGGAAGTCAGATATGAGCTTGTGTGTGTGACAAAGGCCTAAGGAGAATTTGGGTTCAACATATGCATCTCAAAGTCATCCCAATAATGTTTCAGGGGCAGCCCAGTGTTTGCATCCTGCCCTGCTCCTTCTACCCAATAACCTGCCAGGTGGGGGTCCCCGCCCCTTCTGCCTGATAATCTTCCAGATGCAGCCCAGTATCTGCATTTCAAATACCCTGCTCCGATCCTCCAGGGGGTCTTGCTCACCCTTCCTCTAAACCCAGGGTGGCACCAGCTAGGCTTCCTCCTGTCTGATAACTTCTGGGAGAAAACTCAGATAGGAGTTTCTAGTATTTACACCCATAAAGTCTTTTGTTTCAGGAGGAGATGTGAGAAGACAAAGACCCATCTCCTTAAAAACCCCTGGCCTCAACTGGACTGCGCACTCAGCCCTCTGCCTCTCTGCTGAGCCGCCCACTTGGCCTGGTCAGGTGTCTTCTCCACTCAACCATGGAACCTCGCTCTCCCCCAGTCTGAGTGACTGGGCACTCTCTCTCAGGTTCTGTCTGGAGAGGTGCCCATCTGTTCTTACGGATATCCCTACCCTAATAAACCTTGCTATTTTACTTTCCACCACTCTGTCTCATGCCTGAATTCTTTCTTGTGCGAAGACAAGAACCCTGCCATTCACTGGTAACACAGGCACATGAAACCTGCTGCCAAACTGCACAGCCCCGCAGAGAAACGCAAACAAGATGGTGTTTGTTAATGGCCTTGGAATTGTAAAGAGCGATACAAAAGTGAGGTCTACCAGCCAGGGATAGCCTTTACCTCTTGATTCTTCTAGACCCAGTGATTAAAACAACATTTTAACTCTGTATCATACTGAGGCTAAGCATGAACAAATACTGCTTGAAACAGGAATCAGGGGAAAGTTAGACCACGAAGAATCCTTGTCCTTCAATTCCTTTATGGTCAGTCACTCCAATGGTCACTCAGCCCCTCTGCCCTTCACCTCTTTTCCAAAAGTCAAGCATTGGCACATTGCTGTGACTTAAACATATGTATATAGAATAGAGTGGAGTTCATATTTTTTGTTAGCTAACATTACAATTGATTCTAAAGTTAGTGTGCTTTTCTTTTTTATACTTTGCATGGTAAGATTTAATCAAAAGTCCAGAGTGTGGCCTGAGTTGGTCTTAAACCACTTGGTAAATGCATTACAAAGTATGTTCCATACTTGTGAGATGTTGTTTAGTTACAGTATTCTTAGCATATAAATCCCACATGCAATTCTGAAACTTCATCTCAAAGTAGGAAATAAATGATGGACAGTTGTCCTTCAGGTTTATTTAAAGTTCCTTTACAGTTTTTCCCCCCCTGACGATTTATGTTATTCAGTGGTGAACGTCTCACTAAAATAGTGCAATTTCCTGGCTGAAGTACAGTGAATGACTCTTCAGTGATTGGTCATACATAGAAGTTTCTGCAGTGAGCTGTGTTAGTCACTGTGCAAAACTGAAACTCTAAGCAGGCCCAGTGCTTTGGCATTGGCAAAACAAGTGGCACTTGCCATAGTGTAGTCAGGTAAACAACAACTGTAGTCATGGAGAGCAGCAGTGTGGTGGTGGTGAGGTTTACAGAGGATGGGTTTTTCCAGACAGTTCCGCATTCCTCTGGTGCCAGTGTGTGCCTCTTCTCAGTGGGGTGTCTCTTCCAGCCCAGCTCTGGACTGAAAGGGTTGTCACTCCAGGTTTGCTGAATTTAAATGATTTGCCTCCAGAATCTACAACTAACTCCTTTTGTTCTACTTTCTTGTCTTTGCCCACTAAACAATTCTGTTAAACAGTAACCATGGTGCCAGATAAAGATCTCAATTCAAGTTCTTATAACTTGTTAAACCATAAAACATTGCAGAATATCTTCCTGTACCCCGAGGGCTGGTCATCTTGTACCTTAAAGATTGAATCCAAGCAAGGGTGGATTCCAGTAGGGCTGAGAGACAGCTGAGTCTGAACACAGAGCCTAGCCTGGGCAGGGACCTTGGTCAAGGTGTAAGTGGCAGTGGACAGAATGAAGGGACCCCCTGGGACAGCCTGTTCACCTGGATCCAGTGAGCTTCTAGAAGGTCTGTGGATGGCTACAGGAAGCTCAAAACTCCCTGAAACTGTATGTATGGGTGTGTGTGCCTCTGTTCACTTTCCTAGGGAAAATGGTCCCACATTGCCTTAAGTTTCTTATACGTAAAGAAGACTCAGGGAACACCCAACTGCGGGAAGTACTGGCAATGTTTTCCACGTTAGAGGTGGAGATAAGCAGGTGGAATCTACATTAGAAAGTGTAACTCCCTCTCTTGCCATTTTAAAGCTGCCAAATTTAGAGGTGAATGGGAAACTTTTTTTTTTCTTTCAAATGTCAAGTATTTATGTATTACCAAAGACTTTCTGCTTAACTCAAAATCTTAGTTTTCTGTTTTACATGGTTGGTAAATTAAAATAGACTACAACAAAGCGCTACAACTTGCCCATTGTTGGTTTTGAATGAACAGTGCTTTCCTTGGTGAAGTGGAATGTGGGTGACTGAGGGTGCTTTAGTCCCCATTGCAAAGGCAAGCTTCTTTGAAGGGGGTACAGGGATGAAGGAGACTTGGTCATGATGCCACAGCAGGTTACAGCACAATTTGCCTTTATAAACATTGTCCAGTTAGCATTTTCTTACAATAATAGCATTTTGCATTTCAAAATAATTCAACACAAGCCACTTACTTAAATATTGTATTAAAAATCTCTATATTTAAAACACACATACACACACACATACACACAAAGGATAGTGGGAAGAACCAGTGTTCCCTATAGACTAATTTTTAAAGAGTCATTTTTGGTTGATGCCAGTTTATATTCTAACATCCGTATAAATAGAGAATAAAACTGTGAGGCCAGCAAAGGAAATTCAGTCCAGTAAGAGAAGAAAAACACAGTTCCATTCACTTTCCCCACCCTTTCCTGAAAGCCTCATTTTTAAACAGCAAAAGTTGATCATTTAAACATAGCGGAGGTTGAGCACTGATTAATTATATAATCTGGAGACGTTGCTTGCTTACCTGTCCTGGCCCGTGCTCCTGTCAGAAATGTTTTCTGGATGTTTCTGGTTAAAAACGGGTGTGGATTTATAGACACCTGCACACATACGCACCTGACTGACCTACAACCCCACCTGCCTAGGTACAATCGCATAGTCACCTGCAGACTTGCACAAATAGGCTTGTCCGAAAAACTCTGTCCTACCAAGTCGCATGCTTCTCACACTGAAAAGGCTCTTCTGTTTCTCTAAATCAAGACTGAGTGTCCTCATGAAATCAGGCCAAATAATACCATCTTTAGGATCCTTTCTCCTCTGCTTTTGGCTTCCCAGGCTAATTTAATGTTTGGCTGGAGTTCAACACCGAGAGGGGAAAAAAGGAAGAAAAGAACAGGGAATGAATGTGGTCCCTGTGTGTGCCCCATTGTTCTTGAGAGATCCTGAGGCCTGCAGATTAGATGAAAAGCAAAGAGAAATTCCTAGGGGTTACTCTGTTTACAGGAATATAATTAACAACTGAAGAGATTAGCAACCACTCCTTTTTTTTTTTTTTTTTTTTTTTTAAAGAGAAAGAGCGAACCGGAGACAGAGAGGGAAATAAAAAATGAAAATACTGTTTTAAAATTCAACACTTTTGTAACTGGATTATTATTCCCAATCTTTCTATAAAACCTTTACCCTACAATGCCAAAAAAAAAAAAAAAAAACAAAAAAAACAAAAAAACCACACAACAGGAAGACAGGCAATTAGATAAGTTTGTCTATAATAGAAGCTATTTAATAGCTAATTAAATTAACTAATATAATTACTGCTAAAATGGTCTAGGGCATGGGTCACCAAATCTAATCCATTTGGTTTTGCACAGACTAGAAACTAAGAATGAGTTTAACATTTTTATCATTATTAAATGGCTGGGGACAGGTCATAAGAAGAATTGGATTTTATAATACGTGAAAACCACATGCAGGTCAAATTCTAGGGTCCAGAAAGAGATGACTATAGTGGGTAGAGTGTGGCCATGTTCATTGCTTACCTGCTGGCTGTGACAGGGCACAGGGGACAGCCGGAAACATGAAACATGTACTAACTGATCCTTCACAGTCCCCTAATCCAAAGTAAACTCTTAATTGTCTCCCTTCCTTCCCCCCTCCTTCCTTCTCTCCCTTTTCTTCCTTCTCCTCCTCCTTTTTTAAAAAATTTATTTATTTTGAAAGAGAGAAATCTTCCATCTTCTGAGTTACTCTCCGGATGGCCACAATGGCCGGCACTGGGCCAGGCTGAAGCCAGGAGCAGGAGCTTGATCTGGGTCTCCCACGTGGGTGGCAGGGGCCTAAGCACTCAGGCCATCTTCTGTTGCTTTCCCAGGTGCATTAGCAGGGAGCTGGACTGGAAGTGGAGCATTCAGGACTCAAACCAGTGCCCATTTGTGATATCGGTGTCACAGGCGGTGCTTAACCTACTGCCCCACAATGCTGACCCCTCACTTCTCCTTTTCTCCTTTTTAATCCTCCCCCCTCTTCCCTCCCTCCCTCCCTTCCTTCTCTCTCTCTCTCTCTCTTCCTTCCTTCCTTCCTTCCTTCCTTCCTTCCTTCCTTCCTTCCTTCCTTTGTCTCTGAGTAAGTGCACAAATACACTGCTAAGAAATGGGAGTGATGGTTGTGTTGCTCCTGATGTCCAGGGAATGTGCTTTTAGTGTTTTGAGTTTAGACACAACACTGCATTTGGTTTACCATGCTAAGAATCTAGCCACACACAAACACACGTATATGTACGCATACCACCCCCTGACACACACACACACACACACACACACAGTCTCCTTCTACCCAGCTCCAGCTGTTGTGGCCATCTGGAGAGTGAACTGATGGATGGAAGAACTCATTCTCTCCCTCTCCCTCTGCCTCTCTGTAACTCTGCCTTTCAAATAAATAAATAAATTTTTAAAAATATTTTATTTATTTATTTGAGAGGTAGATTTACAGAGAGAGAGAGGGAGAGACAGAGAGAAAAGGTCTTCCATCTGCTGGTTCACTCCCCAAATGGCTTCAATGGCCAGAGATGGGCCGATTGGAAGCCAGGAGCCAGGAGCTTCTTCTGGGTGGGTACAGGGGCCCAAGCACTTGAGCCATCTTCCACTGCTTTCCTAGGCCATGACCAGAGAGCTGGGTTGGAAGAGGAGCAGCTGGGATACGAACCGGTGCTCATGTGGGATGCCAGCCCTGCCAGCGGAGGTCTAGTCTACTATGCCACAGCGCCAACCCCAAGCACAATGTTTTTGTGGATCTCTCATATTCAGTGTCTGCACACTGCAGGTTCTTGTTCTGTCAAGAATGGTTATACTGGGGCCGGTGCCGTGGCTCACTTGGTTAATCCTCTGCCTGCGGCCCCGGCATCCCATATGGGCACCGAGTTCTAGTCCTGGTTGCTCCTCTTCCAGTCCAGCTCTCTGTTGTGACCCAGGAGGGCAGTGCAGGATGGCCTAAGTCCTTGGGCCCCTGTCCCTGCATGGGAGACCAGGAAAAAGCACCTGGCTCTTGGCTTCGGGTCTGCACAGTGCCAGCCATAGCAGCCATTTGGGGAGTGAACCAATGGAAGAAGGACCTTTCTCTCTGTCTCTCTCTCTCACTGTCTATAACTCTACCTGTCAAAAAAAAAAGTGGTTATACCTTCATTGCAAAGTCATAACCTGTGTATTTCCGTGAAGCATCTTAGATCCTGAACATTCAGGATTGTACACCTCAACACTTGTTAAACTTGTGATATTTTCACTACATGGATAGAAATGCAGTTTCCCCCTGGTGTTTGTCCTATGAGCTAAGTAAGAAGCAGAATGTAAATATAACTTTTTGATTATAATTTCAAGTCCTTCAATCAGTTCCTTACCTGTAGCCTCTGATGTAAAGAATTCTTCTTCCTCATCCTCTTCCTCACCTTCTCCCCCTCCCCATCCTCTTCTTCCTCTTCCTCCTTCCCTTCCTCATCCTTCTTCTTATTATTTTTAATAAAAATGTTCCTGGGAATGGTATTGTGGTACAGCAGATTAAACTACTTCCTGTGATGCCAGCATCCCATATAATCTTTGATTCAAAAGCTGGCTGCTCCACTTCTGATCCAGCTCCTTGCTAAGGCACCTGGGAAAGCAGTGGAAGATGTCCCAAATGGTTTGGTCTCTGCCACCCACATGGGAGATCTGGCTGGAGTTTCAGGCCCCTGACTTTTGCCTGGTCCAGCCTTAGCTGCTACAGCCATTTGGGAAGTAAACCAGTAGATTTAAGATCACATCCTCTCTCTCTGGCTCGCTCTCACTCTCACTCTCGCTCTCTCACTGTCTCTCCCTCTCCCTCTGTCACTCTGCCTTTCAAATAAATACATAAATCTTTAAAAAATGTTCTTGTACCTTGAATAGGAATAGCATTTTTCCTCCCACAGCAGGAGATCACAAACTTAGTTCAGTTTAGGGAAATCCTGTTTTGGAAGATGTGGGTGAAGTTAGAATGGAGTCTGCAGAGCTGGGAGGCAGCCATGGTGAGTCTGAAGATGAGGGTAGATAGAAGAAGCACTCCTCAAACCAAGTCCCTCCCAACCCAATGTTATCCATCTTCCAGCCTGAACTTCTATCCTTCTCCAGCCACAGGTCATTCCACCCAGCTACAAACGAATGAGGAGCAAGTAAAGTCCAAACTTGACCTGTAGAAGTCTCCTACTGGTCCCTTAGGGAGCACCCCCCACCCTGCTCCCTGCCAGGTGCATGCCCAGGATAGCCCAATACTACCAATATACAGCCAATGTCAGACCTTCCAGGAGAGGCGCTAGTGAGCAACACTGCCATTTTGAGAGTGTCATTTGAAAAAGAAGCAGCTGTGCCTGGGTGGAACACTGAGCCCAGTGCAAACCCCAGTGCTGTGTGCCAAAAGGGAGGAAGTAGACACTGAGAGTGTGCAGACACACCTCCTCAGCCTGATAAGCCCCCCTTCCCCTTTCATGTTTGAGCTGAACATTGACCTCTTGTCAATTTCTACTTGCAAATGGACCAAGAGGACCCTGGGTGGGTGTCAAAGTGGAAAGATGAGCAGGTGCAGATGGTGGGAGAGGATAGCATAGCCACAGAGTCACACAGCCAGGACAGTGTGGAGACCAGCAGTGAGTCTGGCAGCAAACGGACCCCTGCCTGTACCCAGTGGACTGCAGAGTTTGGATGTGGCCTGCCCTGGAAGGTTAGAGGATAAAGAATCTTTATAAGACGGCCAATGTAGTACTCCTAATGTGACCAATAAGAGTTTTGAAGTTGGTGTTCTCACATGTAGAAATGTATTATGTGCATAAACTGCAGGTGTGAAAGCACCAAACCATAGAACAGATGATGTTTTCAGGGCCAGTGAGGAGCATTGAATCTATATAGGGAATTGTTTCATTTTGATAGCTTTGAAAGAGTACTGGAGGAGCGTTGGCCAAACACAATACTTTGCCAAGGTTCTTGGAGCGGCCAAACATCGTGCGTATGGTCGACAGGGAAAATTAACGTTGAAGACATTTCTAAAAGTCAATTACATTGCATGTTATAATCCTTATGCATACACACAGTGTGCTGGATGATTAAATAATGCGTGAACAACCCTCAGTCCCACAACAGCTCTTCATTCATTTCCCTCTGAATTAATTAATACAGGATCTTAAGTTCATATTTTTTATGTTTTCTTTTTTTAGAAAGCTTTTATTTAATAAATATAAATTTCATAGGTACAGCTTTTAGAATATACCCACCCTCCCACCCTCACTCCCATTCCACCTCCTACTCCCTCTCCCATCCCATTCTTCATTAAAATTCATTTTTAATTATCTTTAAATGCAGAAGATCAACTCTATACTAAGTAAAGGATGGGGCGGACACATTTCTCTCTCCCTGATCACTTTACAACTGTGTATATTTTTATATATCCCTTTTAAAGAATTACTCTACTTAGTATTACTGGCTGCTTACTAAAGACTGTTTTTCTTTCACGAGTGCCTCTTTTGTGAAAGACACTGATTTAGTTCAGAGATTCCCTTTCTTCTGTTCTGTTCTATGTGTATGGGAGGTGGGTCCCTTGGCCAGCTCCAAGGGGAAATCCTGATGAGTCAAGTCCAGGGTTTCTCAACCAGGGGACGTTCCACAATGTCTGGAGACAAGGTCGTCACAATCGGGAAAGGTGCTACTGTTACCTAGTGGGTAGAAGGCGGGCGTGAGTTTAAATACCCTACGATGTACATGGAAGCTCCTGTGATGACCAATTTTGTGGGCAAAAATATCAGTATTGTAGGATTGAGAACCTTGGTCTATTTTCAACTCAGTCACGGTGGTCTCCTCCCTACATCACTGTTGGCTTAAGCCAAGTGTGTTGTAGTTTTTGCTGATGAAAAAGGAGGGGAAATCTAAGGAAAGTTTATTTTCCCCTTTATTAGTAACAATCAGTAAATCTGCAGGAAAATGTCACCTTTTCCTATTGGGTGTCGTCACGTCTTGATGTCATACATGGAAGTATGGCAGTCATCATGACATCATAAGAGTGGTTAGGAAGAACAGAGCAGATACACTTTAAAGAGCCTGTTAGGAAGATAGAATGTGGGATGTCTGTGTGTGTATATTTGTGTTTCAATATCAGAATCACTGACTTAACTAAAACTGTCTTATCTTAGGATTTTTTAAACTATTGTTTAAGCCAACTGTTCAGAGCATCCTAACTGATAACATTGTTCAGCATTTTCTTGTTCCCTAATTAGGCTTTCAAGCTTCCCTTGGTGTTTAATTGGTTTCATTTCTCATTCACATTTCTCTTATGTCGTATCTTTCCCATTATTTATTTTGATTTACCAGTAGGCTGGCTGTGTGTGTGTGTGTGTGTGTGTGTGTGTGTGTAATTTTAGAGGACATGTACATAGATGATATTTACTCATCTCTGTAGGTCTGGACTGTCTTGCTTTTCCTCTGGTGGGAGTGAGAGCTCACTTGGCTGTTGAATTCCTTGTAGTTCAGTACATTTCCTAGATGTGCTGTTCAATATTCTACTTGTGTAGTGTACAATCTCTTCTACTGTTTGGTGTTGCAGAAAGTTTTGAGATCAATTCAACTTTATTGTTGTGTGACCCTCTTTCCTCTTGTGGTCCAGATGTTTGTAGGATTCTTTGCATATTCTTTGAATAAAAAGAAAATCAAGGTATTATAAAGTGTAAATTGCTGCTCCTTAATTTTGTGTGGGAGTCAATGAGTGTGTTTAATATAAATATCCAAGTTTCTGTTCTTGTAGAAGGGTTCTTTTCTTATTATAGAACTGGTTATTGATTTTTATTCCATCCAACTTTTTCTTTGTGGCAACCTTGTTTTGTGTGTTTTGAAGATCTGACACCATTTTCTATGTGTCCTTTGGAATTTTCATCTTTTTTTAGCCTCTTCTTCAGAGGCCTGATTTTCTCAACTTTGTTTTCTAGGTAACAGGTTTAATTTTTGTGATATTCAATTTAGTCTTTATTGTTCCCAGTATAGTAAAAAAAGTTATTAATCCTGCTTTTGAATTTTAAGCCTCTTTTCTGCTTTCAAATCGTTCCCTTGATGGTGGCAGACAGACCGTGCTTTTATCTATGTGTGGAAAGATGTCTCTGGAAGAGGTACAGGCAGCTGTTATATCTTTTGTTTTTAAGATTTGCTTATTTATTTAAAATGCAGAGTGACAGAGAGAGAGAGAGAGACTCCTTCCATTTACTGCTTCACTCCCCAGATGACCATAACAGCTGAGGCCAGGCCAGACTAAAGCTAGGACCCGGGAAGTCTATCTGGGTTATGTGGGTGGCAGGGACCCCCGTGCTTGGGCCATCTTCTGCTGCCTTCCTGGATACATTGGCAGGGAGCTGGACTGGAAGCCAAGAAGCTGGGACTTGAACTGGCGCTCCTATGGGATGCCAGTGTTGCAAGCAGAGGGTTAACCTGCTATGCCACAAAATCAGTGCCCGCTGTTAAATCTTGAGAGGGCCAGGACATCTGGGTTCAAGTGTTGATCATTAGTCACTATGACCCCAGAGAAGCTATTAATGTAAATAGAAATTATGATAACATTCATCTTATGGAGTTTTTACAAAGACGAGAGGAGAGGGGACATGAAGAGTAACTCAAAGGAGAGAGTCCCTTCCCAGACAAGCAGGGCAACTCTGAGCCATGTTCTCTCTCTCTCCCCCCCCCTTTTTTTTTTTTTAAAGATTTATGTATTTATTTATTTGAAAGAGTTACACACAGAGTGAAGGAGAGGCAGAGAGAGAGAGAGAGAGAGAGAGAGGTCTTCCATCTGCTGGTTCACTCCTCAATTGGCTGCAATGGCCGGAGCTGGGCTGATCCGAAGCCAGGAACCAGGAGCCAGGAGCTTCTTCCAGGTCTCCTACATGGGTGCAGGGGCCCAAGGACTTGGGCCATCTTCTACTGCTTTCCCAGGCCACAGCAGAGAGCTGGATGGGAAGTGGAGCAGCTGGGTCTCGAACTAGAGCCCATATGGGATGCCAGTGCTTCAGGTCAGGGCATTAACCTGCTGGGACACAGCGCCAGTCCCTGGGCCATGCTCTCTTGCAGTTACTGGTGATACAACAGAGAATACAGAAGTCAAATAACTTTCTTGTATGTATTTTTTTTTGAAGAGAAAATAAATTAGTATTAAAATTGATCATTGATGATGAATTCCCAATAAGTACTAACTACTCTTATTTATTATCTCATTCAAATGAGTTCCCTAAGCCCAAATATAAAATACAAAACAATAGCAATAACATGGACTCATGTGATTTAGGTGTTTTCTAAAATAGATGATGTTGTAAAGAGGAGAATCCTCTTTGAGAAACAGCCAGTTTCGAGAGTGTCTGGTTCAAATGCGTTGTTGCAAGGACTAATCCTACTTGAATTGTAGACGACTTTGACTTGACCTTGATCTTGTTTACGGTCTTCTTAGCCAGACAAACACCCCGCCCCCAACCCCGAACTGTGTATCTGCAGAGTGAGTGGTTTCCCAGTCTGCAGAGGCTAGGAGAGACGGAAGCTTGACAAGGGGCTGAGCCGAAAACACTGACTCTGACAATAGATGTCACTGCAGCCAAAGGAAAACAGAGAAGCAACCGAGCAAGGAAGTGGAACTTGAACATGCAGGGGGTCGATCCGTGTTTACGTCGTGGTACAGAGTACCTGGCTGGGGAGCTGTGGCAACAGGATTTGCACATGTGTCATGTGCATGGCTGTGGCAAAGCAGCATCTCAGTATGCAAATGGTAACAGCATCTGTTCTTTTTTTAAAATTATTTATTTATTTATTTATTTATGACAGGCAGAGTTAGACAGTGAGAGAGAGAGACAGAGAGAAAGGTCTTCCTTTTTCCGTTGGTTCACCCCCTAGGTGGCCACTACGGCTGGTGCGCTGCGCCGATCCGGAGCCAGGAGCCAAGTGCTTCCTCCTGGTGTCCCATGTGGGTGCAGGACCCAAGCACTTGGGCCATCCTCCACTGCCCTCCCGGGTCACAGCAGAAAGCTGGACTGGAAGAAGAGCAACCGGGACAGTTTCCGGTGCCCCAACCGGAACTAGAACCCGTGGTGCCGGCGCTGCAGGCAGAGGATTAGCCTAGTGAGCCACGGCACCAGCCCAGCATCTGTTCTAAAACTTTGGCTAGGAGCGACTCTCAGTCACTTTGCACACCTTGATGTTTCTTCCCCTAACAGAAGATATAAGTGATAGAGGCCTCGCAGGATTTTCAAAGCAGAATAATTCTTAGAGGTTATCAGAATTTCACTAGACTGCACCATTGAAAATCAAGTTTTTCTAATGAGCTTGAAGCTTAAGCCTTAAATCTTCTGTTATATACTCTTTACATAATTTATCAAATGTCTCAAAAGTTTCCTTGGGGACTGGCACTGTGGTGTAGTAGGTTAATCCTCTGCCTGCAGTGCTGGCATCCCATATGGGCGCTGGTTCAAGTCCTGGCCACTCCTCTTCCAATCCAGCTCTCTGCTATGGCCTGGGAAAGCAGTAGAAGATGGCTCAAGAGCTTGGGCCCCTGCACCCACGTGGGAGACTGGAAGAAGCTCCTGGCTTTGGATCGGTGCAGTTCCAGCCGTTGTGGTTATTTGGGGGAGTAAACCAGTGGATAGAAGACCTCTCTCTGTGTCTTTCCCTCTCACTGTCTGTAACTCTACTTCTCAAATAAATAAATTAAATCTTAAATAAATAAAATAAAAATAAATAAATAAAACCTTTCCTTGATGGAGCAGGAATTTGGCTGAGAGGTTGATTCTGGTTGGAACACCTGCATCCCATATAGGAGTGCCTCGTTTCAAGTCCTAGCGCCTCTCCTCTTTCCAGCTTCCTGCTAATTTGTATCCCAGAAGGCAGCAGGTGGTACCTCAAGTAGTCGGGTTCCTTCTGCCCACGTGGGAAGCATGGAGTGAGTTTCTGACTCCTGACTTCGGCCTGGCCGAGTCCCAGATATTGTGAGCATCTGGAGAATGAACCAGCAAATTAGAGCTCCCTGTCTCTCTCAAATAACTAATACAAAATGTAAAAATAAAAAGAAATCTACATCACTTAGAATCTAGCTTTTCTAAGGAGCTTGAAGTTTAAACTTCAGGTCTTCTTTTAAATACATTAGCTATATAATAAAAGTTATATAATATATCAAGTGTTTCAAAACTTTTTCTGCTAAGGATACAAAGATTCAGTAAACTTCAATCAGAAATTTGTTTCATTCTTGGAAGTTTTCTTTTTTTCTTCCAAGTCACTAATTGCTGTGTGTTGGGTGTACAGTTACCAGGTACATTAAACAAAATATCTACAAACAATTGGCCAGAAGAAAACCCTTCTAATATTTCCTTTTATCGCTAGGCAATAAAGTGAACTGAAAAGTCCATCCTCCCAACAAACATTGGATTACATTTATGAACTGGCATATACTATTAGAATAGGTTAATAATATTTAACAATTGATAAGGTGGACATAGCAGTAGATCTAGACTAGTGATAGCTACAGGAAAAGAAGGGAACTCCACATGTGGGTACATAGTGGGAGTGACCCAAGGGGGAGCAGTTACTGCAACCCCTGTTTACTAACTCTTGGGGGAAGTACTTGTGTTTCAAAATACTAGCAACCAGGATGGCTATACCTGTACTTACTGGTTGAATTTCAGCCTTAATATGTATACAGCTTGGTTTATCAATAGCCAATCGGACTTCAGGTGCAAGTATCCAAAGTTCAATCTTTTTAACTCTTGTGGTCAGGGTCCCTGTTGCTGATTTTTGCACAGTAGTGGCTTTGGTGATGCGGAGGTCTCACAAAGGGGTAATACTGTGAAAGACGTAGAGAGAATCTTGGACTATAAATTTCCGTATCTCCCTTCTTCAAGATGAAATGGAGGCAATGGTTCTTCTACTCCCACGATTCTGATTAGTAGCAGGAGGCTAATGCATCTCTGAAGACTACAGCAGATTGGTGGTATCTGACGTAACTACATCACCTGGGTGATCCCATGGAGTATACTGGTATTGGAGATGGGAGTGAGGGTCTGTGTACTGGTAATAAACAGTTTGCTTCAGAGTATCTTGAACTCTGACCCCCCCCCCCACCTTGTTCCACCTATTAATTCAGATACCAGCTTGCATTGTAAGCCAACTGTTGTGTGTAGATTGGTTGGAGAGGAAGGACTATTCTATAAAGGCTTGGAGGGCAGGTCGTTTTCATGTGCACAGTGTTTCTGCATCATTTATATTTCTTAGATTATAACTTCATATTAGTTGTCCAACTCTTATTTGATACTTTGTTGGTATTTGTGTTTTCTGATGATTTTTCTCATTGAAAATAAATAGACTGCTTAGACCAATGATTCTTTTAATGCTTTGGATTTTATTCTTTTTTATGGCTGAGTAGTATTCCATTATGAATAACTACCACATTTTCTTCATCTATTCATCAGTTGATGGACATCTGGGTAGACTGCATATCTTAGCTACTGTGAATTGAGTAACTATAAACATGGGGGTACAGGTAACTTTCATATGCTGATTTAATTGGTTTTGGGTAAATTTAAGAGTGGGATAGCTGGGTCATAAGGCATATCTATTTTTAGATTTCTGAGGACTCTTCATACTGTCCATCATAATGGCTGTACCAGGTGACATTCCCACCAACAGTGTATTAGGCCACTTTTTTTCTCTACATCCTTGAGGTGGCATGATTTTGACCTAAGAATACCTCTATTGATGCATTACTACATCTTTATTGATATGGAACATGAATGCAATAAATTATACCTGTTTAAAGTTGCATTTCAATGACTTTTGAGGCATACAAAGGTACTTCAAAAAGTCTGTGAAAAACAAAATTAAGAGATAAGTTTATTGGAGTGCAATACATTTTGAAATCTATGCATAGTTTTCCTATAATGTGAATTTTCTGGGAACTTCTTGAAGACCCTTTCTGGAATATTTCTACCAGCTCCCAAAGCCCACCAGGGCCCATCATGGTCAGTCTCCTACCATCCAGACCCAGGCAACTATTTCTTTACTTTCTGGATTTATTTATTGGTTTGAAAGGCAGAGTTACATAAGAGATAGGGAAAAATAGAAGGCGAGGGTGAGGGCGAGAGAGAGAGAGAGAGGGATCTTCCATCTTCTGGTTCACTCTCCAGATGGTTGCAATGGCCAGAGGTAGGGTGGTCTGAAGCCAGGAACCAGAAACTTCTTCCAGGTCTCCCATGTGGGTGCAGGAGCCCAAGCACTTGGGTCATCTTCCACTACTTTCCCAGGCACATTAGCAGGGAGCTGGATCAGAAGCGGAGCAGTAAGAACTTGAACCGTTGCCCATATGGGATATTGGCATTGCAGGCAGCAGCTTTACACACTACACAATGCAGGACCCAGAATGTAGTCTTTTGTGTTTTCCTATATTTTGTACTTATATATATAGGTAGTCCATTACTTGTTATAGCTGTGTCCCATCACATAGCTGTACCTCAAGTTGTCTACCCACTCACCTGTTGTTGAATCCTTGGGCTGTTTCTAGCTTTGCGTTATTATGAATAAAGCTGCTGTGAGTGTTTATGCATCGTACTTTGTATGGATATTTGGTTTTCTTGCCATTGGAATGGCCCTGCTGATCCCCTGGTAAGTATATGCTTAATTATGAAGAGACTACTGCAGTCTTTTCTAATGTAATTGCAATAATTTGCATCACCATTGTTTGTTCTGATAACTAGCCAACACATGAAATTATCAGGCTTTTTGACTTTGTGTGGTGGTATCCCATTCTAGTTTTAGTTCAAATTCCTCTAGTAACTAGTGATGTGGAATATCTTTTCATGAACATTTTTGCCATTCACATGTCTTCTTTGGTGAAAGTCCACTAACACATTTTCTCTGTACTCATTAAAAAACGTGGTTCTTTTGTTTTGGTTCCTGAGTTAAGCCTAGTTTTATATTCTGGAGCTGACTTCTTTTGCTGAGAGAATGTTGTCTCCCAGCATGTAGCTTGTGTTTTAATTTTCCTTAGTATGTCTCCCTAAGTGTGGAAGTTTTAATTTTTTTATGTTGTCCAATTAATCACATTTTGATTTTTGCATTTTTGTGTTCTTTCTATGAAAGAAATCTATGCCTGCCTTAATATTGTAAAAAGTTTTCCCTACTTCTAGAAATTTGATCATTTTAGTTTTGATGGTTAGATCTAATATTAACTACTTTAAAAATTACTTATTTATTTGAGAGGCAGAGAGAATGAGCAGGCTCTCATCACTGTTTCACTCCCCAGATGACAGCAACAGCCAGGGCTGGTCCAGGCTGGAGCTAGGAGCTTGAAACTCAATCTGGGTCTCACACATCATTGGCAGAGACCCAACTACTCGAGCCATCACTTGCTATCAGCCAGGGTGTGAATTAGCAAGCAGATGGCTACAATTGGGAGCAGAGTTGGTATTCAAATCCAGGCCCTTGCATGTAGGCATTCCATCCCAAATGGCCTGGTGTGCTGAACTCCCCCTCTTCCTGAAGTTTTTGTTTTTCTATCTCTGTACATCTTTATTCTCTTCCATTGGTTTATATTTATGCTCGTGCCATATTATTTTGTTTACTGTAGCTAAAAGGTAAGTTTTGAAATCAGGGAATGTAAGACTTCTCGAAGATTTTTTTTTTTAGTAGATTATTATCAGATTGAGTTTTTTAGTTTCTACTCACTCCTCTTCCCCTCACACAGAAAAGCCTATGGGAATTTTGATTAAGTATGTGTTACGTTGGGGCTGGCATTTTGGCACAGCTAGTTAAGCTGCCCCCTGCAACACTGGCATCCCTAATGGGCACCGCACAAGTCTTGGTGGCTCGGCTTCTGATCAGGCTCCCTGTTACTGCTCCTGGGAAGGCAGTGGAAGATGGCCCAGTACTTGTGTCCCTGACATCTATTTGGGAGACTGGGATGGGACTGGCTTCAGCCCAACCCAGCCCTGGCTGTTATGGCCATTTTAGAAGTGAACAAGTGGATGGAAGATGAATGATTGATTGAATCTCTCTCTCTCTCTCTCTAACTCTGCTTTTCAAATAAATAAATAAATCTTATCGAAAAGAATATGTTGTATCTCCAAATTAATTTAAAAAGAATTGCATTGTAAAAACTGAGTCCCCCAATCTGTGAACATTATGCCTTTCACTGTGTCTTTAAGTCCCCCTTAATTTCTTTGAGTGATGGTTTGTAGTTCTCAGAGTACAAGTTTTTTTTTTTTTTTTTTTTTTTTTTTTTTAAGATTTATTTATTTATTTATTTAAAAGGCAGAGAGGGAGACAGACAGAGACAGAGAGAGAAGCCTTCCATCTGCTGGTTCACTCCCCAAATGGCTGCAACATCCAGAGCTGGGCCGATCTGAAGCCAGGAGTTAGGAGCTTCTTCCAGGTCTCCCACCTGGGTGCAGGGGTCCAAGCATTTGGGCCATCTTCTGCTCCTTTCCCACGCCATGTCAGAGAGCTGGATCAGAAGTGGAGCAGCTGGGAATTGAACTGGTGCCCATGTGGGATGCCGGCACTGCAGACAATGGATTGATCAGCTAAGCCACAGTGCTGGCCCCAGGGTACAAGTCATACACACATTTTATTAAACTTGTCATGAAATATTTTATATCTTGGATGGTATTGTAAATGGTTTTATTTTAATCAGTATATTTTCCAATTATTTGTTGTTACAGTATAGAAATACAGTTGGTTTTTGGGTATTATCCTTAAACCCTGTAACCTTATTAAATGCAGTTCCTTAGTTTTAGTATCTTTTTGTAGATACTTCAGGATTTTCCATTGTACATATTTATGATGTCTATTAATAGAGTTTTACTTCTCCTGGCTTTGATTTATTTTTCTTCTTTATTACATCTCCAGTTCAATTTTAAATGGAAGTTGTGAAAGCAGAGATGTTTAGGGTCAAGCATTGAATCCTTCATAATCAAGAATGATATTGACTGAAAATTTTTCATAGGTACTTTTAAAAATCAGATTGAGGAACTACCATCTTATGATTTTTCTGAGAATTTTTATCTAGTGATTTTGAAATTTTTAAATGACTTTTTCTATTATCATATACATTTCCAAGAATAATATGATAAATGAAATTGATTTTCAAATGTTAACTAACCTTGCATTCCTAGTATTAATCATACTTAATTGTGATTTTTTTATATTGCTGAACTAATATTTTTTAAAGGATTTTATACCTGTATTTATAGGTATTTTGATCAGTAAGTTTTTGTCTTGTCATGTCTTCTTTTGACATTAGTATAGAACAATACCAACCTCATAAAAAATTTCAGGAATATTTTTTCTTCTCTTTTCTGAAAAACTTCACGAATAATTGATATTATCTCTTTATTTTAAATATCTGGTAGATCTCACTACAACACCCCGTGGAAAGACTAAATCTGAAAACATAACCCTTTTGTTTTGAAATAGTCATCTATTCACAAAAGGTTGCAAAGACAGTGCAGAGAAGTTCTGTGTAGCCTTCCTCAGTTTTTTTTACCTTGGTACACATCTCAGATATAGTGTAATATCAATGCTAGGAAATTGGCATTGCTACAAAATGTGTGTACAATGCTGTGCTGTTTTATCACATGCATAGATTTGTGTACCCATTGCTGCAACCAAGACACAAAATTATTCCATCCAACAACAATCTATAGAATCCTAGAGTTGACATTTTTCTTCTTTCCAGTCTTGAAAAATGATGTTCACTTCGTTCTGATGACTAGGGTGTCTGATGATAAATCTGCTATCATTTGAACTGCTGACTTGCTTCTCCCTCTTAGGTAGTGGATACTTCTCTCTGTTTTCAATATTTTTTGTATTTAGTTTTTAGAATTTTGAATACCATATGTCTTGGGATGGTTTCTTTGAGTTTATCCTGGTTGGAGTTTATTACCATCTTCAGTCTGTAGGTTTATATGGTCTCTATGCATTTTGAAAGATTTCCAGTCATAATTTTGAACATATTTTCAGCCCCATCCTCTTTCTTTTATTCCAAAATTTCAATGACATGGATGTTAGAGCTTTTCTTAGCATGGTGGCGGTTCCAGAAGTCCTGTTTATTTTTTGTTTCAGTACATTTCCTCTCTGTTGTTTAGATTGCACAGTTACTCCTGTTGTATATTGAGCTTATAAACATAGATTTAATTTTGATTGTTCCGTTTTTCAGCTCTAAAATTTCCCTTGGGAAATTTTGATTTTTTTTAAAGATTTGCTTACTTATTTTCTAAACATTTTATTTTTTATTCATTTGAGAGGTAGAGTTACAGAGAGAGGGAGAGACAGAAAGGTCTTCCATTTGCCAGTTCACTCCCCAAAATGCTGCAGTGGTGGAGCTGGGCCAATCAGAAGCCAGGAGCCAGGAGCTTCCTCTGGGTCTCCCATGTGAGTGCAGGGGCCCAAGCACACAGGCCATCTTCTACTGCTTTTCTAGGTCATCAGCAGGGAGCTAGATTGGAAGCAGAACAGCCAGGACTTGAACTGGCACCCATATGGGATGCTGGCCCTGCAGACAGTGGCTTAACCTGCTCTGCCACAGTGCCAGCCCAGTTTACAGGATCTTTCCTGTCATGTATGATAGAGCATTGTGTATACTTTCTTAAAATTTTTTATATTAGATTATCCCTTTCCTCCTTTTCAGTTTTTATTGTTTTGTTTGCTTTTGGTCTGCACCTGCTGGTGTTTTTGGTTTGCTGGCTTCTGTTGTATTAGGTCCAAGACAGAAAAGGATAAAAAGAAAACCCGGGAAACTCATTGACCCATTGCTTCTCAGGGCCTGAGGTCTCAGGTGTGTATTTTTCCCTCTTAGCACCTTTCAGAGACTTCTTAGTTTTCATTTTATTCATAATGTCCAGGGCTTTTGGCTGTGCTTAGTGGAATTAATAGAAAAAGGCATCGCTTCTCCCTAGTTCCAGAAGCAGAATAGAAAATTGTAAGTTACGATTGCGCAGTTTTGTTAATTCTGTCAGTTCACTCCCCGGATGGCAACAAGAGCACACAGCCTTGGGCCCACAGTGAGCCCATCTGCCAGGGCCCAGGCAAGCTTCCCAGGGCAGCCGGAGCCTCACGTGTGGGTGTCCCATGTTGCTGTGCAGTCACGAGGCCCTGAGCACACTCTGCTATGGGTTCTCGACCTTGCTTCAGGGGCTCCTGGGTCGCTGAGCTCTCGTGTTGCAGAATGCGCTGCCCTGGGAGGAACCAGTTCATGGTGCTGGCTGTTCTGACCACTTCCTTCTTTGCCCAGGATAGTGCATTCTCAGCAAGGTCTAAAGTTGTTCTGAGGATTGCAAGTGGGAGAGGGAGACCGGGGCCGGCCAATGCCCCCTAGCCTGTCTCTCCACAACAGGGATGTTTGTATCCAAAGGGAGCTGGCCACAGGGGAACAGCACCTGCTAGGGGAAGAGGCCCAGGGTGGAGGTTGCATGCGGGAACAGCAGCTGGAGTCAGAGAGCTTGGGGGTGGGGAACAGGGAGAGACATCCCTGGGACAGGCCTCTGTGACAACTCTTCAAATGTGTCCCTACAAGAGCAAACAAGTCCTAACTCCTGCCAGACCCAGCGTTGGAAACTGGCTTAGAAATGGTGCCAGTTCAGACTTTGCTCATCTTGGACCCAGACCCACGGGGCTCAAGGAGGGAGTTGAAGCCGGCCAGGAAGACAAGGAGGTAAGAAAAGTGCAAGAGGGAGGCTTCCAGAAAAATCCACATGCGTCTCCCTGTGCCATTGGAGGCTTGAGCTGAAGCCAGCCTGAGGCGGCTGAAGGGAGAGGGCTTTGATGGTTAATCAGGGCGGGGGATTTGATTCTTGAATCAGTTTGCAACTTGCAAGGGACATAGAACTGTGTATGACCCGAGAGTGCGCAGAGAAAGCCCAGGGCTGTGCTCCACGTGCCAGGGCAGGGAGGGGTGACTTCTGCTGAATGCGCGTGAAAAGGCTACAAGGAAGCAAAGATAACCTCGTGCTTTGGGTGTGACACGAGCTGTGCTCGGTCAACATGGCCGACACGGTTCAGCGGGTTAGGCCCCCTACTCGAGATGGCCACATCCTGTACCAGAGTGCCCGGCCCCTCTGCTTCTGAGCCAGCTGCCTGCTAATGTGTCCTCTGAGAGGCAGCAGAAGATGGCCAAGCGCTTGGGTCCCTGCCTTACACATGGGAGACCCTGATGGAGTTCTGGGCTCCTGGATTCAGTGTGGCCCAGCCCTAGCTGTTGTGGACATTTGGGGTTTCAAATGGAAGAAAACTGACAGCCACGGTGCCAGGGATGGGGAGGGGCTGTGAGGGGTGCATGGTCCCTCTGCTCCCTCCCCTGTCACTCTGTGACCCGCTGAGTAGCTGAGTACAGGCACACCCCGGGAGAGGCGTGGCTCACCTTGGCTCCACTGTGATTCCCCGGTGACTGGTAACAAGTCAAGGGCAAGTGCTCCGGCTGGCTTCAGGTGAAGTGAGTCATCGCTTTCCGACTACGCTGGGTTCAGTCCGGCTCACAGGGGTCAGTGCCACGCGCCCGGAAACCCAACCTTGTTCGGTTA
This sequence comes from Oryctolagus cuniculus, assembly GCF_051225735.1. Taxonomy (NCBI): domain Eukaryota; kingdom Metazoa; phylum Chordata; class Mammalia; order Lagomorpha; family Leporidae; genus Oryctolagus; species Oryctolagus cuniculus. Next base: position 44,851,458 of record NC_142882.1, read on the forward strand.
TAAAATAGCGCGCGTGGGGTGGGAGTGCTCCCCCTGCAGGCGGCGGTAGCATTAGCATGACTGAGTGGTTTCTACTGAGGTCTCAATCATGGCTACGCTGTAGGGATGACTAACAGTTGCTTGCAAAGAAGGAAAAACTCCCTTACTATGTCCTTTTTTTTTTTTTTTGGTCTTTCGAAAGAGAAGGCGTACTCCCATGCCTTCCCTTTCCTTCAACGTTTCCCTATTCTCTTGTTTTTATTCCAAATAGTGTCACAATAGGAAAATGACTGATTTTTTCCTCCGGTAGCAGTTCAGGAAAACAGTCTGATCATGCAAAGGTCAAATTTTAGCTATGTAGATTACATATTTTCTTTTTTTCCTCCCTTTGTTGCAGACTTGTCTCACTTTTTAGCCTTTTTTTTTTTCTTCCACACAGTAAATGGACTTCTCATCATTGTGTGTTTCAGTTCTTTCATCCAGCATGCTGTTCCAGGTTTTGGTCCTGGGTGGTTTGACTCCATTCCCCCAGAGAGAAACAAGGTCACCCTTGTTTTAAGCTTTCAGTGAAATCCCCGATAGAAGCTGCACTTAGGAGTTAAATGGAATTAGCTTTTTCAATGGCTGGAATTAAGGTCACCTGCATGTTCAGGTTTAAGAACATCCACCTCATCATTCACCCAGTTAACCTGCCTCTGAAATGTCTTTTCCACTGTCCTACAGTGGCACCATGTTTCACACATGGGCACGTGTTTCATACATGAGTTCAGGACGTGGGCGCTGAAGGGAGTTAGAATTTGTCTTGAGTTCTGGTTCTGTCCCCTAGAGAGATGTGTGACTTGGGCAGAAAAAGGCAGCCTACCTAAGTGTCAGTTTTGTCCTTTGAAAAAAGGAAATAATACCCTTTCACTTGGTCAGGATTAAGTAAAAGGCCATGTGTCAGGATGTTGGTATATACCTCCCCCAGAAAATACCCAGTTCCTGTGAGTTATTGATAACAAAGCTGTCTCTGTAAGATAGTTGAATTCGATTTCTTAGAATTTCAGAACTTTGAGGATATCCAGCTAATGCCAAGAATAGTGAAATTTATTCTAAGCACGGAATCCCTTTAAAAAAGAAATTATTCCAAATGCCCTGTATGACAAAGAGCTTAAAGAAAATGGCCATCGTCCTTCTTTAAATTTCAGAGATTTGCTGGTAGCGCCACCTGCTGATTGAAAAAAGACAATTCTGGAATATTTTGACCGGCAAGAAATAAAAAAGATGTGCTGTTGTATCTTTTTCAGCCACTTTTTCATTCTTCTCTTAGGAAACTTTATTTTATTGAAGAGTATGAGGAAATATAGCATTCTTTTGAAGTATCAATCACTATCTTTTTATGAACATAAATCTTTAAAAATTTATTTGAAATGCAGAGTTACAGAGAGAGCTAGAGAGAGAGAGATCACTTCTCGGCCTTTTGGCTAAGATCAAGTGTGTGAGAGAGAGACAGAGAGAGAGAGAGAGAGAGAGAGACAGAGAGAGAGGTCTTCTATCTGCTGGTTCACTCCCCAACTGGCTGCACTGACTAGGGCTGGGCCAGGCTGAATCCGGAGCCTGGAACTCCATCTGGATCTCCCACGTGTGAACAGCACCACAAGCTGGCCCCGAACTTGAATTCTGAATCTCTTCCGTGATTGCTCACAGGTTAACTCAGGAGCAGATTAATCGGAACACATATCCTGGCTAACATTCTGCTCCATTTATAAAATGAGCTCTAAGTTTTTGGCTGATAACAGAGGCTTACGGGACAAGCATTCTGGGTTGACTGTGAGAGGCCAGGAGAGATGTGTGTGGGCTCCACGGCCTGCCCTGGACCCTGATGGCACAGAATAACCTGCATCCCAAAGCCGCTTGGGGGGTTTGCCAGCAGAGTCATGAGTTGAAGTGGTTGTACTGTAACTATGTATGCAAATAAATGAACACGTGACATGAAATGCATTTTTCGTCATTTTTTTATTGTGATAAAAATCACATAACATTCACCATTTCCCCTAAAGGGAAACAGTGTACCCAATAAGTAGTTGTTGTCCACCCCACACCTCCTCAACCCCAGGCAACCACTCACTGGCTTTCTGTCTCTGTGAATTTGCTTAGATGTTTCATAGATGTTCCTAGATGTTTCATACAAATAGAACCATCCGTTAGGTGGCCCTTTGTGACTTCTCCCACGTGGTGTAATGTCTTAGGTCCATTCGTGTCGTAGCAGGTGCAGTCCCTCAGTACTATATCCAATTTCCCGAGGTGCACTGCTACTGCTGAAGAGAAAAGAGGTTTATTCAGCTCACAGTTCTGGCGGCTGAAAGTCCAAACAGCATAAATGTCAGCTCTGGGGAGGGCCCCAGGGTGGGTGGTGGAGCAGAGGCTGAGGATTGACCCCATGAGGATTCACGTAGCAGAGGGAGAACGTGAGCGCGAGCGCGCCAGACTCAAGCTTTTGTGGAGACCCTCTCCTAGGAACTTCCTTCTGAGGGCACAGCCCCAGCGACCCAAGGACTTCCTGCTGAAGGTTCTGCCACTTCCCAGTGGCACCAGCCTGGGGGCTGACCACTTAGCTCACAGGCCACTGAGGGGCAGTCAGCATTCAAACCATCTCCCTCTTCACAAGTAATTTCCCCTTGTCGATACTGAAACTTGTGTATGCACTCATCCATTCCTGTACATCTTTGTTACTTCCAAGCCTTGGCCATTGCGAGTTGTGCCACTGTGAACATTCACACACGAATGTTTATTTGAACACCTGGTGTGTAACTCTTTTGTGCATATACCTAGGAGTAGAATTCCTAGGTTGTATGCTGGTTCTATGTTTAATGGAGGCATCACCAAACTTTATTGTGGTGCCTGCACCATGTTGCCTTCCCACCAGCCACTTGTGCAGACTAATTTCACCCCAAGAGTGTCCCTAGGAATATAGCCATCTGAGTGGATGTAAAGTGGCCCCTTTTGTCCGGCGCCGTGGCTCACTAGGCTAATCCTCCGCCTTGCAGCGCCGGCACACCGGGTTCTAGTCCTGGTCGGGGCGCCGGATTCTGTCCCGGTTGCCCCTCTTCCAGGCCAGCTCTCTGCTGTGGCCAGGGAGTGCAGTGGAGGATGGCCCAAGTGCTTGGGCCCTGCACCCCATGGGAGACCAGGATAAGCACCTGGCTCCTGGCTTCGGATCAGCGCGGTGCGCTGGCCACAGCGCGCCAGCCGTGGCGGCCATTGGAGGGTGAACCAACGGCAAAGGAAGACCTTTCTCTCTGTCTCTCTCCCTCACTGTCCACTCTGCCTGTCAAAAAAAAGAAAAAAAAAGTGGCCCCTTTTGTGTTCCCTTAATCTAATGACATTGGACATCTTGGCGTGAGCCTGTTGTCCATTTGGATGTTTCTTTATGGGAAAGATCTACTTAACGAATTTTTAAAATAGATTTATTTATTTATTTGAAAGTCAGAGTTATACAGAGAGAGAAGGAGAGGCAGAGAGAGAGCGTCTTCCATCAGCTGGTTCACTCCCCAATTGACTGCAATGGCCAGAGTTGCACCGATCCGAAGCCAGGAGCGAGGAGCCTCTTCTGTGTCCCACACAGGTGCAGGGGCCCAAGGACTTGGGCCATCTTCTTCTGCTATCCCAGGCCATAGTAGAGAGCTGGATCGGAAGTGGAGCAGCCGGGTCTTGAACCGGTGCCCATATAGGATGCTGGCCCTGCAGGCGGCGGTTTTACCTGCTACGCCACAGTGCCAGCCCCTTTTAATGATTTTTAAGAATAGGCTATAAAGGATAAGATGAGGGCAGACAGAATCATCCTTGGGCTTTTGAAATTTGTAAAGCACAGTGTCTACCAGGTTGTCTCAGGTGCGGAGTGGTTATTATGCAGGCTGCACCGGGAAAATACGGAAGCGTGAGTGCGACTCAGCAGCCACGTGTTCAGGGTGCATGAAGAACTGGGCTTCTCTTGCTCATCCACTCTGCAGCCACGTGAGGCCCCCGGTGAAGGCAGTCTGTCCCTGGGGAGCTGGTGCTGCTGCTCCTTCTCCTGCCGACTCTGTTCTCACCGTTCTATCCTTTGCACTTCTTGATGTCTTGCCTTCTGCTTCCTCTGGGAGGGATAGGACCCCTTTGCTTGGTCACTGTCCACAGTGGAGGACCTTACAGGAATCTCCTTGCCCTGAGCATCCTCAACTTTCTCATGGCCTCTGGCTGTTTGGGTGGCCATGGCTGGTCCCATCCAACACTGCCAAGCCCGTGGGCAGCTTCGAGAGGCCAAGGTATGAGGCCAGCAGGGAGGATGTTTCATGGGCTGTTGACCATCTGTTTCCAACTTTTTGTGAATTAGCAGTGTGTCTGTTTCAGTTTTCATGTTGAAGCTGTCACAAGTCTCCCCCTCCCCAGCGGCTAGAAGCAACATTGGGGTCGGATTTCTGGAACGAGTCTGGCAGGGTTAGAATCAGGTCAAGGTGTTGGAAGGCCAGGTTCCTCCTCCAGGCTTCAGGGAAGAATTTAATGGTGGGTTCCTCCAGCTTCTGGAGGTGCTGTACACCTTGGACTGTGGCTGGGTCACTCGAACTCCACTTCTGTTGTTGCCTGCCTTCCCTTCTGCCTCATGTCCATGTGTTCTTCCCATAAGGGTCCTTGTGATGACCTTGACCCAGCTGGTTATCCAGAGCAATCTCCCAATCACACGATCTTTAGCTTAACCCCATCTGCAAAGTCCTTATTGCTGTCCCTGTAAGGCAGCATCCATGGGTCTGGGCACCAGGATGTGAGGACATCTTTGGGGAAAATTAATGTTCCGTGTGTCACAGGGGTCATGGTCAAGGACAATCAGACAGCGTCAACCATGGGGGTTCTGATCTTTGAAGCACTAAGTGGAACAGTTCAGAAGAGTGAGTGGAACTGCAAGTTTCTTGGGTCTCTCTTAGCATTTTCTTTGGCAGAGTGTTTTTTTGCAAACCGTGTCGTCGCCCGAATGTTACCATTTTGGAAACAAGCCATGGAAAGTCAAAGGCTGTGTAAGAATTGCTAGGCAAAATTAATGAAGCGGATTACTCACAGGAATTAAACAGTTCCAAAAGCAATTAAGCCACCCCAGGGGGTTCTTTATAGCTTGTGAATTCATTTATACTTAACAAATCATGCTGCAGGAGGCACCGCGTCTTCCTGTAGCTCCATGCACAGATGGAAAAGCTTTCTCACTCTCTCCAAGAGCTCTATTGTCCTGAGTCTCAGGTGCAACCTTCACACCTGGGCTTCATTTCCCAAGCTGGTCATTCCCACGTGATCTGCTGTTTCACCAGATAGGCCAAGCGTCAAAGCCACAGAGAGTGGAGGTCGAATGGTACAATGGTCTACAGCTTTAGCCTGGTTAGACCTCGTCCAGAGCCAACCTGAACTGGAGAAATGGGGCGGGGTGTTACCTGTACAAGGGAGGAGAAAGCACCTCTCTTTTTTTTCCTGTTTGTTTAAAATATTTGTCCAGGGTGTAGGCAGGATATGTCTCATAAGTTCAAAGTATTTATTTGTCTTGCTTATATGCCACCCACCCCTCTCTCATGAACAGACAGGACTTCTAGTCCCATGGAAGTGGCCTTGAACTCTTTGCACCTTTCACTTCCACCTGCCTAACCCCACATGTGTGGGACTTTCTACCATGGTGCCAATATTTAGAGCATGCCTGCTTGTAAAATCACCACCTTTTGTACCTTCCTCTGCCATGACCCATTTCTCCAAGCGGCATAGCCTACCCTGAGACATCCTCATCCCATCCCTCAGGTCTGTGCTGGCAAGCTTTTCAGAGAATGTGGCATGACAGATGGGGTGGTGTTTAAGCTGAGTTCGCATTTCCATTTCTGGAGAAGGCCTTCCAGTTTGATCCTTGCTACTACCTCTTTTGAGTTCTCCTTGGAGGTCTCAAAGATATTTACTCAGAGGATAGATTCAGGGTGCTGACTTCCGTTTTGTTTTCTCTAGGATAAATGTGGTCTTTCATACCCAGCCTACAAGCAGGACACGGTTTGAGCCCCTCTGCCTCTCTCCATCCCATTAGAGTTTAAAGAAGTAATGGCAGTGTGGTGATAGTTGCCAACATTTCTACCGGAAACGGGTCTAGCAGAGTCTCACCAAGGACTAGTTCTTGTTCTACACAGGCTTCGCTGTTGCCTTAGTTTTGTTGCCAAACAATCCCCCAAGTGTTGCTATGGGACCCCTACATCTGGATCTGCTCACCCAATGCACAGAAAACCAATCACTGACATTGTGTGGTGGAGGGAAGTAGGTGTTTATTGCAAAGCACAGAGCAGGGAGCTGAGGCAGCTATTGCTTTATTCCTGGGATCCCCAAGGAATTAGGGGTAAGGGCTCTTACGGATTGAAATTGGGGCTGAGAGGTGCATGATCAGCTCATGTCCAAGCTCCTGGTTGATCCATGGTGTTTGTGACCTGTCGCTCCCCCTCTTCGTGGAGGAACGACACTATCCGAGTCACGGCACCATTATGTCGCTCCCCCTCTTCGTGGAGGAACGACATAGGACCCTGTGCTGTTCTTTTGTCTGCTCGGCCCTCCCCGGGTTTGCTGCTGGTTCTTCCCGGGTTGGCTACCGTCCCTTCCACCTCCGTGGAAGGGTGGTTCCCCCTGCCACATTCCCCACTTCCGCGGGGGAGCAGCACACCGCCGGCCGGCTCTCTCAGGGGCTGCACAGGTGTTCCTTCAGATAGATGTTCCCCTTAGATGTTCCTGGTGCATGTTCTCTCTCTCCTCCTTTACAGTCCTCCTCCGCCAATCCTAACTCGGCTGCCCACACGCCGAGTACGCTGCTCTCCTCCAATCAGGAGCAGGATCAGCTCCTGGAGGTCATCACTCAAGTTGGCAAGAGGCAGCTGCGTAGAAGCTGTTTTCTCCTCTCCCAGCGCCATATTGTGGGAGAGCAGATGCATAGAATAAGTCTTAATTCCAGTAACTCAGTCCAGTCTGGGTTGCTCCCCACAGTGACCTTCCTTTGATTGGCTGGTGATGCCATGCTCTTTAGGGGATTTAGGATGGCCACATGGGCTTCAGTTGGTGGCCATGTAAGTGGCGGTTACCTTCTGCTCTAGACTTGGAATTTCTCGAAACAAATCTCTCTGGACAAAACTGGCCAACAAGGTTTTATCTACTGGAGAAGTAATTGATTTCTTGAGTCTGCTGATTTGAATCTTATAGGGCTGGCTGTATCATTCCCTGGAAACAGTGAATTCTCTCTGATAAAGGACAGGCAAGGACACCTTGGGCTACCAGAGACAGATGAGAGGCAGGGTCCTGCTTTTACATTATAAGGGCTCCGTCTCAGTTTGGGATCCCATCTTCAGTTCTGAAGTGTCTGGATATTTTGGTGTCATCCTCAGAGTTGGGCATGAGGGGACTGATTCAAGACAGATATTCAAAAACAATAAGGTGGATTAAGGAAATGCCTTGAGGACCAGACCAGTGGTGTCTCTGAGTGTGCTAACACCTTCTCGAGGCCTTGGTTGGGTCAGATGGGAGTGAGTGTACACTTACCCCACAGTGCTGGGTGCGCCATGATTGAGTGCCAGCCAAGTGGGTATTGGGTATAAATGGGGTCCCTGTTCTCATGAGCATTTTCGTCAGTTTATAATTGAGGTCCAGTCACTAACTTCCAGGTGGTGGAGTGAGCTGCAACTAGGTTCTCTGGGCCCTTGTTTCTCTGAGGGCTGTGCGGTCCTGGGTCTCAGCACTTAACACCCTTCAGAGGGTTCTCACCACCGTTTGGGGCTGCCTGTGACTACCAATCATCACATTCTGCCTTGCACCAAAGTGCAGATCTAACTTACAGACCTGACTCTTCACCAGGCTGGCAGAAGTATTTCTGCAGTTTCTCTATCTGTTTTAACCGTACCCCATCCACTTTTTTCTTACTGAATATAAAGTCTTCTGGCAAGTTGCCTTTTTGTAGACAACATGTTTTCTTAGCGCAGTGTTTGTGAATTCAAGGACGTGCAGCAGTGGGAATTACAATGCACAGATACTCCCTGAAACCCCCACATCTCCCTCTTGATTGCCTTCCAGCTCACTGTCCCCAGCAGACACGTTTTTTGCTTTCAAGTGTGACGTCTGTGTGCATTTTTTAAAAGCCTTCAGATGTTTGTATGGAAACAAAATCCATAATGGAAAAACCCTCTTTTTTTGGGGGGGGGGCCCACTTTCTCTCTGGAAAATTTTCATCTAATCACGTTTTCCTGTGCCTTTTAGGGTCTCCGAACCCTTTCCTCTTGGATTCCTGTAGGAACTGATCATTGGAATCAGGAAGGTGGCACTTGAAGAGAGTAGGAAGGGCGCTTGGACTGGAATCCAGGAGCTTTGCTCTGACTGCTCCCTGCGGCTCTGCCAGCTGGAAATTACTTAATCGGGTAAATCACTTTCCCCCTCTGCTGCCAGTTTCCTTCCTGGTTCCTTCCTTAGGAATGGTGCTTGCTTTGCGCATCCTGCAGCGTTCCTGGGAGAGACAGATGAAAGGCGATCTTGTTTTGGAAACTAGAAAAATCCATGCAAGTCGTTGACATGAAGCAAGCCTGGCCTGGGTTTAGTTGGAAGGTTCGGCCACTAATGCATCTTTATTCTCTGAGACACTAGTCATGCCACCTTACTCTAAACGGGCGACCTGTCACACTCTATTGGTGCTTTTGTCAACTTCAGAGGAAGTGAACAAATTGACCTAACAACATTCTGTAAAAGGCATAACAGGGATGGGTAGGTGGCTTCAGGGGACTCTGCCAATGCCTCGCTCCGAGTCGGGCACCTTGGGCACCTGTTGAGTGTTCGGTTCCTTCCTGGGGCCTGATGGAACTTTGAATTAGGGCCTCTTTAGAGATTTCTCTTTGTGGACATAGGTATATGTATTTTCCTTAATAATAGTAATTCTTCAGACTCTTAAATACCCTACAAGTGCATTATATGATCTGTAATATTCTACTTCAGTGGCATTTGTTTTTAATGACTTTTTATAAAATCTTTTTAAAAGTGATTTATTTTTTAAATTTTTAATAAGATTTATTTATTTATTTGAAAGGCAGAGGGAGGAGAGAGAGAAAAAGATCTTCCATCTGCTGGTTCACTCCCCAAATGGCCACAACAGTTAGGCTGAAGGCAGGAGCCTGGAACTTCATCCTGGTCTCCCACGTGGGTACAGGGGCCCAAGCACTTGGACCATCTTCCTGATTTTCCAAGTGCATCAGCAGGGAGCTGGATGCAAAGCAGAGAAGCCAGAACTTGGACCAGTCTCACATGGGATGATTGTGTAGCAGGTAGCAGCTTAACCCACTGTGCCACAACACCAGTCCCTACAAAATCTTAATCTTTTGTTTTAAGATAATAATCTGACCCTAATAGAAATCAATCAATTCCTCAAATGTTGACTAAATTCTTATCAGTTAAAATTTAATTCTGTTTGCTAAATTCTTATCAGTTAAAATTTAATTCTGTTTGCCTATATGAGAATGGGTTGGGATGGAGGTTGGGGGAGCTGCTTTGGGGTGAGCTCTCTTTACCCATGAGCACCGCATAGCCCTTGCTTCCTCTCCCAGGGCACAGCTGGTATTGGGAGCAGAGAAGGACGGAGGAGAGGGCATAGTCCTTGGAGCCTCACCTCAAGGGCTGGGGTCACATTTTTTTATTGCTGTGCAAAACCTGCTTTTTGGATAGTTTTTAAAAAAATCAGAAAAGTTGGCCTTGTGAAAAAAAAATCTTTAAGTCTTGTGTTTGCCCCCATGGAGTGAGAAATGTTCCCATGAGAACCTGAGAACAGTGCCTACTCGTCTGCTCCCTGTTCCCAAGGTCAGGTTGCTCAGTCAGGTTGGGTGACCCCAGGAGCAGGCAAGAGGACATGGCTGCTGGTGTGGGAAGTGGCTCATTCTGCATGAGTGGGCACAGATGCTCCACACCCTGTGGCTTAGGCCTGGCGCCCCCAGGCCATGGTCTCCATGGGTGATAATATAGTGGGCGGAAAATACACACAGCGCCCTGCAGTGGTTTCATTTGGGGGAAAGCTGACAGCAACTTTGGAGTCTCTCCGTCAAAGCAGTCGGTGGTTCTCTCTGTCACTGACTACACTTCTCAAAAATGTGCACTTAAACCCAACACGTTGGTTAAAAGCTGCCATTCCAGTCCTTGGGCATCCAGGGGTTACGTGTAGGGACTCTGCTGGCCACTTGGTGGTGCTCACGGCAGGGTCACGCTCCTCTGGAGGCCACAAATCTTCCCAGCTGTGGCATTTTATTTTAGTTCTGCTTTGCTGAACGGAAGGTGGCTCAGTTCCAAATTGGATCCGAAATTCAAAACCACTGCGGCATCCTTTAAAATACTGAGAGCAATCGGGCCAGAGCAGACTGAGGTGGGGTCCCTGTGTACAGTTCCAGAACAGTCCCCTGTCAACAGCCTCGTCTCACAAATGAGAAGAATACGTTTAATGTGTGCCCCAAAGCTGTCCTAACTTGTCCAGTCCAGGCAAGCCATAACAGTGTGAATGACCTTGGGAAGGGAGAGAGTGATCAAAAGATTGTAGAACGAAGCTCAAAAGGGACAGACATGTGTCACCTGCTCCTCCTCACTCAGTCCATCCAAGGACTGCAAGGACCTGGAACTCCTAGGGACACAGGTGGTAGGAGATAATTCTTGCGTGAGGTCTATTCAATAAAACAGAATGAGCGCAGGCAGGGAAGTTCCTCCAATCACTTGACTTACGAGTAGATACTGGACACCAAAGCTCAGAGGCCAGGGAGCCTCAAGAAGTTCATGGGAAAGTGGAATTAAAAGGCAACATGCATTTTCCATGAACTTTTCAAAGAGCCTTTGTATAATATACCCGTCTAGGGGCTGGCACCGTGGTATTAGATAGGAGGCTAAAGCCTCTGCCTGTGGCGCTGGCACCCCATATGGGAGCTGGTTCTATTCCAGCTGCTCCACTTCCGATCCAGCTCTCTGCTGTGGCCTGGGGAGGCAGTAGAAGATGGCCCAAGTCCTTGGGCCCCTGCACCCATGTGGGAGACCCGGAGGAAGCTCCTGGCTCCTGGCTTCAGACCGGCCCAGCTCTGGCCTTTGTGGCCATTTGGTAAGTGAACCAGTGGATGGAAGACCTTTCTCTCTGGCTCTCCCTTTCTGTCTGTAACTCTACCTGTCAAATAAATAAATTAAAAAAAAAAAAACTTAAAAAATGCATCTACCCATATCCAGAGGTGGTTTGTTTTCTTTTTTCTTTTTCTTATCCCTCTTCTCTCCCTCTCCTCTCTTCCCCTCCCTCTCTTCCCTCTCCTCCTACCTTTCCTTCTCTCTCTTTCTGTTAATGATCTATTTATTTGAAAGGAGGGGGAGAGACCCCATTAGTGGGTTCACTCCCCAACTGGACACAGCAGGAGAGGCCACAGCCACTGCCTTCCCAAACACATCAGAAGAGCACTGGATTGGAAACAGAGCAGCCAAGACTTGAACTTGCACTCTGAAATGGAATGACATCTTGGCAAGTGGTGATTTAACCCACTGCACCACAATGCTGGCCCCCATTTGTTCTTAACTGTCTTTATGTTGCATTAAAAAATGCTCCAAAACTACGTTTCCTATTAACTGTCCATGAAAATCTAATTCCTGGCAGGCACTGCGGCTCAATAGGCTAATCCTCTGCCTGTGGCGCCGGCACCACGGGTTCTAGTCCCGGTCGGGGCGCCGGATTCTGTCCTGGTTGCCCCTCTTCCAGTCCAGCTCTCTGCTGTGGCCCGGGAGTGCAGTGGAGGATGGCCCAGGTCCTTGGGCCCTGCACCCGCATGGGAGACCAGGAGGAAGCACCTGGCTCCTGGCTTCAGATCAGCATGATGCGCCGGCCGCAGCGTGCCGGCCGCAGCGGCCATTGGAGGGTGAACCAACAGTAAAGGAAGACCTTTCTCTCTGTCTCTCTCTCTCACTGTCCACTCTGCCTATCAAAAAAAAAATTAAAAAAAAAAAAAGAAAGAAAATCTAATTCCTTCACTACACAGGAGCAAACATGGTATTTTCTAAAAGGAAAAATCAGGTAACACCCAGAATAAGTAGTTTCCCAGTGGCTTATACTATGAATGATCCAAACGCCTCACTCTGAGCCAGAGCTCAGAGCTGCAGCACCACTGGCTTTCCTCCAGCTCCTGTGGTTTGCTCAGCTCCTTTTGCCTGCAGGACATGGGCACCTGCAACCCCCTCTCCTGGAACTAGAACCAGCGCCCATATGGGATGCCGGCGCTTCAGGCCAGGGCTTTAACCCACTGCGCCACGGGGCTGCCCCCCTTCCCAATTTTTTTTGAATGTTAAAACAGAATGGAGATGTTAATATGTGCAAAGTGCCTAGGACACTGCCTGGTATGCATTGGGGTCTCAACAGTGTTAGCTATTATTAGTGCTAGCTTAATCAGCACCTCGGGGCAGCAGGGCATTCTCCATGCTCATGCACTTTTTTCTCTTCCTTGTTCCATAGAGCTGCACTGGTCACCTTGTGTCAACCCATACCACACGAGAGTTCATTCCCTGTGTCATGGCTCTGCTGTATCAGTCACCATCGTATTGTAGGTTTTAGATTTACCTTTAGAAAAAGGGCACCTCCTTCTCACTGTGACTCAAGCTCCAGAAAAGCCGGTGCCCCAACCGGGACTAGAACCCAGGGTGCCGGCGCCGCAGGCAGAGGATGAGCCAAGTGAGCCATGGCGCCAGCTGTCTTCTATGTTTTGACTAGGCAATGTTCAGTGAACAAGGGAATGGCATCTGCTCACTGACGGAGGTCGTCATTAAACACTAACAGAGAACATTATATCTTCTCCAAATGTTATCTGTGAAAACAGAAGAAGGGGTGGCCGTTTGGCCTGGAGGTTAAGCTACTGGTTGGAACACCCACATCCCATATTGAAGAGTCAGGATTTGAGTCCTGGCGCCATCTCTTGATTTCAGCTTTCTGCTCGCTCAGTGTGTACCCTGGGAGGCAGCAGCAATGGCTCAAGTACTTGGGTTCATGCCACCCATGCAGGAGATAAGATTGAGTGGCATGCTCCTGGCATCAGCCTGGCCCAGCCCAAGCTTTTACATGCATTTGGGGAGTGAAACAGCAGATAGAAGATCTGTTTCCCACCCTCCCACCAATACTTCTTTTAAATTATAAAATGAAGAGGAAAATGTTGGATGCTTATTAGATGTCCATGGATTGAGCTTACTTCTTAAATGAATCCAGTTGAGGGATTTTTAAAAAGCTAATTAGGAAAAAATAAATAAGGATAGGTTCAAGTTCTTGCTTGATCTAATGATTGGATCATGATATAGGTACTGGGAGCCTCATGTCACTCTCATCCCAAGTTCACAAAAAGACAATGTTTTCATGTGTATGCAAATTAGAATAAAAGGGTCTATAATAAATGAAAGGATTTCAAAAATTGATAGTCTTTTAAAAACCGAGATTAGTCAGGCCGGCGCCGCAGCTCACTAGGCTAATCCTCCGCCTGTGGCGCCGGCACCACGGGTTCTAGTCCTGGTCAGGGCACCGGAATCTGTCCAGGTTGCTCCTCTTCCAGTCCAGCTCTCTGCTGTGGCCCGGGAGTGCAGTGGAGGATGGCCCAGGTCCTTGGGCCCTGCACCCGCATGGGAGACCAGGGGGAAGCACCTAGCTCCTGGCTTCGGATCAGCGCTGTGCACTGGCCACAACGTAGTGGCCACTTGGGGGGCGAATCAACGGAAAAGGAAAGACCTTTCTCTTTGTCTCTCTCACTGTCTAACTCTGCCTGTCAAAAAATAAATAAATAAAAAATAAAAAACCAAAAACCTAGAGTAGTCATAAAATATGATGGTTATTCAAAAAGTTCATAGCAAGTGAATTAAAGATATTTAGTTTTGTGCAAAAAATCTGAAATCTATGCATACTTTTCTTATAATACACATGTTCCATGAACTTTTTAGAGACCCATTGGATGTGTGCATTTCCATCTTTTTTTTTTTTGGCTCCAAATTAAAGCTTAATTCTGTTTCCATGAACTTTTTGCAGTACCTTCGTATCACAATTACCACCCCCAAACAATGATGATCCTTAACATATTTATTGCTGAGATTTCCTGTGTCTAGGCTTTTGACAAAACCTCAAAACACATTTTTGCACACTTTTAGGTTCCTCCCTTCCACAAGTATTTACAGAGCACCTTTGGCTGGGAACTAGGATCCACGTCAGGGACAGACGTGGGCGAGGCAGATGCAATCTCTGCTTGTGTACTGGAGAGGGGAACACTCTGTGAAGGTCCTGACTTCTCAGTTAGTCATGCGTGCAACTGCTGTCCATCAAATGCCCAAGACCTGCCTCTACTGGAGCCTTGGAATGATGGCCCAAGTGCTTGGGTCCCTGCACCCGCATGGGAGACCGGGAGGAAGTACTTGGCTCCTGGCTTCGCATCGGCGCAGCGCTGGCCGTGGCGGCCATTAGGGGAGTGAACCAACAGAAGGAAGACCTTTCTCTCTGTCTCTCTCTCTCTCACTGTCTATAACTCTCTCTCTGTCTCTCTCTTTCACAAAAGACATAGAAGGCACACCTTTAGCCCTTGGAATCTCCAGGCCTGGGGGAAAGCGTTCTGATCCCCGCACAAGGGGAGTCAGGTGCCACAGGGCCGGCAGAGGACAAAGCGCTGTGTGCCTGTGAAAAGGCAGCCCCTCACCATCTGCGTCTGCTGCTGGTTGGTATTTACAGTGTTTTCTGACCCCGCAAATTCCAGAGCGTCTTCCATACACGTGCTAGTAGCTTCCTGGCCTGCACGGCCTGCTCTTCAAGTTCCTTGAGGAAATCAGTGCTCTTACTGACTGCTCTGTCTTGTGATTGTCTGGGCTAATGCAAGATCCCTGTCATTGCTTCTGTGTCTTCTTCCCCAGGGTGGTTTTCCTCCTCGGTTCGCACGGCCAGATGCAGCTACCCAGGAACTCCTCCCTGCTGACTGCTTTTTGCCCAGTTCGCTTTCTCTCTTATTCCAGACCCTATGTCGTGCTCCTGGACATGCATTGACTTTTCCTTTCCTTATTTGAAATGTCTTATTCCTAAAGTCTCCACAAATCTTGTTCCTGGGAGGAGGCATCATGGGGACATCTTCGCCATTCTCCCGCTAAGCTCTGGCACTGCTGAGAAAGGTAGAATTGGTGCTTTCACAGAATTAGATGCACAAAGAAAACGAAATGTCTGTGGAGTTTATATTTTTATTCTTAAAAAAAAAAAAACCTCTTTACTTGGGAATCTCACTTTTAATAATTTTTGTTTTTTAATTTTTAAAAATTATTATTCTTTTAATTATTTGAAAGGCAGGGCTGGGGATGGGGGCTTTCATCTGTTGGCTCAATCCTCTGATGCCCATAGCAGCTGGGGCTGGGCCAGGCTGAAGCTGGAACCGGGAACTCAAGCCAGGTCTCCCATGTGGGCGGCAGAGGCTGTTACTTGAGCCTTCAGGGTTGCTTCGCAGGGTGTGCATTGGCAGGAAGCTGGGGCCTGGAATTGAACTCAGGTACTTTGACGTGGGATGTGGGCATCTTAACTACTGGGCTAAATGCCCACTGCCTCCCCAAGCCTTTTGAAGTACTCTCATATTGTCTCAGAAAGAGGAACTGAGAAAGAATTCATTTCGTCTTGACTTGTCTCAGGAGGAATCTGCTTGTATTTCTCAAAGAACACAGGGTCGGTTTCTCTCTAAGCAAATGACAAAAAGAACAAAGGGGGTTTGTCATCTACCTTAAAGCAACAATAAAAGACAAACAACTGTAAATACAATCCTCCTTCGAATGTAGCAAGTTCCTTTAGTAAATGTTCTTTAATGAACTAAAACACAGGATGGCAAAACCCAAGGAGCAATGACTCCTGGTTGTGGGGGCCTGGCATGCTTGTCCTGTCCCACCGTGGGCCTCTGGAGCTTCTCCACCTCAAGCACCATTGAACTTGAACTGAGTGTCCCATCTGCACGCCAGAGCCCAGAGCCCGAGGTTGTTTTTTTTGTTTTTTTTTTTTTTTTTTTTTTTTTTTTGCTTTGCTTTGCTTCTGAGGACAGCCAAGAGAACAACAAAGACAGACTCCTAAAGTTCTACACGAGGGGCTCTTCCAGGTTTCCTCTGAGCCAGAGGATGTTATCAGAACAGTGGACGTTTTCATGGCACTGTTTTCCTGAGCTGGCCAAGTCCATGGTCAGATAGCACCTGATATGATGGCGAGGGCCAGGGCTTGGCCATGGCTGCATTCCTGAGCATCTGAACACGTCTTCACTGCCCCCCCACCCCACCCCGAACACGTCTTCACTGTGGTGGGGAGGTTTCCCCTGCATCTCTGGTGCTGGGGGTGGGGGAGGGCGGGCACAGCCACTTCCTCTCCCTTCCCCCTCCCCCACCACTCCCCACACCCTTTTTATTCCTTCCCAGCTGCTTCCCTTTTTCACATCAACTTCCTCTTTCTTCTGGCCTTGTCCCCAGAGTCATTCCTCCCTTCCCCCATTTGTAGTTTTTGTGAGTTGATACTGAGAACAGACCCATCCTTTACTGAAATCTGAAAATAGAACTGCTGTGATTAAAATTGTAATTTTTAATATTGATTTGAAAGACAGAAAGCAAGCGATCTCTCATCTTCCTATTTATGGCTCACAGATACCCACAACAACCAGAGCTGGGCCAGGCTGGAGCCAATTCAGGTCTCCCCAGGTGGATGGCAGACACCCAAGTGTTAGGGCCATCACTGGGTGCCTCTCAGGGTGCACCTTACACAGGCAGCTGGAGTTGGGAGCAGAGCTAGGCCTTGAACCCAGGTGTTCCAAGAGGTGTCTTAACAGTTAAGCCCAACACCTGCCCAGAAAATAATATTTTTGTTTTATCAAAGAATCCTTAGCTATATTCTACAGGGTCTACTGCTTACAAAAGAACATTGAAGTTATTTTTGAGTTTGCTGTTGGAACATTAAGATGGCCACTCACTTGCACAAAACTCTACCGTTCCATAACCGACTGTTTAGCTACTGCCTTTTTGGAGAGGGGGGCTGATGGGCTGCACTGTGCCCTTTGATGTGGCTGAGGTGCTGCCCGCTAACCATTTCTGTACATTGCCTTTCTGTTATCAGACTGCCTTCATCAATGCATGACTCTTCTCTTTTTTAAAAAAATAAAGATTTATTTATTTTTTATTTGAAAGGCAGAATTACACACACACAGAGAGGGAGGGACGGAGAGAGAAATCTTCCATCTGCTGGCTCACTCCCCAAAGGACCGCAGCAGCTGGAACTGGGCCAGACTGATGTCAGGAGCTAGGAGCTTCATCTGGGTCTCCCACATAGATGAAGGGGCCCAAGCACTTGGACCATCTTTTGCTGCTTTCTCAGGTGCATTAGCAGGGAGCTGATCAGAAGTGGAGCAGCCAGGACTCGAACCAGCACCCATATGGGATGCTGGCCCTGAAGGCAGCGGCTTTACTCATTATGCTACAGCACCAGCACCCTCTTCTGTTCTTTAAGGAAGAAAATCAACCTTCCCATCTAAACAAAACTTGCAAATGTTTACTATCCTCTGAAGGATTTTCCTACTCTGTGATCAAGAAATTAGTTCTCTTAGGGTCACACACTTGTGGTCCTAAACTACCCAGGTCCTCTCCGCAAGACGTTAGTGGGGCCAGTGCTGTGGCACAGTGGGTTAAGCCTCCGCCTGCAATGCTGGCATCCCATATTGGAGCTCTGGCTGCTGCACTTCCCACCCAGCTCCCTGCTAATGCTCTTGGGAGAGCAGCAGAGGATGGCTCAAGTGTTTGTGCTCCTGCCATCTATGCCGAGGACCAAAATGGAGTTTTGGGCTCCTGACTTCAGCCTGAGCCTCCCTGGCTGTTACAGCCATTTCAGGAGTAAGCTAGCAGATGGAGGATCTCTCTGCCTTTCAAGTAAATAAATGTGCTTTTTTAAAAAAAAATTTATAGGCCGGCTCCGCGGCTCACTTGGCTAATCCTCTGCCTGCGGCGCTGGTACCTCGGGTTCTAGTCCTGGTTGGGACGCCGGATTCTGTCCTGGTTGCTCCTCTTCCAAGCCAGCTCTCTGCTGTGGCCCGGGAGTGCAGTGGAGGATGGCCCAGGTCCTTGGGCCCTGCACCCGCATGGGAGACCAGGAAGAAGCACCTGGCTCCTGGCTTCGGATCGGCGCAGCGCCGGCTGTGGTGGCCATTTGAGGAGTGAACCACCGGAAGGAAGACCTTTCTCTCTAACTCTGCCTGTCAAAAAAAATTATAATGCAAATATAATATGGAGACTTCATGTATGTGGAAAAACTTAAGTGCTGAATCAGGTAGTAAATGTATTCCCCAAGTCACAACAATTTCCAACAATGTCATCTGCATAACACGCACAGTCCCGGGGCTGGCTCTGATTTATGTGACTTCCTCCTAGAGCCCAGCTTTGTCAGGCTGTGGTGACGTCACTGTCATCTGGGCCCAGATCCTGGCACTCCCAGGTGCCGGGCCCTGGCAGCAGGCAGGGACTTGTTGTAGCCACACTTAGGTGAACTGTAGTCTTCTGAGAGGCAGGAGGCAGGAAGCAACTTCTGCTTTTTGATAGGTGAAGAGCATGTGAAGAATTACCCACCTGCAGGCCATGAAGCAACCGAGTTAGAAGGAGCAAGGCTCTGCCTAGATGGGTGCGCCATGATTCTTTATTGAGTAGTTAAAACAGCTGAGCCTTTTGGTGTGTTTAATTCCTTTGGGATGCTACTGTCCCTTCTCTGCTTTGTCTTCACTTGTATCCACTGAGGATGTGTGATGTCACCTGGGGCTCTTTGGCATTCTCTTGTACCCAGTACTCCCTGGGGAGGATTGCTTGGTGGATCTCTACTTTATCCACAGCTGTCTGCTGTTAGCATTCACTACTCACCCTCTCTTCCCTGTCATTGTATTCAGAATGCAAAAAAAAAAAAAAAAAGGGATCCTATTCTAAATATAAGACTCCCAGGTTGGCACCTATATCCTAGACTAAAACGCTCTCATTCTGACATTTGTTTCCTGCCTGGGGTCCTAAGCAAACACAGACACAAGTCTTGCTCACGTACATAGACGTCTACACATAGCGTGTACCTAAAACACAGGTAAAATACAGATGCAAATATTTACATATCCAAGTGAAAGGAGTCAATGTCCACCAAGTAGAGGAAATCTACCTGGCCAATACAGACCAGGTCTCAGTCTCAACTTTGGAAAACATCCAGAATGGATGGAAAAGAAAACCAATGGCACAAATGAGGAAAACCAGGATAAAGAAACAGGATAGATTCTAATGGAAATGGATAATTCGGTGAACAGAGGGGTAATGTGATGAAAATCCATCAGGGGTCCATGGAAAGTTGGAGAACAAGAGCAACTCTTGGATGCTAACCTGCCTTTACTCCAGTGCAATCGTCTCCAGGGGAAGTCTAAAGACGACCCTGGGGAAATTGCCCTGAAAATAAAGCAGTGACAACAAGAAAGGAAACTTAAAAAGCAAAAAAGAAAAAAAAATCTATCTGAAAATTACAACGTGGGAGGTACAGTGACTGTGAAACAAAGCAACAGGTGTAGGGTGGGAATTTTCAAAGGAATGTGAGAACGATGCTTCCCACAGCTGCAGAGAGACCAGCAGCATCAGAGTTAAAGAGCTGCTGATGGCATGAGTGGGGTCACATTTGTGAAATCCTCCCACGCAGGGTAAAATCCAGGGACAGGTGCTCCCCATGTATGTGTAAGGGTGCTCCCTAAATGTCATGAGAGTGAGCAGGTGCTTAGCCTAGCGGCCCCTCTTGAAGCACCTGGGCTTGAATCCTGGCTCCAGCTCCTGGCTAACACAGATCCTGCGAGGCATCAGTGATGGCTGAAGTCGTTGGGTTCCTGCTGCCAAGAGGGAGACCTATATCCAGTTTCCAGCTCCTGGCTTTGGCACTGGCCCAGTCCTTGCTGTTCAGGGGGCATTTGGAGGGTGAACTGCTTTTTGGAAGCTTTTATTTCTCTCTATGTCTTTCTGACTCTCAAATACATTTTCTTAAAGATCATGGGATGGTCTGGCACTGTGGCATAGCAGGTTAAGCTGCCATCTGCAGTGCTGGCATCCCATATGGATGCCAGTTTGAGTCCCAGCTGCTCCACTTCCCATCCAGCTCCCTGCTAATGCTCCCAGGAAAGCAGCGGAAGATACTCCCTGCATCCACATGGGAGACCTGGGTGAAGCTCCTAGCTCCTGGCTTCTGTCTGGCCCAGCTCTGGCCATTGTGGCCATTTGAGGAGTAACCCAGTGTCTGTCTCTCTCTATCTGCCTCTGCCTCTCCCTCTCTGTAACTCCACCTTTCAGATAAATAAATAAGTCTTTAAAAATTTTTTTAAGAAAAATCATGGGAAATGGGATTAAAAAAGTTGACTTTGATGTAAAAACTTTTGAAGTCTATGTGTTTGAGTGGTCTTCCATCACTTCATGGAAAAAGCATATTATAAAAAACCTGTGTGTGGATTTCAGTTTGTTTTGCACCAGAATAAACCTGTCTCTTACTTCCATTTTCCATAAACTTTTTGAAGTAACCTCATATTAGCAAGAACCAGAGCAGTATGTGAATACTGACTGTTAGAAAATAACAGATCAAGGCCATAAACTATCTGAACCCAGAATTTTATATTAAGCAAAGTATTAAGTGGAAAAGCAATGTATCAACTGAGAAAGCTTTTCATGTTTTCATGCACTTTCAAGTTTTCATGTACTTTATTTGGAAAACGTGACTTAAAGAAATATGGTAAAAAAAAAGAAAAGAAAAATGTGGAAAGAAGCAAAGAAAGAAATAAAAAAAAAGAAATGAGTTTAAAGGGGACAAGAAAGAGTGGCAATATCCAGGAGTTTGGTTTGAGTCAATCCTAGGATGGTGGTTGTGTTAGCAGACCTGGAAAACAATAGCTCCAAAGAATTAGAAAAGAGAAAGTCAAAATTATTCATGTTCACAGATGACACAATATTGTATATGGAAAAGCCTAAACACTCCACCAAAAAGATATTAGAATTGATAAACAAATTCAGTAAATTTGCAGGTTATAAAATAAATATAAGAAAGTAGTTTTTTTTGTATGCTGATGATGAACTCACAGAGAAATAAAAAAAGAAATCCCATTCACAATAGTCACAAAAATAAAATATTTAGGAATAAATGTAACCAAAGAAGTGAAAGATCTCTACAATTAAAATTATGAAATGTTGATAAAAGAAATCTTGGCTGGCGCCGCGGCTCAATAGCCTAATCCTCCGCCTGCGGCACCAGCACACTGGGTTCTAGCCCCGGTCGGGGTGCCGGATTCTGTCCCAGTTGCTCCTCTTCCAGGCCAGCTCTCTGCTGTGGCCCGGGAGTGCAGTGGAGGATGGTCCAAGTACTTGGGCCCTGCACCCCATGGGAGACCAGGAGAAGCACCTGGCTCCTGCATTCGGATCAGCGTGGTGCAACAGCTGCAGCGCTAGCCGTGGCGGCCATTGGAGGGTGAACCAACGGCAAAGGAAGACCTTTCTCTCTGTCTCTGTCTCTCTCACTGTCCACTCTGCCTGTCAAAAAAAAAAAAAAATCTTGAAGGACACAAAAATGGGAAGATATTCCTTGCTCGTGGATCAGAAGAATTAATATCATTAAAATGTCTATGCTACCTAAAGCGATCTATAAATTCAATGCAATACCTATTAAAATACCAATGATATTCTTGTCAGGACTAGAAAAAGCAACCATAAAATTCATATGGATTCAAAAAAGACCCAGAATAGTCAAAGAGCTCCTGAGCAAAACAAAAACAAAACAAAACAAAAAAACACCACAAGGTTGAGGTATTGCAATACCTGATGTCAAAGCATACTGCAGAGCTATAGTTGTTAAAACAGCTTGATACCAGCATAAAAACTGATACATAGATCAATGGGACATAATAAAGACCCCAGAAATTAATCGACATATATGCAGCCAACTGATTTTTGGCAAAAGTGCTCAGACCATACAGTGGAGTAAGGATAATCCCTTTAACAAATGGTGCTGGCAAAATTGGATGCACATATGTAGAAGAATGAAATGAGGTCCATACTTCTCACCATATACAAAAATCAACTCAAGATTAATCAAAGACCTAAATTTAAGACCTGAGACTCTGCAATTGCTAGAAGGAAAAGTAGGGGAAAACACTCCAAGACATTGGTGTAGGGGACAACTTCTTGGAAAAGACCCCACAGCCCAGGCAACAAAAACAACAGTGAACAGATGGGACTATATCAACTCAGAAGCTCTTGCTCAGCAAAGGAAATGATCAATAAAGTGAAGAGACATTTGTCAGAGTGGGAAAAATATCTGCAACCCACTTATCTGACAAAGGGTTAATATCTCAAATATATCCACAACTTAAAAAAACCCAGCAACAAAAAGCCAACCCATCCAGTTGAGAAAAGGGCTAAGAACTTCAACTGACAATTTTCAAAAGAAGAAATCCAAATGGCCAACAAATACATGAAAAAAAAAAAAATGCTCAACATCACTAGCCACCAGAGAAAGGCAAATTGAAACCACAAAGAGATACCATCTCACCCCTGTCAAAATGGCTAACATCCAAAACAGAGTAACAGATGTTGGTGAGGAAGTAGACAAAGGGAAATACTTTTACACTGTTGGTGGAAATCTAATTTAGTGCAGCCACTGTGGAAAACAGTGTGGAGATTTCTTTACAAACTAGAAGTAGACTTGCCATATGATCCAGCAATCCCACTACAGGATATATATCCAAAAGACTTGAACACAATGTGAGAAAGAGATACCTGTACCACCGTGTTCCCAGCAGCACTGCTCACAATGGCCAAAATTTGGAACCAACCAGGGTGTCCATCATCAGATGAATGGATAAAGAAAATGTGGTATATATACATAGTGGAATATTATTCAGCTGTAAAAAAAGAATGAAATTCTACCACTTGCAGCAAAATGGACTCAACTGGAGGACATCATACTGGATGAAATAAACTGGACCCAGAAAGACAAATACTGTATGTTCTCACTTATTTGTAGGGGCTAAAATTAAAAGAAAAAAAAAAAAACAAGAAAAAAGAAAAAAAAGTTTGTGTGTATCAGCATTGCTGCAAATATAACTTTGTAAAACTTTGTTTTACATTTTTTCAAGCCAGTGGTTAGGAATGTTATACTACTGTAATTTTAATGACATGTGATTACTTTAAAATTTACTGTTTAGGGTGAAATGGTCATTTTTCCATTCAATTATTATTTATTGCCATTGTCTATTTCCCACTAAATTAGGGTCTTTTTCCTTTTTACTTGTTAATCTTCTTATTAAGTGAAATATTAAGCCTTTTTACTGTAATGTAAATTTATAATATATTATTTCAAAAACTAAGAAAGAGGGCTGGCATTATGATGTACTGGGTAAAGCCTCCACCTGTGATGGTAACATCACATATGGGTGCCAGTTCAAGTCCCAGCTGCTCCACTTCTGATCTAGCTCCTTGCTAATGTGTCTGGGAAAGCAACAGAGGATGACCTAAGTGTTTGGGCCCCTGCAACATGTGGAAGACCAGGAAGAAGTTCCTGGCTTTGACCTGGCCCTGCCCTGGACATTGTAACCACCTGGGGAGTGAACCAGCAGATGAAAGATCTCTCTCTCTCTCTCTCTCTCTCTCTCTGTGTGTCTCCACCCCACTCTGTAATTCTATCAATGAATAAGTAAATCTTTAAAAGCATCTGTTAGTTTTCCTCCACAAGCTAATGGGAGGTTCAGCTCCGTGAAGATCAAAGCTGTGGCTCAAGTGTGAGCCACTGTGAGTGGATCTTGGTGCTGAGTGAGCAAGTGATAGGGAGTAGGAGAATGTTTGCTTGTGCATGGCATGGAGCTGATGCCACTGAACCCGTGAATAAGCAATGGGCTCTTCACACATTATTGACTCTTCTGAGAATGAGGTCTTCATAAACAAACACCAGCCAGGTTTTCATGTGAGAAAAAAAAGAGTCTTTTAAGGTCAGTGAGTTTCAAGGCAGGGAGTTCGATGCCTACACAATCAGTGGAAAGACAGGAGAATGGAAATAATAGCATCGCCAGTGAGATCTTTCTGGTCCTGCATTGTCAGGCTGGACCTGGAGGTTCACAAACTGCAAAGCTGCTCTGGAGGGAGGAGAGGGAGCTGCAGGGACTCACCACAGAGGCCACAGGGAACTCTCCAGACCCAGGGCGGGGACCCATCGGGACCAAGGAAACCATTGTTCCACTGCCATCCTGGTGTGTCTGCCGCCACCTGTGCCACTGAGAGAACGGCCTCTCCCTCCCTCCTGACTCCCAGTCTTTCTCCTAGCCTCTCCCTGGATGACTTTTACATTGGTTCTATATCCTTCTACCCTCAATGCTACCATCAATACCTAAGGGATGGGAATATCTTTATTGTATGAGAAAACTATACCAAGCTGTCAATGGAAATGGTTTTCTCAATACAGAAGGGCATGCAAAACTTGTAGGTTTCAGTGTGGCAAACCCACTTAACAGATACCATGGCCAAGCAAAATAGAGTCATAAGAACTGCACTTTGGATATGTTCCAGAAGTGATTCAGGAAACTGGGTGCAGCTATGTGGCACACATCCAGCCTCCGGGAATAACAGCTACAGAAATGGTGGCAGAGGAGAAGTTCCAGGTGCTTTGGTGAGGAGATGGCAGGGGATGTGCTTGGAGGTTCCCAGCTTTGCAGCCACGGAGCTCAGAGCTGTCTGAGGACACCTGGGGATTCCTAATAAGCAAAATCCCCCACTAGGGTTAATTTCACTGCTTTTGGTTCCAATTTCTAGAACAGACCTATAGGCGAAATATGAAAGATGCAAAAAAAAAAAAAGCAATGGTACAAAACATAAACACAATAAGTGCATAAATAAATACAATGACAAAATACATAAATACAATGTTGACAGACATGAATGTAACTGATGGATTAAAACAAAAACAGTGAAGAATGAAAATTCCACTTGTCAGAGTAGAAGCAAATAGATGACACCTTGCACACTTAATTCAAGAAATTGTGCTGAAGCATATTATTTTGGGTAGGAGAGGGAACCATTACAAGAAGTCAAAACAGAAACAGTGAGAAGTAGGAAGTGGTAGAGAGGGTGCGTGGGTGGGGCTAGGGCTCAAGGTGATTGCTTTTTATTTTAGGATCCTCTTAGAGGTCTTGCTTTTTTTTTTTCTACCTTACAATTACATTGTTTTAATAAAAACCCCCAAATCTCCAAAGGCTATTTGTTCTTTCTTACTATCTTTGAATGAAGATATTGCTCAAAATTAAAAAAAAAGCATATTTAAGAAAATGTACCTCTTTTTTAAAAAGGTTTATTTATTTATTTGAGAGGCAGAGTTACAGAGAACCAGAGAGAGAGAGAGAGAGGCAGAGAGAGGGAGAAAGAGAGAGAGAGAGTGAGAGAGAGAGAAGTCTTCCATCCACTGATTCACTCCCCCGATGGTTGCAATGGCTGGAGCTGAGCCAATCCGAAGCCAGGAGCCAGGAGCTTCTTCCGGGTCTCCCACACAGGCACAGGGACCCAAGCACTTGGGCCATCTTCCACTGCTTTCCCAGGCCATAGGAGAGAGCTGGATTGGAAGTGGAGCAGCCAGGACTCAAACTGGCACCCATATGGGATGCTGGCACTGCATGTCACATCACAGGCCCTGAAAATGTACCTTTTTAGTGAGATTCCTACTCTGCTGGAGTATTGAAGCTAGTTTACCATTTGTGGCTCAGAGTTTTTCCTTGGTATCAGAAATGATTCTAGCTGGTTGTCCTACCTGCCTTTTGCACTACTGTTACGAGGCTCCCCATCTATTACAGGTGTCACCCACAGTGATGTGCTGGTGGTGAGGTCTGCCTCCGCTGCCAGGCGTTTGCAGGAGGGTGTGTAGGAACAGGACTCACATCCCAATTTCCTGCAAAGGAGATGGGACCAAGTCCCAGATTCACCTAATTACATCAGATGTATTCTGATGGTGGTGGGGGAAGACAGTTTACTTGGAAATCATTGGTCTAAATGTGTGTGCCTCAATTGTTTAATAGTGAGTACAGGTTAATTTATAAAAATAGCTAATAATTCAGAGAAAAACAGCAGGAGAAATGTGCACGCCCAAATATGTGCCAAAGTGATATTCTTAATTTTCTTTATCCTTTAAGACATTTGATTGATTTCTGCCTTGTTCATTCCAGTAGCAAGTACAGTTACTGAAATTTGTGAGAGCAGGCTACACAGCCAAGTGTCTGCTGCAGGAGAGTTCCAAGGGCAAATCATTTTAGGAAATGCTGATCAAGCCTCCCTCAGCAGACTTTGTAACTGCAGGTTTTCTCCATGGTTGATTCCATCTGTGAATCTCAGAGCCACAACGTGTGGGACTCCTAATCTTTGTTTTGCTAAGTGCACAGTAGGATAAAGACCATGGGAAATACACGTCAGAAACTTGTGAGTCCAAAATGGGCTGTGATGGGAGAAATGAAGTGAAGGGCAAGGAAGGATCTGGTAACCTTTGGGTGGACAAGTGGCTATTTGGGGGAATAACTTAAAGGAGAAATGTGTTTTTCTGACCAGTCAGCCCAGGCAGTCTGTAGCAGGAGTAATGGAGAGGCAGGAAGAGGCCAGGCAGTGACCCCGGCGACAGGTGCACCAAGGCAGCCGCCCTAGGTGGGTGCTAAGTCCTGGTGTAATTCATGGCTGTACTTGAGAAGAAAAGTAAGAGGGTGTGGAGGGCCTCGAAACTTCCAGAACCGTGCTGAGGCAGACAGGTGCATGAGAGGTCTTAACCTCACAGGCCAATGCTTCCTTCTCAGAGTGAACGTGAGGAGATGGCTGCCTCCCTGATCCTGGGAGGATGTGTTCCAAATTCCCCAGGGGGAGCTCCAAACCACAGATGGTACCCAGTGCTGTAACGAAGTACTTCCTATGCGCCATGGCTGTGACTTTTACAGCTGGAGGTGCCACAGCAAAACTGGCACAACCTTCTTTACATTGTCACAGAGAGAACATGCTTTCTTACCATAGATCTTAGCATATGACTTTTGTCTTTTTTTGTTGTTGTTGTTAAGATTCATTTATTTATTTGAAAGTCTGAGTTAGAGAGAGAGAGAGAGAGAGAGAGAGAGAGAGAAGTCTTCCATCTGCTGGTTCACTCCCACAAATGACTGCAACTGCCAGAGCTGTGCTGATCTGAAGCCAGGAGCCAGGAGCTTCTTCCTGGTCTCCCACACAGGTGCAGGGGCCCAAGGACTTGGGCCATCTGCTGCTGCTTTCCCAGGCCATAGCAGAGAGCTGGATCAGAAGTGGAGCGGCCAGGACTTGAACTGGTGCCCATATGGGATGCTGGCACTGCAGGTGGTGGCTTTACCTACTACACCACAGCGCCAGCTCCTGATTTTTGTTTTTTCTAAAGTGGAGAACTTTCACCTTTTCACTTAAAGGGAGCACTTCACAGCTTCTCTTCAGCAGATCTGAGTTGCCAGCATTGCTACACCTTGTGACTTGGGGCTAGTATTCAGCAAAACAAGGGTTACTGGTACGCAAGCACTTGTGATAGCACCACAGTAGACAGACCACTGAGACAGCTAAGTAGGTGACCCACGGGCAGGTAGTGCATACCGAGTGGACACGTGGGACACAGGGCTGAGTCACACCCTCAGCGGGATGGAGCAGGATGGTGCAGGATTCCCTCACCCTACTCAGAACATCGTGCTGTTTACAACTTGTTCTTCATTTCTGCCATTTTTCGTTTTGTGTTTTCAGACCATGATGATGGGGAGGTAAGGGAAACCTTCAAAGCAAACCCGCAGATGGTGGTGGTGGGGGGTGGGGTTGTGGCGTCATTTGATTCAGAGGGCATCTAATTTTTTTAAAAGATTTATTTTATTTATTTGAAATACAGAAAGAGGGAGAGAGAGAGTGAGAGGTCTTCCATCCGATGGTTCACTCCCCAGATGGTCGCAACGGCCAGAGCTGTGCCGATCCAAAGCCTGGAGCTAAGAGTTTCCTCTGGGTCTCCCACATGGGTGCAGGGATCCAAGCACTTGGGCCATCTTCTACTGCTTTCCCAGACCACAGCAGAGATCTGGATTGAAAGTGGAGCAGCCGAGTCTCGAACCAGCGCCCATATGGGATGCCAGCACTTCAGAACAGGGCTTTAACCCGCTGTGCCACAGCATCAGCCCCAAGGGCATCTAATTTTTAACTATGTATGATGGAAGCACTTCCCTTTGCGTGAGACATCACCTAGAATTTGGGCTGAAACTTATATACGTTTCACAAAAGGAAAACAATCTTACTCATAAAATACCTGAAATTAAAATGTTGATATGCAATATGGGTGTATTTAGGCATGTGTGTATATAAACATGTAAATGTGTACTTCATGCACAGAGGGATTATTTATCCCCTTTAAACTGCAAATAGGGACAAATCGTTTTTCCATTATTTTACATGGAACACATTTGTCCTAATGGCGTGAGGAGATTTATGCATCCTCTCTCTTAGTTGAATTACTGTGCTACTCTGGGCCTTATGCAAACTTCTAATCATGCATAGAAATCCCTTGTATTGAGGTATGTATCTATATAGCCTCTTCAACAATAGCAATATGCCAAGCTCTTATAATGTAAGTGTGTTATGGCATGCTTTAATCAACTTTGATGATTTTTAAGCATGTATTTTTTTTAAAGTTTTTATTTAATGAATACAAATTTCATAGGTACAACTTTAGGAATATAGTGGTTCTTTCTCCCATACCCACCCTCCCATCCCACCTCCTACTCCCTCTCCCATCCCATTCTTCATTAAGATTCATTTTTAATTAACTATATATATTCAGAAGGCCAACTCTACCCTAAGTAAATATTTAAGCATAAACAGAGTATTTTTATGTATTTGAAAGCAGAGTGACAGAGAGAAATAGAGATAAAGATATGAGAGATAGATAGCGATCTTCCACACACTGGCTCATGCCCCAAATGACAGCATCAGCTAGGACTGGGCCAAGCCAAAGCCAGAAGCCCAGATCTCCATCTGGGTCTCCCACATGGGTGAGAGGGGCCCAAGCACTTGCGTCATCAACTACTGCCTCCCAGGATGCGTCAGCGGGGAGCTGGACTGGAAGTTGAGTAGCTGGGACTCTAACAGGCACTTCAGTAGGGGATGTGGTTGTTACAAGTGGGTACGTAACTGGTGTGCCAATTCCACTGCCTCCCTGATTTTTTTAAATTGCTGGGTGAAATCATAATCCATTAATTATTCCCTACAAAAATGATTACTATGTAACTTCTTGATAGGTAAAAAATAAACGACTCCACTAGATAAAATCCTTATAGGACCATTCGCTTCGTTTGTCAGAAAAAAATGACATACTCTATAAGATTTTGTAAGCTTGTTGGGAAATAGTGAAAGTAACTCTCACTTCGTTTTATTTGTTTATTTTCTGGTGTACTGACCCTTTAGGGGAGATTCTAGGTTGATTCAATACATGTGACCTTGTTAATTGAATATAGTTTTGGAATCAGCTTTCCAAATGAAAAATCTCTTGGTTCTTAGGAACAAGAAGTTGTCATTGGTATTCACACCCATTACATTCTGTAGCTCCTTTCCTGGATCACTGAACTCAGGAACAGGGATGGAAGACCCTGACATTCTACACAACAACATTAACAAGTGATAAGAAGAAGCGTCGTCTCTAAGACAAGAAAAACTATGTTATCTGGTCTAGACAGGACTTCCTTTTAGGTAACTGGGAGCTCTGTGTTAGGAAATCCAGGGTGAGGCCAGGGTGAGGAAGAACAGGGAAGTGGGAGACCTGTGCTCAACACAAAACCTTTGTTCTCCTCTCTGTGGCAGCTTTGATGTCTTGCAAATCCCACAGAGAAAGCAGTGTCCTTTACTGTTGGAAGCACAGTTTTAAGGAAGAGACATTGCCTCACGGGCTAACATCTACTGAGTTATTTCAACAGATGAGGCCATCATGACATCTCTGGTTTGTGTGGTCCACAGGAGATGGAGATGTGTGGGAGCAGGTGCTCTGTTCTCAGAGACACCTGCCAGGTTCCTCGTGGAGACCCTTTCATCCCGGAGAGTCCTGTGCATGCCTGAGTTTCTGCGGAGACACGACCTGCAGCATGGCATCTTCCTAAGGCAATTGGAGGTCAGACTACCACAGGGAAAAAAATCAGTTTAATATTCCTAAATCTCACTTTTTTAGTTCAGCGTTTCAATTCCGTCCTAAAGAAGACATTTTTCCAGGAGGGCTGAAATGATTGATGAGAGGCTTTTTCCCATTTTCTTTCTTTGATGATATCCTCAACTTTTGCTATTTCATCAGTTTACAAGAAAGCCATGATATTTTGTTGACTGTCATAGGAAAGATGGTAAAAATCCAAACAAAAAAGAGGAAACATAGAATCTGAAATTTAAACTATTACCATTACTTTACTCTCTGGGTAGAGAAAGCAAGGTTGTGTTCTGTTGGAATCCCGAAGCCCAAATTTCTCAGTAACTACACACACACACACACACACACACACACACAGACACATGGCAGGATATGCCATTATTATTTTTCATTTTATTCTCTTCCATCAAAATCTGGAGGAAGCAGAAGACACCTCTCCATTTGCATCCTGTGAAGGTAGCTGGATGCTGGTCTCAAGAGCATCACTTAGCACTGTTGTGTTGACTGCCCTCCAAGCACAAGTGGCCAGGTACTGAGAAGGTGACCTCCACCCATGCTTTTGTTTTGGGGAAGACCTTGGCTGAGAAGGACAAAAGCAGGTCACCTTTCAGAGCAAAATGTTCCTTGGAGTCCTTTCTGATACTTGGATTTTTTTTTTCCCCTTCCTCTCCCGTGGCGATTATGGGTCACAGGACTGATGACAGATGGTAGGGATGCAGAAGTTGCCGAGGGCAATCACCGGGCAAGATTAGAGAGGACTCCCTGGTGGCAGATGGCAAGGGGGCAGTGGCAGCATGAGATAGTGATGGGAGCTGTACCTGTGATTGAGAACAGAGGCCCCTCTTCACGTTCTGCTGTGAGTTGGGCTCCTGGGATTCTCCTGAGACACCGAGAGGGGAGGGAGCCCTCCTCTCCTCTACCTGGTTTAGAAGTTCTTGTCAGCCAAGTAGATAAAGTCTGGGGCAGATTTATCTGAAGGCGGGAACTGGGACTGCAATCCAGGTCTCCTTTGTCCCTGGGAGGAGCACTATTGTTAAACTGTCACCTGCTGCCTCCCAGGGTCTGTACGGATAAAAAGCAGGTGACAGAACCCAGGCACTCTGATGTCAGATGTGGGCATCTTAGCTGCTGGGCTGCATTCCTACTCCCAAGAATATGTATTTTTTTTTTAATTTTTGAAAGGATTGTTTAACTGTATATAATTATGAGGTACAGTGCAATAATTCAAAACATGTGTAAAATGTGTACTGATCAGGATAACTAATATCTCCATCTCCTTATCAATACTTCATGTTTGGAGGCTTCAAGTTTCTTCTACATATTCACGATATATCTATATCTATATATCTATATCTATATCCATATCTGTATCTATGTATCTATTAAAAATGTTTTTGTGAACTGTAGTCACCCTACCTTTGTTTAACACCGGAATTTGTTTTTTTCTATTTGTGTTTTGCTAGCACTAGTCCAACCTCCTTCTTTCCCCCTAGGTTTCCTCTTCTCAAACTCTAGTAATCATTATTCTACATTCAGATCAACTATTTTGTGCTCCCACATATGAGAGTGAATGCACAGTATTTGTCTTTTTGTGTCTCATTGATTTCCCTTAATGTGATGTCCTCTATTTCCATTCATTTTGTTGCAATTTGATAGGATATCATTTTCCATGGCTGAATAATATTCCCTTGTGTGTATATGTATACATACCACATTTCCTTTATCCATTCATCAATGGATGGGCATCTTGGTTAATTCCTTTTCTTAGGTATTGTGAATAGTACAGCAATAAAGATGAGCAGGGTCGGCGCCACGGCTCAATAGGCTAATCCTCCACCTGCGGCGCCGGCACACCAGGTTCTAGTCCTGGCTGGGGCACGGGATTCTGTCCTGGTTGCCCCTCTTCCAGGTCAGCTCTCTGCTGTGCCCGGGAGTGCAGTGGAGGATGGCCCAAGTTCTTGGGCCCTGCACCCACATGGGAGACCAAGAGAAGCACCTGGCTCCTGGCTTCAGTTCAGCACGGTGCGCAGGCCACAGCGTGCTGGCTACAGCGGCCATTGAGGGGTGAACCAATGGAAAAAGGAAGACCTTTCTCTCTGTCTCTCTCTCTCACTGTCCACTCTGCCCATCAAAAAAAAATTTATTAAAAAAAAAAAGATGAGCAGGCACGTATCTCTTTGATATGATAATGTCATTTCCTTTGATCTATACCCAAGACTGGAGTAGCTGGGTTGTATGGTAGATCTGTTTTCAGGTTTTTTTTTTTTTTTTAACCTGTATAATGGCTGTACGAATTTACATTCCTGCCAGTGGTGTGTAAGAGTTCCTTTTTCTCCATGTCCTCATCAGCAATTATTATTTTTGTCTTTTTTAAAGTACCGTTCCTGAAGGTCACTCTCTCTTTAATTTCTTTAATTTATTTTAAAAGTGAAATGAGAGAGAGAAGGGTCTTCCATCCACTGATTGATACCCCACAATGCTGCAACAGCTGGGGCTTGGCCAGGAACCAGGGACTGCATCTGGGTCTTCCACATGGGTGGCAGGGACCCAAGTACTGGAGGCATCACCTGTTACCTCCCAGGGCAACTTAGCAGGAAACTAGATGTGAAACGGAGTAGCTGGGACTTGAACCAGGCTCTCTGATAAGGGATGCAGGGGTCCCAAGTGATGACTGCACCTCAATGCCTGCCCCTATTTATGCCTTTCTGATAGCAGCCATGCTAACTGGGGTGAGACCATATTTCACTGTTGTTTTGACCCACATTTCCCTGATGGATACGGAATGAAAGAAAAGGTTTGCAAGCTGTTTGTCTGACAAAAGATTAATATCCAGAATATATAAGGACCTAAAAAAACTTCAATAACAAAAAATGCAATTAAAAAATGGACCAATCGAGGCTGGCGCTGTGGCATAGCTGGTAAAACCGCCGCCTACATTGCCAGCATCCCATAAGGGCACTGGTTTACATCCCGGCTGCTCCACTTCTGATCCAGCGCTCTACTGTGGCCTAGGAAAGCAGTAGAGGATGGCCTGGTGCTTGGGCCCCTGCACCCACATGGGAGACTTGGAAGAAGCTCCTAGCTCTTGGCTTTGGATCAGTGCTGCTCCAGCTGTTGCGGCCAATTGGGGAGTAAACCAGCGGATGGAAGACTTTCTCTCTCTCTCTCTCTCTCTCTCTCTCTCTGCCTCTGCCTCTCTGTAACTCTACCTTTCTGATAAATAAATAAATCTTAAAAAATGGACCAATCATAGAAATAGACACTTCTTAGATGAATAAATCAAAAAGGCCTACACATTTACTTGAAAATTTGACAGTACATTTAAATCACAATTTGCAATGTCTACAGCAAAGAATGTGTGACCTCAGGCAACTTCCTTATGTGAAACATGGGAAAAACGTCTGTACTCTCAGTCATTGTTGTCATTATGATGACCATTATTGAATGGAATCAAAATGAGGCATTAGGAGAGTGACTACTATATAGAATATCAACCAATAGTGGTCGCTTTCTTATTTTACAAGTACAAGCTTTATTACTTTAAATTATTTTCATTTCCTTTTTGCATAAGATTTATTTTTATTTATTTGAACAGAGTTACAGACAGGAGGAGAGATAGAAAGAGAGAGAGAGAGATCTTCCATCTCCTGGTTCACTCTCCAAATGGCCGCAATGGCCAAGGCCAGACCAGGCTGAAACTAGGAGCCCAGAACTGCTTCTGCATCTCCCACGTGGGTGCAGGTACCCAAGGACATGGGCCATCTTCCACTGGATTCCCAGGAGCATTAGCAGTGAGCTGGATTGAAAGTGGAGCAGCTGGGACTTGAACCGGTGTCTGTATGGGATGCTGGCATTGCAGGCAGTGGCTTAACCTGTTTCACCACAACACCAATCACAATTATTTTCATTTTCAAGGTTAATTGATGAGAAGTAGGAAGAGTCAGCACCAAAAATGGATGTGTTTGTTTAAGAGACACTGGCACCTTTTAACCTCTGTGAGGCTTCACTTTCTTAATTATTAATAATGCTACATGGATTGAGAACCACCCTCTCAGAGTGATTCTTATTCTTCAGGAATAGGAAATAAGATTATGTATGCATAAGCAATTTTGCCAGAGGATGGTGTTTTTTCAATGCCATTCTCTTCCATTTTTATTGTTCATTGAAATCTCTGTTTAGAGATGGAAAGGACAGGGCTGGTGGTTAGCCTAGTGATTAGGAGCCCCGTCAAGGGGCCAGCACTGTGGCATAGTGGGCTAAGCCTCCGTCTGTGGCATGGGCATCCCATATGGGTGCCAGTTCATGTCCCAGCTGCTCCACTTCCAACCCAGCTTGCTGGTTACAGCCTGGGAAAGCAGTAGAAGATGGCCCAAGTCCTTGGCCCCTGCACCTGCACCAGTGGAAGAAGCTCCTGGCTCCTGGCTTCAGATTGGCCCAGCTCCAGCCATTGCAGCCATTTGGGGTGTGGGGCGCTAAGAGATGGAAGACCTCTCTCTCTGTCTCTCTTCTCTGTCTATAGCTCTACCTCTCAAATAAATATATAAATTATTTTTTTGACAGGCAGAGTAGACAGTGAGAGAGAGAGAGACAGAGAGAAAGGTCTTCCTTTTCCATTGGTTCACCCTCCAATGGCTGCTGTGGCCGGCACGCTGCGGACAGAATCCGGCACCCCGACAGGGACTAGAACCCTGTGTGCCGGCGCCGCAAGGCGGAGGATTAGCCTAGTGAGCCGTGGCACCGGCCTTTACTCCTTTCTTACAATGCCTGATTCACACGATGTTGTTGTACAAGTTCAAATATCATTTGATAGATTTATGGTAGATGTGATCGACCAGATCATTCCAAATAACAAATTCCGGGAATCACAATGCACAGACAGAAGTTACTTGCATTTGGAAGATATGCAAGATGACTTGTCTTTATAATATTATAGTGGGATTATTTTTATTAAGTTGAAAAGCAGGGGCTGGCACTGTGGCATAGCAGTTAAAACCGCCGCCTGCAGTGCCAGTATCCCATATGAGTGCCGGTTTGTATCCTAGCTGCTCCACTTCCGATCCAGCTCTCTGCTATGGCCTGGGAAAGCAGTAGAAGATGGCCCAAGTCCTTGCGCCCCTGCACTCATGTGGGAGACCTGGAAGAAGCTCCTGGCTCCTGACTTCAGATTGGCACAGCTCCAGCTGTTGTCATCTGGGGAGTGAACCAGTGGATGGAAGATTTGTCTCTCTCTGTCTCTACCCTCTCTGCCTCTACCTCTTTGTAACTCAGACTTTCAAATAAATAAATAAATCATTAAAAACAAAGTCTATAATGTAACAATCATGTGTGAAAAAATCTCAATTATTTATCTTCTCTTATCTGATTATATCTAACATATTTATGAATTTACCTCTTTCTTTTCAATTAATTTTTTTATAATGTTGTCTATTGTCTTTCCATTTGAATACATATACATATATTTATTTATTCATTTATTTGAGAGACAGGGAGAGAGGCAGAGAGCTAGTAAGCTCCCATTCAGTGGTTTGCTCCCTAAATGTCTAAACCAAGCTAAAAGCCAACTGGAAATGCAAATCCACATCTCCCATTTGGGTAGAAGGACCCAACTGCTCCAATCATCACTCCCAGGGTCTGCATCAGCAGGAAGCTGGAATTTGGAGATAGAGGTGAGTATGGAATCCAGGCACTCTGATGTGTGACACAGGAATCTTAACTAGGCTTTTTTAAAAAAATATTTTATATATTTATCCTGGCGCTGCAGCTCAATAGGCTAATCCTCCGCCTTGTGGCGCAGGCACACCAGGTTCTAGTCCCGGTCGGGGAGCCGGATTCTGTCCCAGTTGCCCCTCTTCCAGTCCAGCTCTCTGCTATGGCCCGGGAGTGCAGTGGAGAATGGCCCAAGTCCTTGGGCCCTGCACCCCATGGGAGACCAAGAGAAGCACCTGGCTCCTGGCTTCGGATCAGCGCGATGCGCTGGCCGCGGTGGACATTGGAGGGTGAACCAACGGAAAAGGAAGACCTTTCTCTCTGTCTCTCTCTCTCTCACTGTCCACTCTGTATTTTCACAAGCTCTTGTCATTTGTAGGGTGAGTTTGACTGTGATTGGGCATAGTAGCAGATGAATCTTTAGCGCTTTATAACACTAGTAAGTTATTAGGTTTTTTTAAAAAATGATGACAGTAAGACTTGACTTTCTTATGGGCATTATAATATCCATGAGAAATCACTACACTACTCTATTTAAACATAGTTCAAGTATACAGACACATTGTTTGAAATAGGCTATAAAGATATAAAGAATATACATAGTTACACAAAAGCCAGTTAATCTCTTCTAAATATGAGCTTTGCTTTTTTTTTTCTGTTACGTCTAACATGGGTCTAGTTAATAAGTTATTTTTTCACTCTTCCTGTTTATGTAGTTTGAGTCCCTTAGCTAAGATTAGGTAAAGAGAAATCCCTGGTATTGTAAACATATTAACTTGTATATAAACAGGAAGATTCAGAGCAGGGTAGCTGCACCGAAGGCTGGATCTGCTCATGAGTTACAGTCTTAGGACGTAAAGGGAAACATTAGCTTTGGTGCCCAAGCCAAAAAAAAAATCTCTATGGTTTTTTTTTTTTTCTCAGTTTCTCTCTTTTGACTATGCAAAAAAGAGAAGAAGTGAACAACATGCTTCATTGCCAAGCACCCTCTTTAAGAACAGGTGTAGCATAGATTTGAACGCACCCCTCCCAACAGACTCAGCAGGCAAGGAGGTGCAATTGCACTTCCACTCTGCTAAGCAAACAGCTGTTTAAAAGATTTCTTGCAGGGGCAGGAAGAAGGATATGGAGAATCCTGGGGAGAACGAATGAGTACTCTAGAAAGCTTTCAAGCGTGGGGCTTTCAGCGTGACGTTATAAGAGCAGAATCTATAGCTACAGCTGTTGTTAATTGCTCCGCTTGTACATATATGTAAATCACCAACAGTGTAACTGACTTAAAGTGGTTTGCTCCTTGTAAAGGATTATTACAAATTTTGTTTTGGTCATTGAATGCTGTTTTTCTTATTATGGGTGTTGTTTACTTTAATAAAATGAACGTCATACTGTACTCAACTTGAACGTTATCAGATAACCTGTGGCTAACAAATGCTTTCTCAATAAAGAGCTCCATGGGTAAACTTGGCATTGACCTGTGACCTTGGAGGCTAGTGAGTGTTATTTTAACCGGTAGCTGAGTATGTGCTTCTTATGAAGTTGTGAAAGGCATTTTGATTGCTCATTTTATTTTTGATCTTGGAGAGCCTCTGGGAGGGCACCCATACTCTTTCTTTTGTTAAACTGTGTTGGGGAGAAGATGATGGCTGTGACAGAGAGTTGGGTTGTGTAGCTCAGCATAACTTATGTTAAAGTTAGGGTATGGAAGTTCTATTGATCTGCAGCTCTCTCCATCCACTGCCGTCTCAGGCACACCAGCTTCTAGCTAAGGAGACCCAGCTGTAGATTTCCTAAGAAAGTCTCTGAAATGGCAGGAGCCCAGTGACCAACTAGATGGTCACTCACCTTAATTTTCTCCATTCCAAAGTACTGCAAGTACTGATGGCAAGCAAAATCATGTGTGTTAAGCTCAAATGGAAATGTTTTCTTTATCCCTGTGTATTTTTTTTTTTTTTTTTTTTGGACAGGCAGAGTGGACAGCGAGAGAGAGAGAGACAGAGAGAAAGGTCTTCCTTTGCCATTGGTTCACCCTCCAATGGCCGCCGCGGCCGGTGCATCGCGCTGATACTAAGGCAGGAGCCAGGTGCTTCTGGTCTCCCATGGGGTGCAGGGCCCAAGTACTTGGACCATCCTCCACTGCACTCCCTGGCCACAGCAGAGAGCTGGCCTGGAAGAGGGGCAACCGGGACAGAATCCGGTGCCCCGACCGGGACTAGAACCTGGTGTGCCGGCGCTGCAAGGCAGAGGATTAGCCTAGTGAGCCGCAGCGCCGGCCTATCCCTGTGTATTTCAACAGTGATATAAATTACTCTATTAGAAGATTCTGGCTAAATTACACCTAAGATTCAACTGTCTGGACTTACCAACACCAAAGACAAACGACTTGATTCTGTTTTCCAGACAAGTGTTACCTTCCCAAAGGCAGGAGTCAAAAACTCCTTCAGCCAGCATCTAATGCTTTTTGTCAAGTGTGGTGCCCTTCCAGCAGTCCTCTCTCATGTTGACAAATGATGCCCTTCACCTGTGGGGAATTCCACACATGTAAAGCCTGTGGCATCTCGGGCCTCAGCTTAGCTTACCTGCCCTTGTCTCTCAAGAAGTGGTGCAAAGCAAAATGTGCATTGCCCTTGAACACTGGCACTTGACCTGTAATAGGAACGAAGCAGCTGGACCCACCATAAGTGACTGTGATTGAAGCGAAATCATCATGAATGGAGTGATTGAAAAATATCTGTGGCTACTCTGGGTTTGCACAGTAAACAGACCAAGATGACTGTGGGCCTTTCAGATGTTGTCATGGGTCATTGACGATGATATGACCTCAATCTAGTATATCCAGAAAATAATGGTCGTGTGTGTGTGTGTGTACATACATGTGTGTGCGTGCATGCGTGCATGTTCAAGTGAAAAGAACACAAAGTTAAATTGTGGTTAAAATTCTGAATCAGGTCAGACCCTTCTTTCTAACCTCATGTAAGAGGGGCACAAATGCACAAAGGAACACTTGTGAGACAGAGTGCAGAGGCGGGGAAGGTCTTGTTCAGTTTCCTGGGTGTTCCTGTGAAGGGAAATCCAGACTCCTCTGTCTGTTCTTTCTTTCATGGCTAAACCAGGAAGGAGCAGGAGTAGCCTGGGTCAGGGACAACGTGGAGTCCTCTTCCAAGATGCCTTGGGCGAGGGCACCTCCCCATTAGACTAGAAGGGGTTGTAAATCTGTCCAAATGTGGCTTGTTAATTAGACTCTCTCTTTCTGGAAGTTACGACCTCTCGCTTATGATTAACTCTCACTTGCTGTTCACTTTCTGTTTTTCTCCTGGGTAACTGGGAGACCTGTGGGACTTATGCCTGTGAGCAAAGAGCAAACAGCTCTGCCCCAACCCCAGCTCCACCACCCGCCCAGGGAGCTCATGGAAAGCCCTACGGAAAAGAGACCCTGGGCTGCTGATGGCCCCAGGAGACATGCCCCCATGCCCATCTGTTCTGGGTCCTTCTCTCTCTTTGGGAATTCTCCAACCTTGAGGCCCTCGGTGAGGGTGAGAGCTATGGGAGAATAGGACCAAGAGGCTCTGCAGCCTCTTTATGAGGCAGGGAAGGAGAGGAGGCCAGGCCTGCCTGGAGCCCAAGGAGCACTTTCACCCCTCAATCCCGCACACGTGCCAGGGAGAGGAGTTTCTTATAGTTCTGGGTCAAAGTCTGTGCTTTGGACTTGGGGTCTTTCCCCTCTGCGTGGGCACAAACACACACACCAACAGGATTCCAGGGTCCTGACTGTCCTTCTCCAGCTTGGGACGTGACATTAGGATCATCTAACAACTTCCTCTCCTAGAGCTTTGTCTGTGGCCTTTAATTCTTTCTGTCTTGCACATAGTCAAGCTTTATGTTCTTTATTGGGCTGGGTCTGTGTCTGAATCACCTTTAATTTTCAATAGTGCTTATGCATATAGCAATTCAAATATTTGTTGGCTGACAAACTGGTAATTTTTTGAAAAAGATTTATTTTATTTATTTGAAAAGCAAAGTTACAGTCAGAAAGGGAGAGGGAGGAGAGAGAGAATCTTCTATCCACTGGTTCACTCCCCAAATGGCCACAATACTCAGGGCTGGGCCAGACTAAAACTGGGAGCCAGGAGCTTCTTCCAGGTCTCCCATGTGAGTGCAGGGGCCCAAGCACTTGGGCCATCTTCTGTTGCTTTCTCAGGTACATTAGCAAGCAGCTGGATTGGAAGTGGAGCAGCCAGGACTCAAAGGGGCTCCCAATGGGATGCCAGTGTTGCAGGCAGTGGCTTAATCTGCTATGCCACAATGCCAGCCCTAGTTGATACTTTTTTTTTTTAAAGCAGCATGTAGACAAGCACCAAGGGGGGTCTTTATGACAAATTGACACCTGGTTCTTTGGTTGAACAGCTTTGATCTGATATCTGTAGAGATAGCGATCATAGTTGGTGTCCTAGTAATCTGAATTTTCCAAACCATATTCTGTTATTGAAATTTAGACACACATACCCATAAATAGTTCAATGAGCTTGATTTACTCATTAGCCAGCTTCAACAATTATGCATAAACAATCTTATTTTGTCTGTACTCAATTTCCCCCAATGCAGATTATTTTGAAGCAAATCCAAGATATTTCATTTCAACGGTAGATAGTTTAATGGGATAAATGCACTTTAAATGCTATACTTCATATCTTTTCCAATTCACTATGTGATTTTATCCTGAAATGATTAAATCTATCACACTTGAGTGTTAATTGGGTTAATTGGTGGGATTTATAAGATTGAGTTAAGGACCCCCAGAAGCTCACTCGACTCCTTATGGGAGGGCAATTAAAATGGTGATGACTTAGCCGCTCAAGATGACTCGCTATAAGAGCCTGAAATACAACCAATAGAATGTCACAAGTGTTCCTTGTCTGTCTGATTTGAGTGCTGACATTCCAGAGCGGTGTCAATTTTTCCAGACCAAACTCAAGGTTAGTGGCAAGTTGCGATGGTAAACACATCAAATGACGCCTAGTGTTACAACTGCCACAGGCCCCACCCCCAAGGTCTGCAATGGTGGAGGAGCAGCCTTCAGAAAGCACAGTGACCATCTGAGCAGAGACAGGATCACAAGCCCGGGTGTCCTCCTGTGCATTCGTCTGCCAGCACGCACAGCAGGGTTTTCTGGGACTCCGCACTTTGGATCATGGTGTTTTCCAAACAATGCCTACAGATTCTGTTACACACCTCTTTGAAGCCATCACGT
Source organism: Oryctolagus cuniculus (assembly GCF_051225735.1). Lineage (NCBI taxonomy): Eukaryota > Metazoa > Chordata > Mammalia > Lagomorpha > Leporidae > Oryctolagus > Oryctolagus cuniculus. The sequence continues at coordinate 44,892,623 of NC_142882.1, forward strand.
TTGTAATGCCCACAGCACTTAGCCGAGGACCTACAGGTGCATTGCAGGTGCCCGATACTTGTTTGCTGAATTCCTTAGTGAGCAGAATGAGGACAGCACTTAGAAATCAGAGCAGTGATGGACGCTTGGAAGCAAATCACAGAACCTTGCCTGACTATTGATATTTTAGGAAAAACTAACAGAAGCAGGGACTTTTTTTAACCTATAGCAAACAGCAAAAAAGATTGTGCTTTAATACAATTTTAATCTCATGGTCAAAAATATGTATAGTCTAAGGATAGATTTACATCCAACAGGTGATCTGAGTTGTGTAATGGGCTCAGAGTGGTAGGTGGGAGTCTGGCTTCTAAGCAGTCTGTGGAAATTATGTTTGACATATTTCTTATAGCAGAGGCACCGATATTAACAGATTGCCACTGGCGAAGTTATTTTGGCAGAGTCTCTAGTGGTCATTTTGTCGTTCACAATTCTGCACCAGGAGGGAAATGGGAAGGATTTGGAGTAGGTTTTTGATATAAAACACATCTCTGTGATCACATTGTTCCCAAGGCCTTATTTAAATTACCCTCCCTTAGATTTTCACATTCTCTAAGTTACTGGAATTATTATTGCCTTGTTAGGGATGCTGGCAGAGGGCATTGAAATACTTGATGAAAATGTGACGGATATTCACAATATTCAAAGAAAATACGTATTACAAAACACAACTGTGCATGGATTTTAAATTTGTTTAGTACCAAAATTAAAGTTACCTTTTAAAGGTTCGTAAGGCAGAGTGGCACACACACACACGCACACACACAGAGAGGGAGAGGGAGAGGGAGAGAGAGAGAGAGAGAGAGTGAGAGAGAGAAAAATCTTCCAACTGCTGTTTCATTCCACAAATGGCTGTAACCGATAGGGCAGGGTCAGAAACTCCATCTGGGTCTCTCATGTGGGTTGCAGGGCCCCAGTACTTGGGTCACCTTCTTTTGCCTTCTCAGGCCACAGCAGAGAGCTGGGCAGGAAGCCTAGCAGCTGGGACTTGAACTAATGCTCAGATATGGGATGCTGGCATCGGCGATGTATCCCACAGCACCACAATCCCAGCCCCTTTTCATTCCAAATTTGCACAAACTGTTTGAAGTGCCCGGTTCATGAATCCTGCCTCATCAATCACTGTTCTCCCGCAAGTGCTGAAAAAGCTATGATGGGATCACAGTATTAATAGCTGCAGAAACACCTATTACTGAAGGGTGAACCTACGAAAACAGCCCTTGCTGAATTTTTTTGGTAGTTAATAGTTGTGCTATAGTGAGACACTGGCTGTGACTTGTATTGCTCCAGGCTCACTAGCTTATTGGTACAGATAAAGTCACAGAACAGCTGTGCTTAAATTTTGTTCATGACATATGCATACTGGCTCGTGCAGGGACTCCACTCCTCTGGACTACTTTTGGAAGCAGCTGCAGCACATGTGTGCACGCCTGTGGTGTCCTCCACTCAATGTGGCTGCCCACTGAGGGGCTACTCTCTTGCTTCTTCGCCAGGGCACAGTTCCCTTTTGGCCTCTCCCTGTCTTCTAAAGGCATCAGAGTTTTCCTGTGGCTTGCAGTGAAGTGAGGAGGAAGGGCTCTCCCCTGTTAGATCAATGCTGCATGGGAGGCTCCGGTCAATGCTGCGGAAACTGAGGTGTTAAGAAGACTAGTGTCGCCGGCACCGCGGCTCACTAGGCTAATCCTCCGCCTGCGGCGCCAGCACACTGGGTTCTAGGCCTGGTCGGGGAGCCAGATTCTGTCCTGGTTGCTCCTCTTCCAGGCCAGCTCTCTGCTGTGGCCCGGGAGTGCAGTGGAGGATGGCCCAAGTACTTGGGCCCTGCACCCACATGGGAGACCAGGATAAGTACCTGGCTCCTGGCTTCTGATCAGCGCGATGCACCGGCCGCGGTGGACATTGGAGGGTGAACCAACTGCAAAGGAAGACCTTTCTCTCTGTCTGTCTCTGTCACTGTCCACTCTGCCTGTCAAAAAAAAAAAAAAAAAAAAAAAAAAAAGGACTAGTGTCAGGGTCAATGCTGAGGCACAGGAGTTTAAGCCGCTATCTGGAATGCCAGCAACCCAGTTGGAGTCCCAGCTGTTCCATTTCCAATCCAGCTCCCTGCTAATGTGTCTGGGAAGACAGCAGAAGATGGCCTGAGTTGTTGGGTTCTGGCCACCTGTGTGTGAGACCTGGGTAGAATTTCAGGCTCATGGTTTTGACCTGGCCCAAACCTAGCCATTGAAGCCATTTGGATGGCCTTCCAGTGGAAGGAAGATCTCTCTCTCTCTCTCTGGATGTGTATGTGTGTATTCCTCTCTCTGTAACTGTACCTTTCAAATTAAATAAGTCTTAAAAAACACTAGTCTCTATGTTCTTACTTAAAGCAGTCTTTCAGCCTAGGATGCAAATATGTGTGCAGGCTCAGCTGGGTGCTAGTGGAAGTCACAGCCATCACTGGGCACTCAGAATCACTTTTGACACCAAGGTTTTGTCACCAGATAAAGGTGACTTCTTGCACCTCCCCTGCCCCTCACCTCTGATTTTATCAGAGACCCCTGACACTTGAGTTCGGCAGATGTGGGCCGCCATCTCGGCTCATGGATCGTTCTGGAATTTAGGATTTGGAAGGAAATGTATCCTTGACTTCATTTTAAATTTGGTGACAGGGTCCTTTGACTCATCTTCTGTCTGCCCGTCTCTCTGTATCTGTGTTTTATCTCTTACGAACTTCTAACCTTGGATTCTTCCTTGAATATTAATAGGTTTTGCAACTCATCAACTTATTTTGCACTCTGAAACATATTTAGAAACAATAAATTTGTACCATACACCTTTTAGATCAAGAATCTTCAAAAGGTTCCTGGAAAATGTGTTATGAAAAAAAACTATGCCTGGATTTCCAAAATTTTTGCTCCAAAATAAACTTATTTTTAAATTCTATTTTCTGTGTTTTTGAAGCACCCTCTTGTGTAAAATTATTCCAATTGTATAAAGTAGACTATTTCTACTTACTTCAGTGTTTCTCAATTTAAAAAATAATTCGTGTATATTTATACATTGTGCATATATTTTTGTATTTGTGTATAATTTACTGATTTACCATATATACTCAATATTTGGTGTTTTTTTCTGGAGTTTGTAAAGTCTCCATCTACTGATAGAGGATGAAGGACTGAATCTTTTCTACCTCCTTTTGCAGCCTGAAAATTCTGTTTATTTTCTTAGACACTTGCCACGGGCTTCTCATTGCTCTCGTTTCTAAGCTAGACTGATGAGATCAGATTGGCCGGAAACTCTGAGCTCAGTTGTAAAATTTTGGTAACTGCCTGCTTTTAAGTTGTAAAAATGTTCACTTTCATATGAGAATCAAAGCATTTGGAGTCTTTCAAAGTGAATATTAAGCATGTAATTGAAAGTGCTTGCCATAACATTTTATGAAACGGCATGCCTTTGTTTTAAATAGTTAGAGTTTAGATTTTAGCCATATGTTCTATTTGGCAGGAGAGTTTGGAGCAACTAAAATCTGAATGCAAGGAATATACTCCTACAGAGAGTGAAAGGCCTTGGAAAAATCTGGTTCTGGAAAAAAAAATCCCACAACTGCAGGGCAGGAAGCATATTTTGAGAAAGTATGTTGCAGGCACTGCTTTGAAGAAGGGAGTTGTAGGCAGTTGTTTCTGCTTTTTCACAAACATTTGTCTCACGCTGGAGATATGGCTCTGGGAGGGGTGTGCATCACCACTTCGGAAACACATGGCCATGCTAATAGTGCTCCGGGACGGACTGCATTAGGACACATGAAAGCAGCGGAGGGGCCTGGCACCGCTCTATTTCGAGTCTACAAAGTAAGTGCCCAGCTATGCGGCGAATCACAAGCTTTTGGATGCCTCACAAAGGGAGCTGAAATCATAGACTTGGAATTAGCAGGAGTGAGGGGATGGACGAGAGGATGGCTAAGGCTGATTCTTCTTTGTTTTCTAGAACACTGAGAATGTAATGGAATAGTTGACTCTTTGGTGTTCCTTTCTGGAGCCGTGAGCTTTTACCTAGATTTGTATTTTGCAAATACCTAGATTTGTCCCTGCAAAAATTGTATATGAAATCCTTCCTGGAAAATAAGGTATCCTAGGAGTACTGAAGAGATGTGAACAGGATAGAGCATCAGAATTATAGAGATTTGGGTCCAAATGCCTCCATGCCCTGGAGACCTGGAGCAGGTCTTTTGCATATGCAAAAGCAGAGATGGGAGAGCAAGTTCTTTCCTCTGTTAAAGCCATGGTTTTTTCTTTTTTTTTAAACTGGAAAAGATGACCAGAAAGATAGGAAACAGCTGGACTATTCTATCCCCATATAGAAACAAGGCCCTGTTTCAGCTTTGTGGGCTCTTTCTTGCAGTTAGCGCATGTTTCATTTAGTGAGGGAGTAGATGACGGCTCAAGTACTTGGGTTCCTGCCACCCACATGGGAGATCTGCGTGGAGTTCTTGGCTCTTGATTTCAGCCTTGGCCAGCCATACTTGTTATATAGGCATTTGGGAACTGAACCAGGAGACAGAAGAGCGCTTTCTCTCTCTCTCTCTCTTTCTCTCTTTCTCTCTCTTCTTCTCCCTCTCTCTCTCTCCCTTCCTCCCTCTCCCTCCTCCACCTTTCAAATAAATAAAAATAATCTTTATAAAAGAAATTGAAAGCAGGGAAACAAGTTATAAAACCAAGATTTTTATTTTTATGCTACCTAATTTTAGTTTGTACCTACCTCATAAAAGAATTCCCTCTGGTAGCACACCTTAGAGAATCATTAGCATAAAATCTCTGCCAAGGACCCTTCTCCCGGTGTGTCTTTGCCACTGCTCAACTCTTTCTCTGACTCTCTCCCTAATCCTCTAATTCATTTGCACCATTTCTTTTCATCCAGAAATGGCAATATATTTTTCTGCATGATTTTGCAGTGCAATCAGCAACATGATGACAGTACACAAAGTAGCCTTGATTCCTGTTTGTCACAGACCTTCCAGTGGAGGGAAAGGGCGAGAGTCATTTTTTAAGGGTAGTCTGGTTTCCATCTAACAACACCTCCCAAAACTTTTGATTATGGTACTTATGCATAATATTATTAGTTTCCAAAATATAATACAAAAATGCTTGAAATACAACCTGTAGATTCTAAAATATGGGCCAGTGACCAATTCCTTTGAAAAGAGCACACTATTACTAACACAACCAGTGTTCTAGGACATCTCCTGTGTCATCCCCGAATCTGAAGCTCTAGAACGTTTTGAGTCATTCACATCAAAGCTAAATAAATAATAGGACCCCTTATTTTTATAGCATAGCATAGAAAACTAGCATGGCTGACTGAGATCTCTTCCTGCAGAGCTGCTGTTCCTGGCCTCGGGCCATGGCACCAGCTGCCCTGCTCTGTAGCCACCTGCCCTGGGAGGACATGACGGGTGCTGGAGCTGCTGAGGGTTACAGCTCGGCCTCCCACCTGTGGCCACTTGGAGGCTGTGTCCCTCTCAGACCCTAAGCTCTTCCCCCCTTTCCTTGAACAGGGTGGCCCCATTGCTCTTCCAGAGTTACAAACCTGGTTTTCTTCTCCAGTCAGGGTTTGTGGTTCTGACATTGCCACCAGGTTAGCCTGACCGCCTACTATGCTGGGATGGCCGCAGACCCCTGGAATTGCTGATTGTTTCATACTCTCTAGTAGCTACATCCTGGCGTTTTTGCATCTAAGCTTTTCCTAGTGTACTGGTACCCACAACCTTTCTCTCCCTCTCTCTCTCTCTCTCTCTCTCTCCCTCTCTCCCTCTCCCTCTCTCTCCCTCTCTCCCTCTCCCTCTCTCTCCATCTCTCCCTCTCTCCCTCTCTCTCTCCCTCTCTCCCTCTCTCCCTCTCTCTCTCTCTCTCTCTCTCTCTCTCTCTCTCGTAAAGCTATTGTTTTTGTAAACTACTTCTTGGAGCTGTGACTTTTGTATGGAAAGCTTTTGCCCCACACAACCTTTCCTCCCATGTGTGGATCAATGACCACTGCTCCAAGAAATCTTTCCAGATTCTCTCCGATGTAGATGCATCACTCACGGCCTCCCACCGGTGGGTGCCCTGTCTCGTGGCAGTGCGTGTGTCTCTGTGACCACATTTTTCAAAGGCTGCTTCATGCTCTTTTGCTGATGGTTTCATGGCTGCAGATGTCTGTGTTGTGGAGCAAGCTAGGAGTCTGAGGGCTGAGACTTAGCCATTTGTATGTATGTCCCCAGAGAACCAAACCTAGCACCCAGCAGGGCACCACCATTCCAAAAATATCTGTGGGATTTAATAGAAAAGGGAACAAGATAGGCCTCATCAGTCAGTGTTGATGGTTGGTGATCAGAGGCCTTGGAGAGTTGGTGCACGGAGAGCCATGGGTAGCCAGTTTCAAATCATACATTAGAATCTTGGTTTCAGATGTTTGGAGGAGAGTACCGTACAAAAGGACCGCTAGCAATATCACTGCTTATAATTCAGGCCCACGGTTTTAAAACTTAAAATCACTTTCTTTTTCTCCCAATACTAGGGAGTTGAAAAAAAGTTTCACATTCTCACCAAATAGCCTTCTCATTAGTTTTAAAACATATATGTGTTGACAGAAGACATGACCTTAGCATTTTTATTCTTTAACATTAATATTCATAAGCTATTACTTGGATTACTTGGGTACAACTTAACATCTTAGAACACTTATGCCTTTGAAACTGGAAATTGGGCCCCAAGGGACAAACAAAATGATATCTTTGTGGCTGCCTGCAGATCCAGGCTCCAATGAATTAGCAGATTGCAAACTTGGCAAGGCAAAGTCTCCGATTCCTAGTGGGAAGTATTTTGGTTTTAACTTCCTTTGGAAAGCCTCCCAAGCTTGAAGGGGAAAATAAACAGATTCCAAGAATCAAGGCTCCTTTTAGAAATTCAATTGTAAGGCACTTTTTTTTTTCCAGGGAATTCTGGGTCTTTTTAAAGCTTTTTTCTCTCTTAATCAACCTTTCATCCAATTTCTTGTCAGCTGCCCAAACCAGCCTTTTCCTGGGTTCCCGGGGATTTGAAACAACTTGGCAGGCGAAAGAGGAAAACGAGTAGAAGCAACTCAGAAAAGGGTAAGTGAGAAATGACGTTCCTACTTCCCAATACTCTGGGCCGGATTGTTTTTCTGCGTGGGAGGAGAACACTCTGGAATCGCCTCAAGCACTCCACTGAGGTTCACAGGGCTCCACCCATTCAACCCACACACACTTAGCATATGTTGGGAGCCTTGGTCCCTACAGAGCTCTATAAACTCAATCCCCGCCCTTCAAAGGCTTGGTGTTCGTTAGGAGATGACATGCCTACAGTGTTGACTAGGCAATAGAACAGATTTTTTGAAAGCTGCAGGAAAATGCATGATCAGATGTAGGTGTAGACAGTAGCAGAAGCGTTCAGAGAATCAGGGAGCTTCGTGGACTCTATGGTGACATGAGGGTAATGTGTTTTTCCAGAATCTTCCAAGAGAGGAAATTGAAGAGTAAGAGGTGATCACAGAACATGGATATTTGACCAGGTAATTGAAAGGAAAATAAAAAATTTTGAGCCAGATTTATGAATGTTTACGTATTTTGGCCCCAACTTGCTCCATTCGACAAGTTGGGTCCAAAACATGTGAACATTCGTAAATCTGGCTCAAAACTTTTATTTTCCTTTCAATTACTGAAAAAGCTTTCCAAATAAGGGAAGCTTGATCAGAATGCACCAGCTGTGCAAAGGAGGATTTGGAAAGCGAGGTGCAAGCGGCCAGTGAAGAGCCTGCTGTCACCATCTTAGCAGGGAGTGACAGCTGCAGGGTCAAGGTCAAGGGTAACCAGAGCACTCTCTATGGCTATAGGTCCTTCATCATCTCAACAGACTTGGAAATACTGAAGATATGTAGAGAGTACTTATTGATTGATTAAAGATTTATTAATGTTCATTTCATTTGAAAAAGAGAGAGAGGGAGAGCACTTTCATCTGCTGGTTCATCCTAAATGCCTGCAATGTCCAGGGCTGGGTCTGGCCAAAGCTGGAGTCCAGCACTCAGTCTGATTCTTCCAGCACAGGTGGCAGAGACCCAGCTACTTGAGCCATCACCTGCTACTTCCCAGCATCTGCATTAGCAGGAAGCTGGGATTGGGAGCAGAGCCAGGACTCAAGCCTAGGACCCAACTCTGAAATAGGATGTAGGCATCCCAAGCATCTGCCCTTCCTTTTTTAAAAGAAAAATTTTTGCTACTTGAAAGGCAGAGAGACACATACAGGGAGACAGAGAGAATGGGTGGAGGGGAAGGAGACAGAGAATCAGAAGGACATCTCCCATCTAGTGGCTCATTTCCTAAATGCTTCCTTAGCCTGAGCTGAGCCAAGCCAGAGCCAAGAGCAAGGAGCTCAGTCCAGGTCTCCCACACAGGTAGCAGGGACTCAAGTGCTTGAGTCATTACCTGCTGCCTCCCAGGGTGCACATTACTGAGAAGTTGGAATTAAAAGTGGAGCCAGGGTGTCAGGATTGTGGCACAGCAGGTGAAACCACAGACTGCAAAGCCAGCATCCCACATGAGCGCTGGTTCAAGTCCTGGCTGCTCCACTTCTTCTTTTTTTTTTTTTTTTGACAGGCAGAGTGGACAGTGAGAGAGAGAGAGGCAGAGAGAAAGGTCTTACTTTTGCCGTTGGTTCACCCTCCAATGGCCACCGTGGCCGGCGCGCTGCAGCCTGCGCACTGCGCTGATCCGATGGCAGGAGCCAGGTGCTTCTCCTGGTCTCCCATGGGGTGCAGGGCCCAAGCATTTGGGCCATCCTCTACTGCACTCCCTGGCCACAGCAGAGAGCTGGCCTGGAAGAGGGGCAACCAGGACAGAATCCCGTGCCCCAGCCAGGACTAGAACCTGGTGTGCCGGCGCCGCAGGTGGAGGATTAGCCTACTGAGCCGCGGCGCCGGCCACTGCTCCACTTCTAATCCAGCTCCCTGCTAATGAACCTGGGACAGCGGTGGAAGATAGTCCAAGTGCTTGGGCCCCTGTCACCCCACATGGGAGCCCCAGATGAAACTAGGCTCCTGGCTTCAGCCTGGTCCAGCCTTGGCTGTTGTAGCCAATTAGGTAGTGGACCAATTAGTGGATGGAAGATCTCTCTCTTTCTTAGTCTCTGCCTCTCTGTCTGTAATTCTGCCTCTCAAGTAAATAAATCTTAAAAGAAAGTGGAGCCAGGACTCACCACCTCTGAGGTGGTGTCCCAAGCAACGCCTTAACCACCATGCTGAAGCCCCACCCTCAAGAGATAATTAAAGAAAAAAAAATCGTCAATTATTCATGATAAGGTCTGGGCAGGTAAAAAGAGGGAAACCATAAAGACGACTGTATTTTTGGGAGCCTACGTGTCTGGTCACAAGTAGTAGCCTTGGAAATGCACAATTCTTTTAGAAAAATTCTGTTGAAAATCCGTTACAGTTGGGCTCATGAATGGCATGTCCAATGGGAAGACATTTAAAAGCTCAGAACCAGAGCCAGAATTAGAGGTGAAAAATAGGATAGAGTTACAGAGCAAAGACATGGAGGAAACAACTAAAACCAAGGTGGTGGATGAAGACAAACAAGGAAGACGTTAATGAAAGGAACTCTGGGGGCCAGCACGGTGGCATAGTGGGTGAAGCCGCCATCTGCAGTGCCAGCATCCCATATGGGTGCGGGTTCAAGTCCCCTCTGCTCCAGTTCCAATCTAGCTCTCTGCTATGGCCTGGGAAAGCAGTAGAAGATGGCCCAAGTCCTTGGGCCCCTGCACCTGCATGGGAGATCTGGAAGAAGCTCCTGGCTCCTGGCTTCAGATTGGCGCATCTCTGGCCGTTGCGGCCAATTGGGGAGTGAACCAGCAGATGGAAGACCTCTCTCTCTCTCTCTCTGCCTCTCCTTCTCTCTCTGTGTAATTCTGACTTTCAGATAAATAAATAAATCTTTTAAAAATAAAAAAGAGGAGCTTTATCACAAAACCGTATCCAGCTGATGCTCTGTGGTGAGTGTTTGTTTTGAACAATAACACAGTAAGACGGACACATTTGAAGTAAAACTTTATGGTGATCTGCCGTGGCTCACATAGAAATCACGACCTGGACTATGACCCCATTCAAGAGCCTATCTCAGAATCTCCCCCAGGGACGGGCACACTGAGGCGTGTGGCACCTTACGTCTCTAAGTCACACAGTGTGTACTGTGACTGTGAGATGGATCTTTTCTAGCTTGACTCCTGGGTTATGCAGAAACTGCTGCTCAGTTTTCAGAAATTTGGAAGTTGCCTAATTTTCTTTCTGTTACTCATTTTGGCTTAGTCCAGCGAAAACCAGAAAACATTCTTGGAGTTGTTTCAATCCTTTGAAATTCGTTAGGGCTTGTTTTATGGCCTAGTGCATTTTCTATTTTGGTCCATCTTCTATTGCCAGGGAAATGAACGTGTACGTGTATTCCAAAATGCGTTCTATGGGACAGTGTTCTGAAGTGCCAGTGAGGTCAAGCTTGTCTCTCGCCATGTTCAGACCTGTACAAAGTGTCTTCAGTGCCTTGTCGTTAGCCTGTTCTCTCAGCTACTGCAGCATGCTACATTTTCCCACTGTCACTCCTGTTCAGCCTCTTGTTTTCTCATACAGATTTTTGAAATTTGCATATTATATGCAGATGAATGTAGGCTTAGAATAATGAGGTTTCTCCACTATGAAATAAATCTATTTTAGTACTATTTCTTGTCCTAAGACTGACTTTTTCTGTTCTTTCTTTCTTTCTTTCTTTCTTTCTTTCTTTCTTTCTTTCTTTCTTGACAGGCAGAGTGGACAGTGAGAGAGAGAGAGGCAGAGAGAAAGGTCTTCCTTTTGCCGTTGGTTCACCCTCCAATGGCCACTGCAGCTGGTGCATCGCGCTGATCTGAAGCCAGGAGCCAGGTGCTTTTCCTGGTCTCCCATGGGGTGCAGGGCCCAAGTACTTGGGCCATCCTCCACTGCACTCCCGGGCCATGGCAGAGAGCTGGCCTGGAAGAGGGGCAACCAGGACAGAATCCGGCGCCCCGACCGGGACTAGAACCCAGTGTGCCGGCGCCGCAAGGTGGAGGATTAGCCTATTGAGCCACGGCGTCAGCCCAAGACTGACTTTTTCAAATATCACTGTGGGCTAGCCAGTTTTCTTCTGGTAAGTGTTTTTGTGATAGAGTTTTCTTTATCCTTTTATCCTATTCTGTCGCCTTACACAGAAGGATTTATTTTGAAGGTAAAACAATAGTGATAGTTGGGGAAGCCAACATTTAAGGAAGAGGAGCCAGAGGCAGGGCAAGGAAAGAGATACAGAGTAGTGAAAGGAGACTAAGTTAAGAAGGACTTTCTGAGACTAAGAAGAATTGAAGGCAGGATGGACCGCTGAAGCTGCCCTGCTGCTCTCTTAACAGGGGCACCCATGAGCTCTAGAGACACCAGGACAAATAGAGCTTAATGAAAGGCCACTGAATTTGGTAGCTATACATTCATTAAGGCTTTTTTGAGTTATAGTAGATAACACAAAACAGGCTTAAAGAGATAATTGCTGACAAGAAAACCGATGCAGCAGACTTAGCCATGTTACTTATGAAATTTATCTGTGATGAGGGTGCTACTCTGCATTTCCTGTAGAAAACACTTCCCAGCTTCAGGCTTGGTTTGATAACATCTCCCTGGCCTTTCCAATAGGTTGCTTGAGCAGTCCCCTGACATTTTAGAGGGGCCCATGAGCATCTTGCCAAACCATCACACTACTCCCCAGTTAGACAGGACTAGGTGGGTTTGTGATATGCTACACAGGGGTCAGTCTACTCGCATCCTCAGCAGGGCAGGTGGCAACTGAGCCCAGCAGAGCAGGGGCAGGAGCTGAGCCCACATTGTGTGATTCTCAGAGCAGGCTTATGACCGGCATGGCATTTTGCTGATCCATTCCTGTTTCCATTCATCTCCCTTCCCTCCAAAGACCAGTTTTCTGCTCTGCTCAAGAACCCAAAGTATGTTGCTAAATAGATTATGATCCAGCCATGATGTCTTGTGATGCATCATTTTGCTAGGTGGTACGTTCTGCAATTAGCTGCAAAGCCAGGTCAGTTTGTGTCTACTTGAGTGTGGACAAAATATACAGGATGCACATAAAATGTGGACAGGAGATTGGGTGGATTCTTGGGGGAGAGAGAGGGAAGTTTGTTTTGGAAAGTAGGGGAGACTCCTCTTCATCCCAAACAGAGAGCTATGAGTACTCACTCAGACTAAATATTTAAAGTTCATGAGGGGAGCCTGGGAAATTCAGCGCTGATGCACTGATCTTAATAGGATGTTATTTGGAAAGCATTTGAAAGTGATTTCCATCAGGACAGGAACAAAGGAAAAGAATTAAGTGCCTAACTTAGTACCATGGAACTACATTACAACTCCTTCTCAGATTTCTTTTTTAAGTTTTATTATGTAAAAATTAAAAAAAAAAAACAAAACCACAAAATATGATCAACTGGTCAACCTTCACTAACTTTCAGCTTCAACAATTATGATCACAAAGACAACCATGATTCACCTACACTACACCTACTTTTGGGCGGGGATTATTTTACAACTAATCTAAAGTATTGCATTATTTTGTCTGTAAACAATTTGGTATACAATGAAGGAAATTCCTGTTTAAGTGTTTCTTTTATTGGGGTGGCCATTTGGCCTGGAGTCTAACCTGCCAACTGGGACACCTGCATCCCATGTCCAGTAACTGGGTTTGGTTCCTGGCTCCACTATTGATTCCTTAGCTTCCTGTTAATGTGTATCCTGGAAGGCAGAAGATGATGCCTCAAGTAGTTGGGTTTCTGCCACTCATATGGAAGTCCCGGACTCAAATACAGCATAGCAGTTATCATAGAAGAGTTAGAAATGATTACTGAAGATTTGGCATTAAAAATTCTCACAAGGTCAGATGGTCTTACTATTGAATTTTATCAAGAAAGTTGAAAAAATTCAAAACCATGTGTTTTTCTTGGTACTTAAACTCTTCCAAGTCATTGAAAAACAGATGAAAATTTCCCTAATTGAACTTCAGGCCTTTTTGACAAAATGAAAAATAATTCATATAAGCATGAGGAATTAATAACATTTTGTTTTTCTTGATAAAAATGCAAGATATTATATTTTCAAAACTTTAGGGATCTGCGCTGTGGCACAGTAGGTTAAAGCCCTGGCCTGAAGCGCCGGCATCCCATATGGGTGCCGGTTCCAGTCTCGGCTGCTCCTCTTCTGATCCAGCTCTCTGCTATGGCCTGGGAAAGCAATAGAAGATGGCCCAAGTGCTTGGGCCCCTGCACCCACGTGGGAGACCTGGAAGAAGCTTCTTGCTTCAGATCGGCTCAGCCCCAGCCGTTGCGGCCATCTGGGGTCTCTACCTCTCTCTGTAACTCTGTCTTTCAAATAAATAAGTAAACCTTTAAAAAAAATAGAAAACTTTAGAGTTAATACAAAAATGTGTAAGGAACTCATACATGATACAATACAAATATGCAAAGATCTACTTGTGATAAGTACCTAGAAGTAGAATAGAAAAAAGTCCCATTAAAATGCAAATACTAAAAATATTAATATATTTAGTAAGAAAGACACAAGACATGTATGAAGAAAATGGCAACATTTTAATACCTCGCAGAGGATTTAAAAGATCTAAAACAAAGGAAAGACAATATGTTCTGTTAAAATATTTATTCATTTATTTGAAAGGCAGTGTGACAGAAAGAGGGATAGATCTTCCATCCACTGGCTCACTCCTAATTTTCCCACAGTTGCAAAGGGTTGGGTCAGGTTGAAGGCAGGGGCCCAGAACGCCATCTGGGTCTCCCATGTCAGTGATAGGGCCCCAGGTACTGAGTCATCCCCTGCTGCCTCCCAGGGTGCACATTAGCAGGAAGCTGGATTGGAAACAGAACAGCCAGGACTTGAAACAAGCACTGCAATATGGGACATGCATGTCCCAAGAAGCAACATCTACCCTGAGACATCATCTTCTTGGATGGAAAGACATAACTATACGTAAACAAGAACAAGCTTACAGGAAAAATAGAACCCAATAGAAAAAAAAAGGACAAAGAAAATGAAGAGAAGTTGCAAGGGTGAATGAGTTCCATCCCTGGGTCTCTGGTAATGCATTCTGACATGCATGGCTGCTAGACATGTGAACCGTTAGCAGCATCTGGGACAAAGTATCAGGAAGAATGTTATAAGCATAGAAGCAAACATACCCTTTGCTTTTGTGAACTTGGCCAACCGAAATAGAAATTAAAAAGTTCAGCACACAGGAACCAGGAACGACATGTTTGTTGTGAGGCTGCTTGAAATGCAAGGTGGGGGGGGGGTACCAGGTAGATGACAGTCATTTCTGGTACAAACCATGATGCATGCAACCTAACTGCAGATAATGCTATTATCACCGTGAAAAATAAGCAGTGACAGCCAGACTGGTAAGGTGGGAAAAATAGTTGGAGGAAGAGGAGGTTATTTAGTTACAGGGAGAGGGAAAGGAAAGGAGGAACTAAAAAAACCTTTTTTAAAGACTGTATTAAAACCACACTAGTATGTACGATACCTTGCTTGTGCATTTCTCAAAAAATAAATTTCATACACACAGTATAAAGTAGAAATCAAACATACTGAATACCCTGTTCATTAGTCTCCCCTTCTAAGTTATGTGCTCATTTGAGCCCAAGACATTCTCTTTAATCAGTATTTTTGAGAGCACCTGGGGCCGGTGCCGTGGCTCACTAGGCTAATCCTCCACCTGCGGTGCCGGCACACCGGGTTCTAGTCCCGGTCGGGGCGCTGGATTCTCTCCCAGTTGCTCCTCTTCCAGTCCAGCTCTCTGCTGTGGCCAGGGAGTGCAGTGGAGGATGGCCCAAGTCCTTGGGCCCTGCACCCCATGGGAGACCAGGAGAAGCACCTGGCTCCCGCCTTCAGATCAATGCAGTGCGCCAGCCGCAGCGCGCCAGCCGTGGCGGCCATTGGAGAGTGAACAACGGCAAAGGAAGACCTTTCTCTTTGTCTCTCTCTCTCACTGTCCACTCTGCCTATCCAAAAAAAAGAAAAAAAAACACCTGGTTTCTGAGTTGGCTGCTGGTCCATGTTTGTTTGCTGTGCACATTTCCTGGAGTGTCCAGGCACAGAGAGCACACAAGGGTCCCTGGTCCAGTGGGCTATGCTTAGGGGTAAGACAGAGAACCAGCCAACGGGAGATTTTAGGTGAGAGTGTAGCTTCAGCTTGAGATGAGGGTGAGCCCTTCTCCCCACCCCCCGCCCCCAACTGAATGTCAATCTTAGACCAAACACTCTGGGGGCAGGCTACTGAGGGGGCTACTGCTTCAGATGATGTCCATAGAGTAGACTCTAGGATCCAGCTGTCCGGCCAGAGTCAGGGAACCTGTCCACAGGTCAGTGTCACAGTCACTCTCAGAGCATGGAGGGAGGGCGAGTGGTTCCCTCTTCCCGGCCTTTTGGGCAAGCCCAGTCCACCTGTGCTAACCACTTGAGACAGGAAGCAGTAGAGGTGGGGAGGGAGGGAGGCCGCAGCTCACCTAAGACTAAGAAGAGAAAGAGGAAGTACGTGCACTAATTCTTGCTTGTGAGCTGCTGCAAGGAGCCAACCACAAAACACGATGGGTGAATGTCAAACCCTGCACGGTCAGATTAGTCGTCCTCCGTCTCTCTGGATCAGAGAGGTGAGGGCCTGGTGAGGGCCAGGGGAGGTGCCCCTTGCTCAGCACTGTTGGCAATACAGCACTCCTCCTTTTATAGGAACGGGAGCCATCAGGGGATAGCTTTCCAGCAATCTCCAAATGTCCACAGATCACAGAGGAGGATGCACCCTCCACCTTTTCTCTCCTCATCTTCTCACCTAAATGACTTGATTTCAGTTACACCATACAAAAGAGCAAGACGCTCGAGAGCCTGGACATCACCTTTGAATGCCCTGTGGAGGTCAGTTGCTTCTTACATTCATGCAGAGTCACAGGCTAAAGCTTTGCCATTTTTGTTGTCTAATGAGACGGGATGACTGTGCCGTGCTAACAGTTTGCATTCTCATCTTGGAACTGGTTGAAAATGGACTTGGGTTGTTGTGGGTGTGGAAGTAGCACATGGTTTGAGGGCTGACATCTGCCATCCTTAAAGCTTTGCAAAATGTACAGTACATGAGTGAGGGTCCACACTGGTATAGATGTGTGGTTACATGGGAATACTCTCACTTTGGCTCTCTCGGCCTTGTTTTTCTGGGCTTGTTTGATGATCTTGTTTCTCTAAATATCTGCCTAGTCCTTACTGTGCTGCCATGGCCATTTCTCAGCTCTGGGCATGGACACACTTGGAAGTATCTGGGACTGACACCTCTCAGGAATGGGTGATAGGCTCAATAGAACCCACTTGTCCCGATTGTGGAAGATCAAAGTAAGGGTGGTGGCTCTGTGTGGTTGTGACACCAGGACACCAGCCTAGGAGCTTCTGTGGGTATCTCCCGAGTCCGTGCCCTCCAGAATCTAGAACACTTCTTTACTCTTCCTCGCCTGGACTATTGCAGTGGGCAATCCTGTGGTTTCACCTTCCCTCTGGTCTCCCTTGTTGTCTCCCTGACCCCTTCACTTGCTCTCTGCCACTGTGACTCCCCCAACCTGAGAGTTACTGTCCAGCTACCCTCCACGAGACAGGTGCAGCTCCAGCAGCCGAGTTCCTGAGGTCTGCGGCATGCTGTTTCCAGGGACGGACCACATTCCTCTAAATCCTTCCAAGTCCAATGTGTTGTGTCTTCTTGGTTCCCTAAAGGGAACATAAATGTCTTTGCCTCCAGCTCCCTCCCCCCAAGCCTGCATTGACTAGTTTTGGACTTGTTTTGGGCTCTCAACATTTCATGCGTGGATTATGATGAGCGATCTCATACTTCTGGTCTTCCCCGTTCTATTCTTTTTTTTTTTTTTTATCTTTTATTTAATGAATATAAATTTCCAAAGTACGACTCATGGGTTACAATGGCTTTCCCCCCCATACCGTCCCTCCCACCCACAACCCTCCCCTTTCCCACTCCCTCTCCCCTTCCATTCACATCAAGATTCATTTTCGATTATCTTAATATACAGAAGATCAGCTTAGTATACCTTAAGTAAGGATTTCAACAGTTTGTTCCCACACAGAAACATAAAGTGAAAAATAATAGATGATTTTTTTTAAATGATGATGAAATCAGATCAGACCTATTGTCATGTTTAATCCCAGTGAGAGTCAAGTTGGGAATTGATAATTTCTTTTCTTTTTTTTTTTTTTTTTTACAGAAGATCAGTTTAGTGTACATTAAGTAAAGATTTCAATCGTTTGCACCCCCATAGAAACACAAAGTGAAATATACTGTTTGAGTACTCGTTATAGCATTAAGCCTCAGTGTACAGCACATTAAGGACAGAGATCCTACATGAGGAGTAAGTGCACAGTGACTCCTGTTGTTGACTTTACAAATTGACACTCCTGTTTATGGCATCAATAATCTCCCTATGCACCAGTCATGAGTTTCCAAGGCTATGGAAGCCCCTTGAGTTCTCCGACTCTTATCTTGTTTAGACAAGGTCATAGTCAAAGTGGAGGTTCTCTCCTCCCTTCAGAGAAAGGCACCTCCCTCTTTGAAGACCTGTTCTTTCCACTGGGATCTCACTCACAGAGATCTTTTTGCCAGAGTGTCTTGGCTTTCCATGCCTGAAATACTCTCATGGGCTTTTCAGCCAGATCCGAGTGCCTTTAGGGCTGATTCTGAGGCCAGAGTGCTATTTAGGACATCCGCCATTCTATGAGTCTGCTGAGTATCTCACTTCCCATGTTGGATCACTCTCCCCTTTATTTATTCTATCGGTTAGTGTTAGCAGATACTAGACTTGTTTATGTGCTCCCTTTGACTCTTAGTCCTTTCATTATGATCAATTGTGAACTGAAATTGATCACTTGGAATAGTGAGATGGCATTGGCACATGCCACCTTGATTCCCCGTTCTATTCTGTTGTACTGATCTGTCTGGGACAATGGCTTATGGACCACAGATTTCATCAAGTTGCTGCCTTAAAGGAAAAGCAACGGCAGCCACCACCCCTATCCTTGGGTGGCTCTCAGAAGCTCTCAGAGTGACAGCCCCAGCACTTACAATCCAGTGTGTGCTACATCCTTGATGCTCAGCTTTGCTGATCTAGCTCCTCTTTGATTCGGCCAGTTCGACTTAGCTGCGCATTTCACAGACCACTGTCCTGCCTATCTCCATCTCTGGTGAGAATTCTCAGCCTCCTTCTCTCCCCAATGGTTGTTTTGCTGAATAACTCATAGTGTTCTTAGAAACTTATCTTGGGACTGGCACTGTGGCATAGCAGGTTAAGGCACAGCTTGCAGCGTCCGAATCCCATATGGGTGCCAGTTCAAATCCCAGCTGCTCCACTTCCAGTTCAGCTCCCTGCTAATGTGCCTGGGAAAGCAGCAGAGGATAGCCCAAGTGCTTGGGCCTCTGCACCCATGTGGGAGACCTGGGTGGAGTTCCAGGCTCCTGGCTTTGGCTTGGCCTAACCCCAGCCCCAGCCCTAGCAGTTGGGGCCACTTGGAGAGTGAACCAGAGGATGAAAGATTTCTTTCTTTCTCTCTCTCTCTGTCTCTCTCCTTCCTCTCTCTGTAACTCTACCTTTCAAATAAATAAAATAAATCTTCAAAAATACCCGTTACTTTCCCCCCAGAACACTTTTCTAAGTAGCACCCTGTGCTCCTGTATACCCAGGAGGGGCTGGGTACATTTCCCCTGTATGTCCACAGTCTGATGCTTAGCACAGTGGC
Organism: Oryctolagus cuniculus; assembly: GCF_051225735.1. Taxonomy (NCBI): domain Eukaryota; kingdom Metazoa; phylum Chordata; class Mammalia; order Lagomorpha; family Leporidae; genus Oryctolagus; species Oryctolagus cuniculus. Next base: position 44,911,514 of record NC_142882.1, read on the forward strand.
AGAGTTAATTGCCTGTTGATGAAAAGACTGCACCTCATCTAGTATGTTTGTATCCTCAAGTGGGGTCAGTATGCCCCATCTAGGCAGACAAGGACACCTTTCCTGATCTGAGAATCTCTAACACACACCAAAGGAGTCTGCACAGGGCTGGCTTTGTTCCCTTCTTCTTCTTATTTCTGAGACTCATAGAAAACAAGAGTTGAAAATTGAGGCGTCTGATCAAATTATGCCCCCAAAGTTAAGATATATCTCATATTAATTATTTAAAGGTATCAATTACTTTGCTATAGTATAAGGCAACTTCAAAATGTTTGTGGAAAAATGGAATTAAAAGTATGAGTTTACTGGGGCCAGTGCTGTGAACACAGTGGGTAAAACTGCTGCCTGCAATGCTGGCATCGATATGCGTGTTGGTTTGAGTCCTGGCTGTTCCACTTCTGATCCAGCTCCCTGCTAATGCTCCTGGGAAAGCATGGCCCAAATGTTTGGGCCCCTGTACCCATGTGAGAGATTTGGAGGAAGCTCCTGGCTTCTGGCTTCAGTGTGGCCCAGCCCTGACCATTGTAGCTATTTGGGGAGTGAACCAGCAGATGGTAGATTTATTTCTTTTTTTTTAAAAGTTTATTTATTTACTTGAAAGAGTTACACAGAGAAAGAAGGAGAGGCAGAGAGTAAGACAGAAAGAGAGAGAGAGAGAGAGAGAGAGAGAGAGAGAGGTCTTCCATCCGCTGGTTCACTCTCCAGTTGGCCACAATGGCCGGAGCTGCGCCCATCTGAAGCCAGGAACCAGGAGCTTCTTCCAGGTCTCCCACATGGGTGTAAGGACCCAAGCATTTGGGCCATCTTCTACTGCTTTCCCAGGCCATAGCAGAGAGCTGGATCAGTAGTGGAGCAGCTGGGACTCTAACTGGTGCCTTTACCTGCTATGCCACAGCACCAGCCCCTTGAAGATTTCTGTCTGTCTCTCTCCCTTTCTCCATTACTCATCTTTCACATAAGTCTAATAAACCTTAAAAAATGTATGAGTTTATTTTGGTGTAAAAAGTTACTGTAATCCTTGTAGAGGTTTTTTTTTTTTTAATAATATGTACTTTCTACTTGTGAACAAAAATCTTCACAACAAATTTTTTTGTACCAAAATAAACTTTTCCAAAAAAATGTATTTTTAAAGGCAACGTGACAGAGAGAGGGACAGACAGAGAGAGGGAGTGAGAACTTCTGTCTACTGATTTCATTCTCCAAATGGCTGCAACTACCAGGGCTGGTCCATACCAAAGCCAGGAGCCTGGAACTCCATCTGGGTCCCCCAAGTGGGTGCTGCAGGGGCCCAAGCGCTTGGGCCATCATGCAATGCTTTCCTAGACACATTAGCCAAAGCTAGTTCTGAAGGTTAGCAGCTGGGATCCCAACTGGTAATCTGCTAATGGGATGCCAGTGTCACAAATAGCCGCGTAACTCCCTATGCCACAATGCTGGCTGCAAACTAATGCTTTTAATTCATATTTCCACGGTCATTGACGGCCTTTTGTATTTTGCATGCAGAGTGACCAGAATTGTTTCATTTACATGATGCTGAGTTTCTTAAGAAACAGCGTCTGTAGCATTTCCACTATCATAATCACAACTATCATAGTGATGATGAGAAAACCTTCCATCAAAACATTGAATTAGCCTAAAAACAGGTTGACGTCTGCTTTGAAAATCAGCTGCCTTTCCTGCTAAAAGTACTTTTTTTTTTTGATCCACCTACTGATTTTTGAGATTCTGCTACACGGCTTATCAGGCCCAGGGTTTCTGGATACGTTGTATGATTAACGTAAACTTGGGGGAAGCTTATTCTGTTTTGTTTTGTTTTGTAGTGGTCCAAATTTAAGTTGCTTTTAGTCACAGGATTTCTGTAAATACAAACTTATGTCAGAAGAGGCCTTTCATTTACTTTTGGATTCGGCTGAGCGTGTTTATTTAATCTGCAGTGATTCAGTGTGTTGGCTGCCTCGGGAGCGTGGAGTGTGTTCTCATGGCGGGGCTGACTCCACCGCTCCCTTTGCACAGCACTCTAAGGGCTCAGAAGAAGGGCGTGGCTTCCCTGTGAATTTCTGAGTGGGATTCCTGTCTCTTTCCCGTTAGAAAAGGACAGTAGTAGTTGTTGTTATTGTTGGACTGTAAGGCTACCCTCATTTGCTTTGGAGTTCCCACACTGGCCCAATGAAAGCTTTGGCTTTTTGTGTTGGGATGTTTTTGGGGGGTTTTCCAAAATGGGAAAGGCAGGGTCCTGGCACTGAGGGATGGGTTTGGTTTCCCTCCTGCACATCCCCAAGGAAACCCCAGAGAAGAGCCGCCATCCCTGTGTTAGGGAGCTCACAAAACCCCACGGTTGGATGCATGGGTGGGAGTCCAGTTCTCAGAGACCCGACCAAGAGGAGGATGACAACGGGAGATTTCCTCTCTAGCGAGACTGACTTGCGCAGTCTGTGCCCTGCATCACTACCTCCCCTGCCGTCAGCCTGCTCCAGCTCATTTTCCTGCTCCAGCATTTCTTAGCGTGACTGTTGTCCCTTTCCTCTGGGTGCTCACTTGGAGTTTTGTGATCCTCTCCCATGACTGTAACCACTGGGGCTCTGGAGTCCCCTGAACCCCACGCTGGTGGGCCTGTCCCCAAGGTGCACCAAACTTGCGATCCTGTGCCTGGCCACGCCTAACACATGGGGATGGCTTTCCTTTACTGCTGCAACATACCTCTTGGAATCTTGACTTTCAACCCATGTGGTCTCATTGGGGTCCCTGCTGCTCCACTTCTGATCCAGCTCCCTGCTAATGTGCCTGGGAATGCAGTAGAAGATGGCCCAAGTGCTTGGGCTCCTGTACCTATGTAAGAGACCTGGAAGAGGCTCCTGGATCCTGGCTTTGGACTGGCCCAACTCAGGCCATTGCAGCCATTTGGGGAGTGGGCCAGCAGATGAAAGGCCTCTCTTTCTGTCTCTCCTCTCTCTCTTTCTCTCTCTCAACTCTGCCTTTCAAAAAAGAAAAGAAAAGGAAATGCGTGGGATTGATGTTGTAGAGCAACAGCTAGGCTGCCCTGTGGGATCCTCACCTCTCATATTGGAGATCCTGGATTGGAGTCCCAGCTTGGCTCCCTATTCCAGATTCCTGCTAATGTGTACCCTTGGGGAGCAGCAAGTGAAGTATTTGGGTCTCTGCCACCCACGTGGGAGATATGTATTGAGTTCTGGGCTCTTGGCCTCAGCCTGGCCAGCACCAACCATTGCATCAGTTTGGAGAGTGAACTGGATGATGGGAGATCAATACGTTGAAACTGGATCCGTCTTATGTGAATGTGTGGTTAGAGCTTCAAATGAATGATGATCTTTTAGATTCTGAGACCTTTCTCAGGTGACTTCTGTAACAACCTGAAAGTTTCATGGTCTGCTTCAGTAGAAATCAGATGCTCTATAGGCATAAACCCAAATTCTATTTAACATGAAAACTACTAAAAAGCCAATTATCACGAAACCTCTCTCTCAGGGTTGAGAGAGACCAGGAAGCAATTCACCCCTTCTTTGTACAAATGTGCTCTGCTTGAACAATCCTCGAGATGAGTGGCGTTTGGACAGACCTAGCAGAAAGTTCTTCTTCCTATTGAACTGCTACTTGCTGCTCTTGGATTTCAAAACTAATTTTGTTTATTTTATTTGGGGGAGCGAGCGCGAGCTCGCCCATCTGCTATTTCACCCCCGCAAATGCCTGCAGCGAACAGCTGGACCTGGACTAGGCTGCAGCTGGGAAGTGGGATCTCAACCCAGTTCTCCCTTGTGGGTGGCAGGGACTGAACCACTTGAGCCATCATGGGCTGCCTTCCAGGGTGTACTTGAGTAGGAAGCAGGAACTGAAAGCAGAGCCAGAACTTGAACCGTGTCACCCTGATATGTGACTTGGGGATCCTAAGTGGCATCTTAACTGCTACGTCAAATGCCTACAACTCTCTGAGATTTTTATGCCCTGGTTCTGGTTCTGCTTCTGAAGCTGCCAATCCAAACCTCCCATTCTGAGTATCTAGAAAATCATCGTGTATTTCCCAGTCTTCCCTGAGGGCATTGCATTCCCAGTTCTTTCATGACTTCTCACTCCAAAGTGATCCAAAGTCCGAAGGATCCAAAGCACCTGGTCGGCTATTGGATTCTTCTTTTGGTCTCTAACCCTACTGTAATGTGTTCTGCCGCTCCTTCTTTGTTATTGCTCTCATATTGTAGCCTAAAAACACCTTCACCTTCGAACATGTGTGGACACAGTGTGATACGATGATGTGAGTTCATTCTGAAATTGGGTCACACAATCTTGGCTCTTGAGATAGAAACTGCAAAGTCACTTTCTAACCCATTGTATATTTACATAGTAGGTCTTCCGGGCCTCACACCAAGGCAGTAGGTTCATCCACATTATGTTTTATGTTATTAGAGCTCTTTACTTAAAATGTTTGGATTCTGAATCTGCAATCTAATATAGTCATGATCCCTTTATTCAAACACACATCATTCAATTTATTTGAAAGGCAGAGAGACATTCAGATGCTGAAAAAGAGAGAGAGAGACAGAGAGAGAGGAGGAGGATCTTGCATTCACTTATTCATTCTCCAAATGCTGCAGTAGCTGAGGCTTAGCCAGGCTGAATCCAGGAGCCAAAAACTCCACCAGGATCACCTATGTGTGTGGCAAGGACCCAAGCACTTGAGCCATCACCTACTGCCTCCAAGGGTGCACAGTATCAGGAAGCTGGAATGGGGAGTGGAGCTGAGACTCACACTCAAGCACTCCAGTAAGGTGTGTGAGTCCCAAGCCGCCTCTGGGACAGATGCCTACTCTTCATTGTCCCTTTTGACCTCAAGTTACCTCTTAGGCTTTGTTAAGATTTCTGTAGGCTTCATCAGAGGACATGATAAAAATGCTCAAGAGACCCTTGCAAATGATCGCTAGAAGAAGCCCTGCATTTTGACGTGAGTCCCTTAACTGGAGCCTTTCACTGTTGTCCAAAAAGCAACGAATTCACCTAGTTTTCCCCACACTCAGCTGATATGTTTTCCACTTGTTTTAAAAAAGAATATAACAAAAAATGTCAACAAAACTGTTGCTAGAAATGTCTATGCATTGCAGTTCCTTATCAAAGAGGAAAACTTAAGGCAATTAATTCTGTGCAGCTGGTTTTTAGTTAATCTCTGATGCATTCAGTTGATCGCCCATTTCTTGTCGATTGTGTGGAAAGCACCTTTCCGGGGGAGGTGTCCTGGAAATTTGCCACCCAAAGCCACCATTTCTCAAGTAGCTGCATGTTCCCTGCCTCCCACAGTTCGGCGTTGTTCTGTATGTGGTGTTTATTCGGCTGTCATCATATCTGATTTTCAAACTCAGTCACCCAGGGTGGACTGTTTCTTTTTAAAGATTCACTGTTTAGTTGAAAGGCAGAGTGACAGAGAGAGGGGGGGAGAAGCAGAGAAAGAGAGATGGAGAGAGAGAGCTCTTCCATGCTCTGGTTCACTCCTCAAACGACGACAGCAGCCGGGGCTGGGCCAGGAGACTGGAACTCCATCTGGGTCTCCATGTGGGTGGCAGGGGCTCAAGTACATTGACCATCCTCTGCTGCTCTCACAAGCGCATTAGCAGGGAACTGGGTCAGAAGCTGAGCTACCATAACTCGACCCTACACTCTGCTATGGGATGCCAGACTGGCAAGTGGTGACTTAACTCGGTGTGCTACAGTGCCAGCCCCACCGGCTTTATTTTGCCTGCCGGGCAGGTTAATGAACTTAAAGTCACTAGATCATCATACAGATCTCTCAGGGTCAAA